>NC_090405.1:1825299-2129515 GCF_036365525.1 Heterodontus francisci | reverse complement strand
CTGAAACCCCTTCCCCACACACTGAAACCCCTTCCCCACACAATGAAACACATCCCCACACTCTGAAACACCTTCCACACACACTGTAACCCCTTCCGCACACACTGAAAACCATCGCCACACACTGAAACCCCGTCCCCACGCAATGTAACCCTTCCCCACACACAGAAACACTTCCCCGAACACTGAAACCCCTTCCGCACAAACTGAAACCCCTTCCCCACAAACTGAAACCCCTTCCCCACACACTAAAACCCTTCCCCACACACTGAAACCCCTTCCCCACACACTGAAACCCCTTTCCCACACACTAAAACCCCTTCCCCACACACTGAACCCCCTTCACTACACACTGAAACACCTTCCGCACCCAATGAAACACCTTCCACACACAATGAAACACCTTCCCCACACACTGAAACCCCTTCCACACACAATGAAATCCTTGCCCACACACACTGAAACCAATCCCCACACACACTGAAACCCTTCCCCACACACTGAAACACCTTCCCCACACACTGAAAACCATTCCCCACACACTGGAACACCTTCCGCACGCAATGAAACCCATCCCCACAAACAGAAACCCATCCCCACACACTGAAACCCCTTCCCACACACTGAAACCCCTTCCCAACACACTGAAACCCTTCCCCACACACACTGAAACCCTTCCCCACACACTGAAACACCTTCCCCACACACTGAAAACCATTCCCCACACACTTGAACCCATTCCGCACTCAATGAAACCCATCCCCACAATCTGAAACCCATCCCCAAACACTGAAACCCCTTCCCCACACACTGAAACCCCTTCCCCACACACTGAAACCCATCCCCACACACTGAAACATCTTGCCCACACACTTTAACCCTTCCCCACACACTGAAACACATCCCCACACACTGAAACACATCCCCACACACTGAAACACCTTCCCCACACACTGAAACCCCTTCTGCACACACACTGAAACACCTTCCCCACACACTGAAACAACTCCCCTACACACTGAAATACCATCCCCACACACTGAAACACCTTTGCCACACACTGAAACCTATTCTGCACACACTGGAACCGTTCCGAACACACTGAAACCCCTTCCCCACACACTGAAACCCCTTCCCCACACACTGAAACCCCTTCTCCAAACACTGAAACACCTTCCGCTCACACTGAAACACCTTCCCCACGCACTGAAACACCTACACCACACACTGAAACCCCTTCCGCACACACTGAAAAACCTTCCCCATACACTGAAACCCTTCCCCACATACTGAAACACCTTCCCCACACACTGAAACCCCGTCCCCACACACTGAAACACCTTCCCCACACACTGAAACCCCTTCTGCACACAATGCAACCCATCCCCACAACCTGAAACCCATCCCCACACATTGAAACCCCTTCCCCACACACTGAAACCCCTTCCCCACACAGTGAAACAGTACCCCACACACTGCAACACCTTCCCCACACACTGAAAGCCATTCTGCACACACTGGAACCCATCCCCACACACTGAAACCCATCCCCACACACTGAGACCCATCCCCACACACTAAAACACCTTCCCCACACACTGAAACACTTCCCCACAAACTGAAACACATTCCCACACACTGAAACCCCTTCTGCACACACTGAAACCCATGCCCACAAACTAAAACCCATCCCCACACATTGAAATCCATCCCCACACACTGAAACACCTTCCCCACACACTGAAACCATTCCCCACACACTGAAACACATCCCCACACACTGGAACACATCCCCACAAACAGAAACACCTTCCCCACACACTTAAACCCCTTCCCCACACACTGAAACACCTTCCCCACACACTGAAACACATTCCCCACACACTGAAATACCTTCCCCACACACTGAAACACCTTCCCCAGACACTGAACCCCCTTCACCACACACAGAAACACCTTCCCCACACACTGAAACAACATCCCCACACACTGAAACACCTTCCCCACACACTGAAACAGCTTCCCCACACACTTTAACCCTTCCCCACACACTGCAACAACTTCCCCACACACTGAAACCATGCCCCACACACTGAAACACTTCCCCACACACTGAAACCCCTTCCCCACACACTGAAACCATTCCCCACACACTGAAACCCATCCCCACACACTGAAACCCATCCCCACACTCTGAAACACTTCCCCACACACTGAAACCCCTTCCCCAAACACTGAAACACATCGCCACACACTGAAACCCCTTCCCCACACACTGAAACACATCCCCACACACTGAAACCCCTTCCCCACACACTGAAACACAACCCCACACACTGACAACCTTCCCCACACACTGAAACACCTTCCGCACACCGTGAATCCCTTCCCCACACACTGAAACCCCTTCCCCACTCACTGAAACACATCCCGATACACACAAACCCCTTCCCCACTCACTGAAACCCCTTCCGAACACACTGAAACACCTTCCCCACATACTGAAACCCCTCCCCCACACACTGAAATCCCTTCAGCACACACTGAAACCCCTTTAACACACACTGAAACACCTTCCCCACACACTGAAACATCTTCCCCACACTCTGAAACACCTTCCCTACACACTGAAACACATCCCCTCACACTGAAACCTCTTCCCGACACACTGAAACCCATTCCCCCCACACTGAAACCCATCCCCACACTCTGAAAGCCCTTCCCCACACAATGAAACCCCTTCCCCACACACTGAAACCCATCCCGACACTCTGAAACCCCTTCCCCACACAGTGAAACACCTTCCCCACACACTGAAACCCCTTCCCCACACACTGAAACCCCTTCCCCACACCCTGAAACCACTTCCCACACACTGAAACCCCTTCCCCACACAATGAAACACATCCCCACACTCTGAAACACCTTCCACACACACTGTAACCCCTTCCGCACACACTGAAAACCATCGCCACATACTGAAACCCCGTCCCCACGCAATGTAACCCTTCCCCACACACAGAAACACTTCCCCGAACACTGAAACCCCTTCCGCACAAACTGAAACCCCTTCCCCACAAACTGAAACCCCTTCCCCACACACTAAAACCCTTCCCCACACACTGAAACCCCTTCCCCACACACTGAAACCCCTTTCCCACACACTGAAACCCCTTCCCCACACACTGAACCCCCTTCACTACACACTGAAACACCTTCCGCACCCAATGAAACACCTTCCACCTACAATGAAACACCTTCCCCACACACTGAAACCCCTTCCACACACAATGAAAACCATTCCCCACACACTGAAACCCCTTCCCCACACACTAAAACCCTTCCCCACACACTGAAACCCCTTCCCCACACACTGAAACCCCTTTCCCACACACTGAAACCCCTTCCCCACACACTGAAACCCCTTCACTACACACTGAAACACCTTCCGCACCCAATGAAACACCTTCCACACACAATGAAACACCTTCCCCACACACTGAAACCCCTTCCACACACAATGAAATCCTTGCCCACACACACTGAAATTAATCCCCACACACACTGAAACCCTTCCCCACACACTGAAACACCTTCCCCACACACTGAAAACCATTCCCCACACACTGGAACACCTTCCGCATGCAATAAAACCCATCCCCACAAACTGAAACCCATCCCCACACACTGAAACCCCTTCCCACACACTGAAACCCCTTCCCAACACACTGAAACCCTTCCCCACACACACTGAAACCCTTCCCCACACACTGAAACACCTTCTCCACACACTGAAAACCATTCCCCACACACTGGAACCCCTTCCGCACTCAATGAAACCCATCCCCACAATCTGAAACCCATCCCCACACACTGAAACCCCTTCCCCACACACTGAAACCCCTTCCCCACACACTGAAACCCATCCCCACACACTGAAACATCTTGCCCACACACTGTAACCCTTCCCCACACACTGAAACACATCCCCACACACTGAAACACATCCCCACACACTGAAACACCTTCCCCACACACTGAAACCCCTTCTCCACACACACTGAAACACCTTCCCCACACACTGAAACAACTCCCCTACACACTGAAATACCATCCCCACACACTGAAACACCTTTGCCACACACTGAAACCCCTTGCGCACACACTGGAACCGTTCCGAACACACTGAAACCCCTTCCCCACACGCTGAAACAGCTTCCCCACACACTGAAACCCCTTCTCCACTCACTGAAACACCTTCCGCACACACTGAAACACCTTCCCCACACACTGAAACACCTTCACCACACACTGAAAGCCCTTCTGCACACACTGAAAAACCTTCCCCATACACTGAAACCCTTCCCCACATACTGAAACACCTTCCCCACACACTGAAACCCCTTCCCCACACACTGAAACCCCTTCCCCACACACTGAAACCCCTTCTACACACAATGAAACCCATCCCCACAAACTGAAACCCATCCCCACACATTGAAACCCCTTCCCCACACACTGAAACCCCTTCCCCACACAGTGAAACAGTACCCCACAAACTGAAACACCTTCCCCACACACTGAAAGCCATTCCGCACACACTGGAACCCATCCCCACACACTGAAACCCATCCCCACACACTGAAACACCTTCCCCACACACTGAAACACTTCCCCACAAACTGAAACACATTCCCACACACTGAAACCCCTTCCCCCCACTCTCAAACCCTTCGCCACACTCTGAAACCCCTTCCCCACACACTGAAAACCATTCCCCACACACTGAAACTCTTACCCACACTCTGAAACCCCTTCCCCACACACTGAAACACCTTCCCCACACACTGAAACAGCTTCCCCACACACTGTAACCCTTCCCCACACACTGAAACAACTTTCCCACACACTGAAACCATGCCCCACACACTGAAACACTTCCCCACACACTGAAACCCCTTCCCCACACACTGAAACCATTCCCCACACACTGAAACCCATCCCCACACACTGAAACCCATCCCCACACACTGAAACAACTTCCCCACACACTGAAACTATTCCCCACACACTGAAACACTTCCCCACACACTGAAACCCCTTCCCCAAACACTGAAACACATCGCCACACACTGAAACCCCTTCCCCACACACTGAAACACATCCCCACACACTGAAACCCCTTCCCCACACACAGAAACACATCCCCACACACTGAAAACCTTCCCCACACACTGAAACACCTTCCGCACACCGTGAATCCCTTCCCCACACACTGAAACCCCTTCCCCACTCACTGAAACACATCCCCATACACACAAACCCCTTCCCCACACACTGAAACCTCTTCCAAACACACTGAAACACCTTCCCCACATACTGAAACCCCTTCCCCACACACTGAAATCCCTTCAGCACACACTGAAACCCCTTCAACACACACTGAAACACCTTCCCCACACACTGAAACATCTTCCCCACACTCTGAAACACCTTCCCCACACACTGAAACACATCCCCACACACTGAAACCTCTTCTCGACACACTAAAACCCATTCCCCCCACACTGAAACCCATCCCCACACTCTGAAACCCCTTCCCCACACAATGAAACCCCTTCCCCACACACTGAAACCCATCCCGACACTCTGAAACCCCTTCCCCACACAGTGAAACACCTTCCCCACACCCTGAAACCACTTCCCACAAACTGAAACCCATCCCCACACACAGTGAAACCCTTCCCCACACACTGAAACCCTTTCCCCACACACTGAAACCCCTTCCCCACACAATGAAACACATCCCCACACTCTGAAACACCTTCCACACACATTGTAACCCCTTCCCCACAAACTGAAACACATTCCCACACACTGAAACCCCTTCTGCACACACTGAAACCCATGCCCAAAAACTGAAACCCATCCCCACACACTGAAACCCATCCCCACACACTGAAACAACTTCCCCACACACTTAAACCATTCCCCACACACTGAAATACCATCCCCACACACTGAAACACATTCCCCACACACTGAAATACCTTCCCCACACACTGAAACACCTTCCCCAGACACTGAACCCCCTTCACCACACACAGAAATACCTTCCCCACACACTGAAACAACATCCCCACACACTGAAACACCTTCCCCACACACTGAAACAGCTTCCCCACACACTTTAACCCTTCCCCACACACTGAAACAACTTCCCCACACACTGAAACCATGCCCCACACACTGAAACACTTCCCCACACACTGAAACCCCTTCCCCACACACTGAAACCATTCCCCACACACTGAAAGCCATCCCCATACACTGAAACCCATCCCCACACACTGAAACAACTTCCCCACACACTGAAACCATTCCCCACACTCTGAAACACTTCCCCACACACTGAAACCCCTTCCCCAAACACTGAAACACATCGCCACACACTGAAACCCCTTCCCCACACACTGAAACACATCCCCACACACTGAAACACCTTCCCCACACACTGAAACACATCCCCACACACTGAAAACCTTCCCCACACACTGAAACACCTTCCGCACACCATGAATCCCTTCTCCACACACTGAAACCCCTTCCCCACTCACTGAAACACATCCCCATACACACAAACCCCTTCCCCACACACTGAAACCCCTTCCCAACACACTGAAACACCTTCCCCACATACTGAAACCCCTCCCCCACACACTGAAATCCCTTCAGCACACACTGAAACCCCTTTAACACACACTGAAACACCTTCCCCACACACTGAAACATCTTCCCCACACTCTGAAACACCTTCCCCACACACTGAAACACATCCCCACACACTGAAACCTCTTCCCGACACAGAAACCCATTCCCCCCACACTGAAACCCATCCCCACACTCTGAAACCCCTTCCCCACACAATGAAACCCCTTCCCCACACACTGAAACCCATCCCGACACTCCGAAACCCCTTCCCCACACAGTGAAACACCTTCCCCACACACCGAAACCCCTTCCCCACACACTGAAACCCCTTCCCCACACCCTGAAACCACTTCCCACAAACTGAAACCCATCCCCACACACAGTGAAACCCTTCCCCACACACTGAAACCCCTTCCCCACACACTGAAACCCCTTCCCCACACAATGAAACACATCCCCACACTCTGAAACACCTTCCACACACACTGTAACCCCTTCCGCACACACTGAAAACCATCGCCACACACTGAAACCCCGTCCCCACGCAATGTAACCCTTCCCCACACACAGAAACACTTCCCCGAACACTGAAACCCCTTCCGCACAAACTGAAACCCCTTCCCCACAAACTGAAACCCCTTCCCCACACTCTAAAACCCTTCCCCACACACTGAAACCCCTTCCCCACACACTGAAACCCCTTTCCCACACACTAAAACCCCTTCCCCACACACTGAACCCCCTTCACTACACACTGAAACACCTTCCGCACCCAATGAAACACCTTCCACACACAATGAAACACCTTCCCCACACACTGAAACCCCTTCCACACACAATGAAATCCTTGCCCACACACACTGAAACCAATCCCCACACACACTGAAACCCTTCCCCACACACTGAAACACCTTCCCCACACACTGAAAACCATTCCCCACACACTGGAACACCTTCCGCACGCAATGAAACCCATCCCCACAAACTGAAACCCATCCCCACACACTGAAACCCGTTCCCACACACTGAAACCCCTTCCCAACACACTGACACCCTTCCCCACACACAGTGAAACCCTTCCCCACACACTGAAACACCTTCCCCACACACTGAAAACCATTCCCCACACACTGGAAACCCTTCCGCACTCAATGAAACCCATCCTCACAATCTGAAACCCATCCCCACACATTGAAACCCCTTCCCCACACACTGAAACCCCTTCCCCACACACTGAAACCCATCCCCACACACTGAAACATCTTGCCCACACACTGTAACCCTTCCCCACACACTGAAACACATCCCCACACACTGAAACACATCCCCACACACTGAAACACCTTCCCCACACACTGAAACCCCTTCTCCACACACACTGAAACACCTTCCCCACACACTGAAACAACTCCCCTACACACTGAAATGCCATCCCCACACACTGATACACCTTTGCCACACACTGAAACCCCTTCCGCACACACTGGAACCGTTCCGAACACACTGAAACCCCTTCTCCACACACTGAAACACCTTCCGCACACACTGAAACACCTTCCCCACACACTGAAACACCTTCACCACACACTGAAACCCCTTCCGCACACACTGAAAAACCTTCCCCATACTGAAACACCTTCCCCACACACTGAAACCCCTTCCCCACACACTGAAACACCTTCCCCACACACTGAAACCCCTTCTGCACACAATGAAACCCATCCCCACAAACTGAAACCCATCCCCACACATTGAAACCCCTTCCCCACACACTGAAACCCCTTCCCCACACAGTGAAACAGTACCCCACACACTGAAACACCTTCCCCACACACTGAAAGCCATTCTGCACACACTGGAACCCATCCCCACACACTGAAACCCATCCCCACACACTGAAACCCATCCCCACACACTGAAACACCTTCCCCACACACTGAAACACTTCCCCACAAACTGAAACACATTCCCACACACTGAAACCCCTTCCCCCCACTCTCAAACCCTTCCCCACACTCTGAAACCCCTTCCCCACACTCTGAAAACCATTCCCCACACACTAAAACTCTTACCCACACTCTGAAACCCCTTCCCCACACACTGAATCACCTTCCCCACACACTGAAACAGCTTCCCCACACACTGAAAACCATTCCCCACACACTGAAACTCTTACCCACACTCTGAAACCCCTTCCCCACACACTGAATCACCTTCCCCACACACTGAAACAGCTTCCCCACACACTGTAACCCTTCCCCACACACTGAAGCAACTTTCCCACACACTGAAACCATGCCCCACACACTGAAACACTTCCCCACACTCTGAAACCCCTTCCCCACACACTGAAACCATTCCCCACACACTGAAACCCATCCCCACACACTGAAACCCATCCCCACACACTGAAACAACTTCCCCACACACTGAAACCATTCCCCACACACTGAAACACTTCCCCACACACTGAAACCCCTTCCCCAAACACTGAAACACATCGCCACACACTGAAACCCCTTCCCCACACACTGAAACACATCCCCACACACTGAAACCCCTTCCCCACACACAGAAACACATCCCCACACACTGAAAACCTTCCCCACACACTGAAACACCTTCCGCACACCGTGAATCCCTTCCCCACACACTGAAACCCCTTCCCCAATCACTGAAACACATCCCCATACACACAAACCCCTTCCCCACACACTGAAACCCCTTCCGAACACACTGAAACACCTTCCCCACATACTGAAACCCCTTCCCCACACACTGAAATCCCTTCAGCACACACTGAAACCCCTTCAACACACACTGAAACACCTTCCCCACACACTGAAACATCTTCCCCACACTCTGAAACACCTTCCCCACACACTGAAACACATCCCCACACACTGATACCTCTTCCCGACACACTGAAACCCATTCCCCCCACACTGAAACCCATCCCCACACTCTGAAACCCCTTCCCCACACAATGAAACCCCTTCCCCACACACTGAAACCCATCCCGACACTCTGAAACCCCTTCCCCACACAGTGAAACACCTTCCCCACACACTGAAACCCCTTCCCCACACACTGAAACCCTTTCCCCACACCCTGAAACCACTTCCCACAAACTGAAACCCATCCCCACACACAGTGAAACCCTTCCCCACACACTGAAACCCCTTCCCCACACACTGAAACCCCTTCCCCACACAATGGAACACATCCCCACACTCTGAAACACCTTCCACACACACTGTAACCCCTTCCGCACACACTGAAAACCATGGCCACACACTGAAACCCCGTCCCCACGCAATGTAACCCTTCCCCACACACAGAAACACTTCCCCGAACACTGAAACCCCTTCCGCACAAACTGAAACCCCTTCCCCACAAACTGAAACCCCTTCCCCACACACTAAAACCCTTCCCCACACACTGAAACCCCTTCCCCACACACTGAAACCCCTTTCCCACACACTGAAACCCCTTCCCCACACACTGAACCCCCTTCACTACACACTGAAACACCTTCCGCACCCAATGAAACACCTTCCACACACAATGAAACACCTTCCCCACACACTGAAACCCCTTCCACACACAATGAAATCCTTGCCCACACACACTGAAACCAATCCCCACACACACTGAAACCCCTCCCCACACACTGAAACACCTTCCCCACACACTGAAAATCATTGCCCACATACTGGAACACCTTCCGCACGCAATGAAACCCATCTCCACAAACTGAAACCCATCCCCACACACTGAAACCCCTTCCCACACACTGAAACCCCTTCCCAACACACTGAAACCCCTTCCCCACACACTGAAACCCTTCCCCACACACACTGAAACCCTTCCCCACACACTGAAACACCTTCCCCACACACTGAAAAGCATTCCCCAAACACTGGAACCCCTTCCGCACTCAATGAAACCCATCCCCACAATCTGAAACCCATCCCCGCACACTGAAACCCCTTCCCCACACACTGAAACCCCTTCCCCACACACTGAAACCCATCCCCACACACTGAAACATCTTCCCCACACACTGTAACCCTTCCCCACACACTGAAACACATCCCCACACACTGAAACACATCCCCACACACTGAAACACCTTCCCCACACACTGAAACCCCTTCTCCACACACACTGAAACACCTTCCCCACACACTGAAACAACTCCCCTACACACTGAAATACCATCCCCACACACTGAAACACCTTTGTCACACACTGAAACCCCTTCCGCACACACTGGAACCGTTCCGAACACACTGAAACCCCTTCCCCACACACTGAAACAGCTTCCCCACACACTGAAACCCCTTCTCCACACACTGAAACACCTTCCGCACACACTGAAATACCTTCCCCACGCACTGAAACACCTTCACCACACACTGAAGCACCTTCCGCACACACTGAAACACCTTCCCCACACACTGAAACACCTTCCCCACACACTGAAACCCCTTCCCCACACAATGAAACACCTTCCCCACACACTGAAACCCCTTCTGCACACAATGAAACCCATCCCCACAAACTGAAACCCATCCCCACACATTGAAACCCCTTCCCCACACACTGAAACCCCTTCCCCACACAGTGAAACAGTACCCCACACACTGAAACACCTTCCCCACACACTGAAAGCCATTCCGCACACACTGGAACCCATCCCCGCACACTGAAACCCATCCCCACACACTGAACCCCATCCCCACACACTGAAACACCTTCCCCACACAGTGAAACACTTCCCCACAAACTGAAACACATTCCCACACACTGAAACCCTTTCCCCCCACTCTCAAACCCTTCCCCACACTCTGAAACCCCTTCCCCACACGCTGAAAACCATTCCCCACACACTGAAACACTTACCCACACTCTGAAACCCCTTCCCCACACACTGAAACACCTTCCCCACACGCTGAATCCCCATCCCCTCAGACTGAAACGCATCCCCACACTCTGAAACTACTTCTCCAAACACTGATACCCCTTCCCCACACTCTGAAACCCTTCCCCACACACTGAAACACATTCCCCACAAACTGAAACACTACCCCACCCTCTGAAACACATTCCCCACACAATGAAACCCCATCCCCACACACTGAAACACCTTCCCCACACACGGAAACACTTCCCCACACACCGAAACACGTTCCTCACACTCGGAAACACCTTCCCCACACACTGAAACACATTCCCCCCAAACTGAAACACCTTCCCCAAACACTGAAACACCTTCCACACACACAAAAACACATGCCCGCTAACTGAAACACCTTCCCCAAAACACTGAAACACCTTCCCCACACACTGAAACACCTTCCCCACACACTGAAACACATCCCCACACACTCAAACACCTTCCCCACAAACTGAAACACATTCTCCACACACTGAAACCCTTCCCCATACACTGAACACCTTCCCCAAACACTGAAACCCTTACCCACACTCTGAAACCCCTTCCCCACACACTGAAAAACCTTCTCCGCACACTGAAACCCCTTCCCCACACACTGAAACCCCTTCACCACACATTGAAACACTTACCCACACTCTGAAACCCCTTCCCCACACACTCAAACACCTTCCCCGCACACTGAAACCCCTTCCCCACACACTGAAACCACTTCCCCAAACAGTGAAACACCTTCCCCACACACTGAATCCCCATCCCCTCAGACTGAAACGCATCCCCACTCACTGAAACAACTTCTCCAAACACTGATACCCATTCCCCACACTCTGAAACCCTTCCCCACACACTGAAACCTCTTCTCCACACACTGAAACACATTCCCCACAAACTGAAACCCTTCCCCACACACTGAAACACATTCCCCACAAACTGAAACACTTCCCCACCCTCTGAAACACATTCCCCACACAATGAAACCCCATCCCCACACACTGAAACACCTTCCCCACACACTGAAACACTTCCCACACACCGAAACACGTTCCTCACACTCAGAAACACCTTCCCCACACACTGAAACACATTCCCCGCAAACTGAAACACCTTCCCCAAACACTGAAACACCTTCCCCACACACTAAAACACATGCCCGCTAACTGAAACACGTTCCCCAAAACACTGAAACACCTTCCCCACACACTGAAACACCTTCCCCACACACTGAAACACATCCCCAAACACTGAAACACCTTCCCCACACACTGAAACACATTCTCCACACACTTAAACCCTTCCCCATACACTGAACACCTTCCCGACACAGTGAAACACTTCCCCACACACTGAAACCCATCCCCAAACACTGAAGCTCCTTCCCCACACACTGAAGCCCCTTCCCCTCACACTGAAACCCCTTCCCCACACACTGAAACACATCCCCACAAACTGAGACACCTTCTCCACACACTGAAACCCCTTCCCCACACTTTGAAACCCTTCCCCACACACACTGAAACCCTTCCCCACACATTGAAACACCTTCCCCACACACTGAAACCCATTCCCCACACACTGGAACCCCTTCCGCACACAATGAAACCCATCCCCACACACTGTAACACTTCCCCACACTCTGAAACCCTTCCCCACACACTGAAACCTCTTCTCCACACACTGAAACACATTCCCCACAAACTGAAGCCCTTCTCCACACACTGAAACACATTCCCCACAAACTGAAACACTACCCCACCCTCTGAAACACATTCCCCACACAACAAAACCCCATCCCCACACACTGAAACACCTTCCCCACACACTGAAACACTTCCCCACACACCGAAACACGTTCCTCACACTCTGAAACACCTTCCCCACACACTGAAACACATTCCCCGCAAACTGAAACACCTTCCCCAAACACTGAAACACCTTCCCCACACACTAAAACACATGCCCGCTAACTGAAACACCTTCCCCAAAACACTGAAACACCTTCCCCACACACTGAAATACCTTCCCCACACACTGAAACACATCCCCACACACTGAAACACCTTCCCCACACACTGAAACACATTCTCCACACACTGAAACCCTTCCCCATACACTGAACACCTTCCCGACACAGTGAAACACTTCACCACACACTGAAAATCATCCCCAAACACTGAAGCTCCTTCCCCACACACTGAAACCCCTTCCCCACACACTGAAACCCCTTCCCCACACACTGAAACACATCCCCACAATCTGAGACACCTTCTCCACACACTGAAACCCCTTCCCCACACTTTGAAACCCTTCCCCACACACACTGAAACCCTTCCCCACACATTGAAACACCTTCCCCACACACTGAAACCCATTCCCCACACACTGGAACCCCTTCCGCACACAATGAAACCCATCCCCACAAACTGAAACCCATTCCCACACACTGAAACCCCTTCCCCACACACTGAAACCCATCCCCACACACTGAAACACCTTCCCCACACACTGTAACACTTCCCCACACACTGAAACACATCCCCACACACTGAAACCCCTTCCCCAAACAGTGAAACACATTCCCCACACACTGAATCCCCATCCCCTCAGACTGAAACGCATCCCCACACTCTGAAACCCCTTCCCCACACAATGAAACCCCTTCCCCACACACTTAAACCCATCCCGACACTCTGAAACCCCTTCCCCACACAGTGAAACACCTTCCCCACACACTGAAACCCCTTCCCCACACACTGAAACCCCTTCCCCACACCCTGAAACCACTTCCCACAAACTGAAACCCATCCCCACACACAGTGAAACCCTTCCCCACACACTGAAACCCCTTCCCCACACACTGAAACCCCTTCCCCACACAATGAAACACATCCCCACACTCTGAAACACCTTCCACACACACTGTAACCCCTTCCGCACACACTGAAAACCATCGCCACACACTGAAACCCCGTCCCCACGCAATGTAACCCTTCCCCACACACTGAAACACTTCCCCGAACACTGAAACCCCTTCCGCACAAACTGAAACCCCTTCCCCACAAACTGAAACCCCTTCCCCACACACTAACACCCTTCCCCACACACTGAAACCCCTTCCCCACACACTGAAACCCCTTTCCCACACACTGAAACCCCTTACCCACACACTGAACCCCCTTCACTACACACTGAAACACCTTCCGCACCCAATGAAACACCTTCCACATACAATGAAACACCTTCCCCACACACTGAAACCCCTTCCACACACAATGAAATCCTTGCCCACACACACTGAAACAAATCCCCACACACACTGAAACCCCTCCCCACACACTGAAAAACCTTCCCCACACACTGAAAACCATTCCCCACACACTGGAACACCTTCCGCACGCAATGAGACCCATCCCCACAAACTGAAACCCATCCCCACACACTGAAACCCCTACCCACACACTGAAACCCCTTCCCCACACACTGAAACCCTTCCCCACACACACTGAAACCCTTCCCCACACACTGAAACACCTTCCCCACACACTAAAAACCATTCCCCACACACTGGAACCCATTCCGCACTCAATGAAACCCATCCCCACAATCTGAAACCCATCCCCACACACTGAAACCCCTTCCCCACACACTGAAACCCCTTCCCCACACACTGAAACCCATCCCCACACACTGAAACATCTTCCCCACAAACTGTAACCCTTCCCCACACACTGAAACACATCCCCACACACTGAAACACATCCCCACACACTGAAACACCTTCCCCACACACTGAAACCCCTTCTCCACACACACTGAAACACCTTCCCCACACACTGAAAAACCTTCTCCGCACACTGAAACCCCTTCCCCACACACTGAAACCCCTTCCCCACACATTGAAACACTTACCCACACTCTGAAACCCCTTCCCCACACACTGAAACACCTTCCCCGCACAATGAAACCCCTTCCCCACAGACTGAAACCACTTCCCCAAACAGTGAAACACCTTCCCCACACACTGAATCCCCATCCCCTCAGACTGAAACGCATCCCCACACACTGAAACAACTTCTCCAAACACTGATACCCATTCCCCACACTCTGAAACCCTTCCCCACACACTGAAACCTCTTCTCCACACACTGAAACACATTCCCCACTAACTGAAACCCATCCCCACACACTGAAACACATTCCCCACAAACTGAAACACTACGCCACCCTCTGAAACACATTCCCCACACAATGAAACCCCATCCCCACACACTGAAACACCTTCCCCACACACTGAAACACTTCCCCACACACCGAAACACGTTCCTCAGACTCTGAAACACCTTCCCCACACACTGAAACACATTCCCCGCAAACTGAAACACCTTCCCCAAACACTGAAACACCTTGCCCACACACTAAAACACATGCCCGCGAACTGAAAGACCTTCCCCAAAACACTGAAACACCTTCCCCACACACTGAAACACCTTCCCCACACACTGAAACACATCCCCAAACACTGAAACACCTTCCCCACACACTGAAACACATTCCCCACACACTGAAACCCTTCCCCATACACTGAACACCTTCCCGACACAGTGAAACACTTCCCCACACAGTGAAACCCATCCCCAAACACTGAAGCTCCTTCCCCACACACTGAAACCCCTTCCCCACACACTGAAACCCCTTCCCCACACACTGAAACACATCCCCACAAACTGAGACACCTTCTCCACACACTGAAACCCCTTCCCCACACTTTGAAAACCTTCCCCACACACTCTGAAACCCTTCCCCACACATTGAAACACCTTCCCCACACACTGAAACCCATTCCCCACACACTGGAACCCCTTCCGCACACAATGAAACCCATCCCCACAAACTGAAACCCATTCCCACACACTGAAACCCCTTCCCCACACACTGAAACCCCTTCCCCACACACTGAAACCCATCCCCAAACACTGAAACACCTTGGCCACACATTGTAACACTTCCCCACACACTGAAACACATCCCCACACACGGAAACCCCTTCCCCAAACAGTGAAACACCTTCCCCACACACTGAATCCCCATCCCCTCAGACTGAAACGCATCCCCACACCCTGAAATAACTTCTCCAAACACTGATACCCATTCCCCACACTCTGAAACCCTTCCCCACACACTGAAAGCTCTTCTCCACACACTGAAACACATTCCCCACAAACTGAAACCCTTCCCCACACACTGAAACACATTCCCCACAAACTGAAACACTACCCCACCCTCTGAAACACATTCCCCACACAATGAAACCCCATCCCCACACACTGAAACACCTTCCCCACACACTGAAACACTTCCCCACACACCGAAACACGTTCCTCACACTCTGAAACACCTTCCCCACACACTGAAACACATTCCCCGCAAACTGAAACACCTTCCCCAAACACTGAAACACCTTCCCCACACATTAAAACACATGCCCACACACTGAAACACCTTCCATACACACTGAAACACATCCCCACACACTGAAACACCTTCCCCACACACTGAAACACTATCCCCACACACTGAAACACTTCCGCATACACTGAACACCTTCCCGACACAGTGAAACACTTCCCCACACACTGAAACCCATCCCCAAACACTGAAGCTCCTTCCCCACACACTGAAACCACTTCCCCACACACTGAAACCCCTTCCCCACACACTGAAACACATCCCCACAAACTGAGACACCTTCTCCACACACTGAAACCCCTTCCCCACACTTTCAAACCCTTCCCCACACACACTGAAACCCTTCCCCACACATTGAAACACCTTCCCCACACACTGAAACCCATTCCCCACACACTGGAACCCCTTCCGCACACAATGAAACCCATCCCCACAAACTGAAACCCATTCCCACACACTGAAACCCCTTCCCCACACACTGAAACACCTTCCCCACACACTGAAACCCATCCCCACACACTGAAACAGCTTCCCCACACACTGAATCCCCTTCTCCACACATTGAAACACCTTCCGCACACACTGAAACACCTTCCCCACACACTGAAACACCTTCACCACACACTGAAAGCCCTTCTGCACACACTGGAACCCATCCCCACACACTGAAACCCATCCCCACGCACTGAAACCCATCCCCACACACTGAAAAACCTTCCCCACACACTGGAACACTTCCCCACAAACTGAAATACATCCCCTCACACTGAAACCCCTTCCCCCCACCCTCAAACCCTTCCCCACACTCTGAAACCCCTTCCCCACATACTGAAAACCATTCCCCACACACTGAAACCCTTACCCACACTCTGAAACCCCTTTCCCACACACTGAAACACCTTCCCCGCGCACTGAAACCCCTTCCCCACACACTGAAACCCCTTCCCCACACACTGAAACACCTTCCCCACACTCTGAAACCCTTCCCCACACACTGAAACACATTCCCCACAAACGGAAACCCTTCCCCACACACTGAAACACATTCCCCACAAACTGAAACACTACCCCACCCTCTGAAACACATTCCCCACACAACGAAACCCCTTCCCCACACACTGAAACACCTTTCCCACACACTGAAACACCTTCCACTCACACTCAAACACTTCCCCAAACACTGAAACACATTCCCCACACACTGAAATTCTTCCCCACACACTGAAACACCTTCACCACACACTGAAACACCTTCCACACACACTGAAACACATCCCCACGCAATGAAACAAATTCCCCACACACTGAAACACCTTCCCCACACACTGAAACACTTCCCCACACTCTGAACACCTTCCCCACACAGTGAAACACTTCCCCACACACTGAAACCCATCCCCAAACACTGAAGCACCTTCCCCACTCACTGAAACCCCTTCCCCACACACTGAAACCCCTTCCCCACACACTGAAACACATCCCCACTAACTGAGACACCTTCCCCACACACTGAAACCCCTTCCCCACACACTGAAACCCCATCCCCACACACTGAAACCCTTCCCCACACACACTGAAACCCTTCCCCACACATTGAAACACCTTCCCCACACACTGAAAACCATTCCCCACACACTGGAACCCCTTCCGCACACAATGAAACCCATCCCAACAAACTGAAAACCATCCCCACACACTGAAACCCCTTCCCCACACACTGAAACCCCTTCCCCACACACTGAAACCCATCCCCACACACTGAAACATCTTCCCCACAAACTGTAACCCTTCCCCACACACTGAAACACATCCCCACACACTGAAAGACATCCCCACTCACTGAAACACCTTCCCTACACACTGAAACCCCTTCTCCACACACACTGAAACACCTTCCCCACACACTGAAATACCATCCCCACACACTGAAACACCTTTCGCACACACTGAAACCCCTTCCAGACACACTGGAATCGTTCCCCACACTCTGAAATCCCTTCCCCACACACTGAAACAGCTTCCCAACACACTGAAACCACTTCTCCACACACTGAAACACATTCCGCACACACTGAAACACCTTCCCCACACACTAAAACACCTTCACCACACACTGAAACCCCTTCCGCACACACTGAAAAACCTTCCCCATACACTGAAACCCTTCCCCACATACTAAAACCCCTTCCCCACACACTGAATCCTTCCCCACACTCTGAAACCCCTTCCCCCCACACTGAAACACCTTCCCCACACACTGAAACACCTTTGCCACACTCTGAAATCCCTTCCCCACACACTGATACCCTTCCCCACACTGTGAAACCCCTACCCCACCCACTGAAACACCTTCCCCACACACTGAAACCCCTTCCCCACACACTGAAACACCTTCCCCACACACTGAAACCCCTTCTGCACACAATGAAGCACATCCCCACAAACTGAATCCCATCCCCACACACTGAAACCCCTTCCCCACACACTGAAACACCTTCCCCACACATTGAAACAGTACCCCACACACTGCAACACCTTCCCCACACACTGAAAGCCCTTCCGCACACACTGGAACCCATCCCCACACACTGAAACCCATCCCCACACATTGAAACCCATCCCCACACACTGAAACACCTTCCCCACACACTGAAACACTTCCCCACAAACAGAAACACATTCCCACACACTGAAACCCCTTCCACCCACTCTCAAACCCTTCCCCACACTCTGAAACCCCTTCCCCAAACACTGAAAACCATTCCCCACACACTGAAACACTTACCCACACTCTGAAACCCCTTCCCCACACACTGAAACAACTTCCCCGCACACTGAAACCCCTTCCCCACACACTGAAACCCCTTCCCCACACACTGAAACACTTTCCCCACACACTGAATCCCCATCCCCTCAGACTGAAACGCATCCCCACACACTGAAACAACTTCTCCAAACACTGATACCCCTTCCCCACACTCTGAAACCCTTCCCCACACACTGAAACCTCATCTCCACACACTGAAACACATTCCCCACAAACTGAAACCCTTCCCCACACACTGACACACATTCCCCACAAACTGAAACACTACCCCACCCTCTGAAACGCATTCCCCACACAACGAAACACATTCCCTGCAAACAGAAACACCTTCCTCAAACGCTGAAACACCTTCCCCACACACTAAAACACATGCCCGCTAACTGAAACACCTTCCCCAAAACACTGAAACACCTTCCCCACACACTGAAACACCTTCCCCACACACTGAAACACATCCCCACACACTGGAACACATTCCCCACACACTGAAACACATTCCCCACACACTGAAACCCTTCCACATACACTGAACCACTTCCCCACACACTGACACACCTTCCCCACACACTGAAACCCCTTCTGCACACAATGAAACCCATCCCCACAAACTGAAACCCATCCCCACACACTGAAACCCCTTCCCCATACACTGAAACCCCTTCCCCACACAGTGAAACAGTACCCCACACACTGCAACACTTTCCCCACACACTGAAAGCCCTTCCGCACACACTGGAACCCATCCCCACACACTGAAACCCATCCCCACACACTGAAACCCATCCCCACACACTGAAACACCTTCCCCACACACTGAAACACTTCCCCACAAACTGAAACACATTCCCACACACTGAAACCCCTTCCCCCCACTCTCAAACCCTTCCCCACTCTCTGAAACCCCTTCCCCACACACTGAAAACCATTCCCCACACACTGAAACACTGACCCACACTCTGAAACTCCTTCCGCACACACTGAAACCCCTTCCCCACACACTGAAACACCTTCCCCACACACTGAATCCCCATCCCCTCAGACTGAAACGCATCCCCACACACTGAAACAAATTCTACAAACACTGATACGCCTTCTCCACACTCCGAAACCCTACCCCACACACTGAAACCTCTTCTCCACACAATGAAACACATTCCCCACAAACTGAAACCCTTCCCCACACACTGAAACACATTCCCCACAAACTGAAACACTACCCCACCCTCAGAAACACATTCCCCACACAATGAAACCCCTTCCCCACACACTGAAACACGTTCCCCACACACTGAAACACTTCCCCACACACTGAAACACCTTCCCCACACTCTGAAACACCTTCCCCACACACTGAAACACATTCCCCGCAAACTGAAACACCTTCCCCAAACACTGAAACACCTTCCCCGCACACTAAAACACATGCCCACTAACTGAAACACCTTCCCCAAAACACTGAAACACCTTCCCCACACACTGAAACACCTTCCCCACACACTGAAACACATCCCCACACACTGAAACTCCTTCCCCACACACTGAAACGCATTCCCCACACACTGAAACCCTTCCCCAGACACTGAACACCTTCCCCACACAGTGAAACACTTCCCCACACACTGAAACCCAACCCCAAACACTGAAGCACCTCCCCCACACACTGAAACCCCTTCCCCACACACTGAAACCCCTTCCCCACACACTGAAACACATCCCCACAAACTGAGACACCTTCCCCACACACTGAAACCCCTTCCCCATACACTGAAACCCCTTCCCCACACACTGAAACCCTTCCCCACACACACTGAAACCCTTCCCCACACATTGAAACACCTTCCCCACACACTGAAACCCATTCCCCCACACTGGAACCCCTTCCGCACACAATGAAACCCATACCCACAAACTGAAACCCATTCCCACACACTGAAACCCCTTTCCAGCACACTGAAACCCCTTCCCCACACACTGAAACCCATCCCCACACACTGAAACACCTTCGCCACACATTGTAACCCTTCCCCACACACTGAAACACATCCCCACACACTGAAACACATCCCCACACACTGAAACACCTTCCCCACACACTGAAACCCCTTCTCCACACACACTGAAACACCTTCCCCACACACTGAAACAACTTTCCCACACACTGAAACCACTTCCCCACACACTGGAACCCTTCCCCACACACTGAAACCCCTTCCCCACACACTGAAACAGCTTGGCCACACACTGAATCCCCTTCTCCACACACTGAAACACCATCCGCACACACTGAAACACCTTCCCCACACACTGAAACACCTTTAGCACACACTGAACGCCCTTCCGCACACACTGGAACCCATCCCCACACACTAAAACCCATCCCCACACACTAAAACCCATCCCCACACACTGAAACACCTTCCCCACACACTGAAAGCCCTTCCGCACACACTGGAACCCATCCCCACAAACTGAAATACATCCCCACACACTGAAACCCCTTCCCCCCACTCTCAAACCCTTCCCCACACTCTGAAACCCCTTCCCCACACCCTGAAAACCATTCCCCACACTCTGAAACCCCTTCCCCACCCACTGAAACACCGTCCCCGCACACTGAAACCCCTTCCCCACACACTGAAACACCTTCCCCACACACTGAAACACCTTCCCCAAAAAATGAAGTCCATCCCCAAACACTGAAACACCTTCCCCACACTCTGAATCCCCATCCCCTCAGTCTGAAAGGCATCCCCACTCACTGAAACAACTTCTCCAAACACTGATACCCCTTCCCCACACTCTGAAACCCATCTCCACACACCGAAACCTCTTCTCCACACACTGAAACACATTCCGCACAAACTGAAACCCTTCCCCACACACTGAAACACATTCCCCACAAACTGAAACACTACCCCACCCTCTGAAACACATTCCCCACACAACGAAACCCCTTCTCCACACACTGAAACACCTTCCCCACACACTGAAACACTTCCCCACACACTGAAACACGTTCCCCACACTCAAACACCTTCCCCACACACTGAAACACATTCCCCGCAAACTGAAACACCTTCCCCAAACACTGAAACAACTTCCCCACACACTAAAACACATGCCCGCTAACTGAAACACCTTCCCCAAAACACTGAAACACCTTCCCCACACACTGAAACACCTTCCCCACACACTGAAAAACATCCCCACACACTGAAACACCTTCCCCACACACTGAAACACATTCCCCACACACTGAAACCCTTCCCCACACACTGAACACCTTCCCCACACAGTGAAACACTTCCCCACACACTGAAACCCATCCCCAAACACTGAAGCACTTTCCCCACACACTGAAACCCCTTCCCCACACACTGAAACCCCTTCCCCACACACTGAAACACATCCCTACAAACTGAGACACCTTCCCCACACACTGAAACCCCTTCCCCACACACTGAAACCCCTTCCCCACACACTGAAACCCTTCCCCACACACTGACACCACTTCCCCACACACTGCAACCCATCCCCACACACTGAAACACCTTCACCACACACTGTAACCCTTCCCAACACACTGAAACACATCCCCACACACTGAAACACATCCCCACACACTGAAACACATCCCCACACACTGAAACACCTTCCCCACACACTGAAACCCCTTCTCCACCCATACTGAAACACCTTCCCCACACACTGAAACAACTTCCCCACACACTGAAATACCATCCCCACACACTGAAACACCTTTCCCACACACTGAAACCCCTTCCCCACACACTAGAACACTTCTCCACACACTGAAACCCCTTCCCCACACACAGAAGCAGCTTCCCCACACTCTGAAACCCCTTCTCCACACACTGAGACACCTTCCGCACACACTGAAACACCTTCCCCACACACTGAAACACCTTCACCACACACTGAAACCCCTTCCGCACACACTGAAACAAGTTCCCCATACACTGAATCCCTTCCCCACGTACTGAAACCCCTTCCCCACACACTGAAACCCTTCCCCACACACTGAAACACCTTCCCCACACACTGAAACACCTTCGCCACACACTGAAACAACTCCCCCACACACTGAAATACCATCCCCACACACTGAAACACCTTTCGCACACACTGAAACCCCTTCCGCACACACTGGAATTGTTCCCCACACACTGAAATCCCTTCCGCACAAACTGAAACAGCTTCCCCACACACTGAAACCACTTCTCCACACACTGAAACACCTTCCGCAAACACTGAAACACCTTCCCCACACACTGAAACACCTTCACCACACACTGAAACCCCTTCCGCACACACTGAAAAACCTTCCCCATGCACTGAAACCCTTCCCCACATACTAAAACCCCTTCCCCACACACTGAATCCTTCCCCACACTCTGAAACCCCTTCCCCACACACTGAAACACCTTCCCCACACACTGAAACACCTTCCCCACACACTGAAATCCCTTCCCCACACACTGATACCCTTCCCCACACTGTGAAAGCCCTACCCCACCCACTGAAACACCTTCCCCACACACTGAAACCCCTTCCCCACACACTGAAACACCTTCCCCACACACTGAAACCCATTCTGCACACAATGAATCCCATCCCCACAAACTGAAACCCATCCCCACACACTGAAACCCCTTCCCCACACACTGAAACCCCTTCCCCACACAGTGAAACAGTACCCCACAAACTGGAACACCTTCCCCACACACTGAAAGCCCTTCCGCACACACTGGAACCCATCCCCACACACTGAAACCCATCCCCACACACTGAAACCCATCCCCACACAATGAAACACCTTCCCCACACACTGAAACACTTCCCCACACACTGAAAGCCCTTCCGCACACACTGGAACCCATCCCCACACACTGAAACCCATTCCCACACACTGAAACCCCTTCCCCCCACTCTCAAACCCTTCCCCACACTCTGAAACCCTTTCCCCAAACACTGAAAACCATTCCCCATACACTGAAATACTTACCCACACTCTGAAACCCCTTCCCCACACACTGAAACAACTTCCCCGCACACTGAAACCCCTTCCCCAAAACACTGAAACACCTTCCCCACACACTGAAACACCTTCCCCACAAACTGAAACACATCCCCACACACTGAAACACCTTCCCCACACACTAAAATACATTCCCCACACACTGAAACCCCTTCTGCACACAATGAAACCCATCCCCACAAACTGAAACCCATCCCTACACACTGAAACCCCTTCCCCATACACTGAAACCCCTTCCCCACACAGTGAAACAGTACCCCACACACTGCAACACTTTCCCCACACACTGAAAGCCCTTCCGCACACACTGGAACCCATCCCCACACACTGAAACCCATCCCCACACACTGAAACCCATCCCCACACACTGAAACACCTTCCCCACACACTGAAACACTTCCCCACAAACTGAAACACATTTCCACACACTGAAACCCCTTCCCCCCACTCTCAAACCCATCCCCACTCTCGGAAACACCTTCCCCACACACTGAAAACCATTCCCCACACACTGAAACACTTACCCACACTCTGAAACTCCTTCCGCACACACTGAAACCCCTTCCCCACACACTGAAACACCTTCCCCACACACTGAATCCCCATCCCCTCAGACTGAAACGCATCCCCACACACTGAAACAAATTCTACAAACACTGATACCCCTTCCCCACACTCTGAAATCCTTCCCCACACACTGAAACCTCTTCTCCACACACTGAAATACATTCCCCACAAACTGAAATCCTTCCCCACACACTGAAACACATTCCCCACAAACTGAAACACTACCCCACCCTCTGAAACACATTCCCCACACAATGAAACCCCTTCCCCACTCCCTGAAACACCTTCCCCACACACTGAAACACTTCCCCACACACTGAAACACGTTCCCCACACTCTGAAACAACTTCCCCACACACTGAAACACATTCCCCGCAAACTGAAACACCTTCCCCAAACACTGAAACACCTTCCCCACACACTAAAACACATGCCCGCTAACTGAAACACCTTCCCCAAAACACTGAAACACCTTTCCCACACACTGAAACACCTTCCCCACACACTGAAACACATTCCCCACACACTGAAACACTTCCCCATACACTGAACACCTTCCCCACACAGTGAAACACTTCCCCACACACTGAAACCCAACCCCAAACACTGAAGCACCTTCCCCACACACTGAAACCCCTTCCCCACACACAGAAACCCCTTCCCCACACACTGAAACACATCCCCACAAACTGAGACACCTTCCCCACACACTGAAACCCTTCCCCACACACACTGAAACCCTTCCCCACACATTGAAACACCTTCCCCACACACTGAAACCCATTCCCCACACACTGGAACCCCTTCCGCACACAATGAAACCCATCCCCACAAACTGAAACCCATTCCCACACACTGAAACCCCTTCCCCACACACTGAAACCCCTTCCCCACACACTGAAACCCATCCCCACACACTGAAACACCTTCGCCACACACTGTAACCCTTCCCCACACACTGAAACACATCCCCACACACTGAAACACATCCCGACACACTGAATCCCCTTCCCCACACACTGAAACCCCTTCTCCACACACACTGAAACACCTTCCCCACACACTGAAACAACTTCCCCACACACTGAAATACCATCCCCACACACTCAAAAACCTTTCCCACACACTGAAACCACTTCCCCACACACTGGAACCCTTCCCCACACACTGAAACCCCTTCCCCACACACTGAAACAGCTTCCCCACACACTGAATCCCCTTCTCCTCACACTGAAACACCTTCCGCACACACTGAAACACCTTCCCCACACACTGAAACACCTTCACCACACACTGAACGCCCTTCCGCACACACTGAAACACCTTCACCACACACTGAAACCCCTTCCGCACACACTGAAACAACTTCCCCATACACTGAATCCCTTCCCCACGTACTGAAACCCCTTCCCCACACACTGAAACCCTTCCCCACACACTGAAACACCTTCCCCACACTCTGAAACACCTTCCCCACACACTGAAACAACTCCCCCACACACTGAAATACGATCCCCACACACTGAAACACCTTTCACACACACTGAAACCCCTTCCGCACACACTGGAATCGTTCCCCACACACTGAAATCCCTTCCCCACACACTGAAACAGCTTCCCCACACACTGAAACCACTTCTCCACACACTGAAACACCTTCCGCAAACACTGAAACACCTTCCCCACACACTGAAACACCTTCACCACACACTGAAACCACTTCCGCACACACTGAAAAACCTTCCCCATACACTGAAACCCTTCCCCACATACTAAAACCCCTTCCCCACACACTGAATCCTTCCCCACACTCTGAAACCCCTTCCCCACACACTGAAACACCTTCCCCACACACTGAAACACCTTCCCCACACACTGAAATCCCTTCCCCACACACTGATACCCGTCCCCACACTATGAAACCCCTACCCCACCCACTGAAACACCTTCCCCACACAGTGAAACCCCTTCCCCACACACTGAAACACCTTCCCCACACACTGAAACCCATTCTGCACACAATGAATCCCATCCCCACAAACTGAAACCCATCGCCACACACTGAAACCCCTTCACAACACACTGAAACCCCTTCCCCACACAGTGAAACAGTACCCCACACACTGCAACACCTTCCCCACACACTGAAAGCCCTTCCGCACACATGGAACCCATCCCCACACACTGAAACCCATCCCCACACACTGAAACCCATCCCCACACACTGAAACACCTTCCCCACACACTGAAACACTTCCCCACAAACTGAAACACATTTCCACACACTGAAACCCCTTCCCCCCACTCTCAAACCCTTCCCCACTCTCGGAAACACCTTCCCCACACACTGAAAACCATTCCCCACACACTGAAACACTTACCCACACTCTGAAACTCCTTCCGCACACACTGAAACCCCTTCCCCACACACTGAAACACCTTCCCCACACACTGAATCCCCATCCCCTCAGACTGAAACGCATCCCCACACACTGAAACAAATTCTACAAACACTGATACCCCTTCCCCACACTCTGAAATCCTTCCCCACACACTGAAACCTCTTCTCCACACACTGAAATACATTCCCCACAAACTGAAACCCTTCCCCACACACTGAAACACATTCCCCACAAACTGAAACACTACCCCACCCTCTGAAACACATTCCCCACACAATGAAACCCCTTCCCCACTCCCTGAAACACCTTCCCCACACACTGAAACACTTCCCCACACACTGAAACACGTTCCCCACACTCTGAAACAACTTCCCCACACACTGAAACACATTCCCCGCAAACTGAAACACCTTCCCCAAACACTGAAACACCTTCCCCACACACTAAAACACATGCCCGCTAACTGAAACACCTTCCCCAAAACACTGAAACACCTTTCCCACACACTGAAACACCTTCCCCACACACTGAAACACATTCCCCACACACTGAAACACTTCCCCATACACTGAACACCTTCCCCACACAGTGAAACACTTCCCCACACACTGAAACCCAACCCCAAACACTGAAGCACCTTCCCCACACACTGAAACCCCTTCCCCACACACAGAAACCCCTTCCCCGCACACTGAAACACATCCCCACAAACTGAGACACCTTCCCCACACACTGAAACCCCTTCCCCATACACTGAAACCCCTTCCCCACACACTGAAACCCTTCCCCACACACCCTGAAACCCTTCCCCACACATTGAAACACCTTTCCCACACACTGAAACCCATTCCCCACACACTGGAACCCCTTCCGCACACAATGAAACCCATCCCCACAAACTGAAACCCATTCCCACACACTGAAACCCCTTCCCCACACACTGAAACCCCTTCCCCACACACTGAAACCCATCCCCACACACTGAAACACCTTCGCCACACACTGTAACCCTTCCCCACACACTGAAACACATCCCCACACACTGAAACACATCCCGACACACTGAAACCCCTTCCCCACACACTGAAACCCCTTCTCCACACACACTGAAACACCTTCCCCACACACTGAAACAACTTCCCCACACACTGAAATACCATCCCCACACAGTCAAACACCTTTCCCACACACTGAAACCCCTTCCCCACACACTGGAACCCTTCCCCACACACTGAAACCCCTTCCCCACACACTGAAACAGCTTCCCCACACACTGAATCCCCTTCTCCTCACACTGAAACACCTTCCGCACACACTGAAACACCTTCCCCACACACTGAAACACCTTCACCACACACTGAACGCCCTTCCGCACACACTGAAACACCTTCACCACACACTGAAACCCCTTCCGCACACACTGAAACAACTTCCCCATACACTGAATCCCTTCCCCACGTACTGAAACCCCTTCCCCACACACTGAAACCCTTCCCCACACACTGAAACACCTTCCCCACACACTGAAACACCTTCCCCACACACTGAAACAACTCCCCCACACACTGAAATACGATCCCCACACACTGAAACACCTTTCGCACACACTGAAACCCCTTCCGCACACACTGGAATCGTTCCCCACACACTGAAATCCCTTCCCCACACACTGAAACAGCTTCCCCACACACTGAAACCATTTCTCCACACACTGAAACACCTTCCGCAAACACTGAAACACCTTCCCCACACACTGAAACACCTTCACCACACACTGAAACCACTTCCGCACACACTGAAAAACCTTCCCCATACGTTGAAACCCTTCCCCACATACTAAAACCCCTTCCCCACACACTGAATCCTTCCCCACACTCTGAAACCCCTTCCCCACACACTGAAACACCTTCCCCACACACTGAAACACCTTCCCCACACACTGAAATCCCTTCCCCACACACTGATACCCGTCCCCACACTATGAAACCCCTACCCCACCCACTGAAACACCTTCCCCACACACTGAAACACCTTCCCCACACACTGAAACACCTTCCCCACACACTGAAACAACTCCCCCACACACTGAAATACGATCCCCACACACTGAAACACCTTTCGCACACACTGAAACCCCTTCCGCACACACTGGAATCGTTCCCCACACACTGAAATCCCTTCCCCACACACTGAAACAGCTTCCCCACACACTGAAACCACTTCTCCACACACTGAAACACCTTCCGCAAACACTGAAACACCTTCCCCAAACACTGAAACACCTTCCCCACACACTAAAACACATGCCCGCTAACTGAAACACCTTCCCCAAAACACTGAAACACCTTTCCCACACACTGAAACACCTTCCCCACACACTGGAACACATTCCCCACACACTGAAACACTTCCCCATACACTGAAACACATTCCCCGCAAACTGAAACACCTTCCCCAAACACTGAAACACCTTCCCCACACACTAAAACACATGCCCGCTAACTGAAACACCTTCCCCAAAACACTGAAACACCTTTCCCACACACTGAAACACCTTCCCCACACACTGAAACACATTCCCCACACACTGAAACACTTCCCCATACACTGAACACCTTCCCCACACAGTGAAACACTTCCCCACACACTGAAACCCAACCCCAAACACTGAAGCACCTTCCCCACACACTGAAACCCCTTCCCCACACACAGAAACCCCTTCCCCACACACTGAAACACATCCCCACAAACTGAGACACCTTCCCCACACACTGAAACCCCTTCCCCATACACTGAAACCCCTTCCCCACACACTGAAACCCTTCCCCACACACACTGAAACCCTTCCCCACACATTGAAACACCTTCCCCACACACTGAAACCCATTCCCCACACACTGGAACCCCTTCCGCACACAATGAAACCCATCCCCACAAACTGAAACCCATTCCCACACACTGAAACCCCTTCCCCACACACTGAAACCCCTTCCCCACACACTGAAACCCATCCCCACACACTGAAACACCTTCGCCACACACTGTAACCCTTCCCCACACACTGAAACACATCCCCACACACTAAAACACATCCCGACACACTGAAACCCCTTCCCCACACACTGAAACCCCTTCTCCACACACACTGAAACACCTTCCCCACACACTGAAACAACTTCCCCACACACTGAAATACCATCCCCACACACTCAAACACCTTTCCCACACACTGAAACCCCTTCCCCACACACTGGAACCCTTCCCCACACACTGAAACCCCTTCCCCACACACTGAAACAGCTTCCCCACACACTGAATCCCCTTCTCCTCACACTGAAACACCTTCCGCACACACTGAAACACCTTCCCCACACACTGAAACACCTTCACCACACACTGAACGCCCTTCCGCACACACTGAAACACCTTCACCACACACTGAAACCCCTTCCGCACACACTGAAACAACTTCCCCATACACTGAATCCCTTCCCCACGTACTGAAACCCCTTCCCCACACACTGAAACCCTTCCCCACACACTGAAACACCTTCCGCACACTCTGAAACACCTTCCCCACACACTGAAACAACTCCCCCACACACTGAAATACGATCCCCACACACTGAAACACCTTTCACACACACTGAAACCCCTTCCGCACACACTGGAATCGTTCCCCACACACTGAAATCCCTTCCCCACACACTGAAACAGCTTCCCCACACACTGAAACCACTTCTCCACACACTGAAACACCTTCCGCAAACACTGAAACACCTTCCCCACACACTGAAACACCTTCACCACACACTGAAACCACTTCCGGACACACTGAAAAACCTTCCCCATACACTGAAACCCTTCCCCACATACTAAAACCCCTTCCCCACACACTGAATCCTTCCCCACACTCTGAAACCCCTTCCCCACACACTGAAACACCTTCCCCACACACTGAAACACCTTCCCCACACACTGAAATCCCTTCCCCACACACTGATACCCGTCCCCACACTATGAAACCCCTACCCCACCCACTGAAACACCTTCCCCACACAGTGAAACCCCTTCCCCACACACTGAAACACCTTCCCCACACACTGAAACCCATTCTGCACACAATGAATCCCATCCCCACAAACTGAAACCCATCGCCACACACTGAAACCCCTTCCCCACACACTGAAACCCCTTCCCCACACAGTGAAACAGTACCCCACACACTGCAACACCTTCCCCACACACTGAAAGCCCTTCCGCACACACTGGAACCCATCCCCACACACTGAAACCCATCCCCACACACTGAAACCCATCCCCACACACTGAAACACCTTCCCCACACACTGAAACACTTCCCCACAAACTGAAACACATTCCCACACACTGAAACCCCTTCCCCCCACTCTCAAACCCTTCCCCACACTCTGAAACCCCTTCCCCAAACACTGAAAACCATTCCCCACACACTGAAACACTTACCCACACTCTGAAACCCCTTCCCCACACACTGAAACAACTTCCCCGCACACTGAAACCCCTTCCCCAAAACACTGAAACACCTTCCCCACACACTGAAACACCTTCCCCACACACTGAAACACATCCCCACACACTGAAACAACTTCCCCACACACTAAAACACATTCCCCACACACTGAAACCTTTCCATATACACTGAACCACTTCCCCACACACTGAAACACCTTCCCCACACACTGAAACCCCTTCTGCACACACTGAAACCCCTTCTGCACACAATGAAACCCATCCCCACAAACTGAAACCCATCCCTACACACTGAAACCCCTTCCCCATACACTGAAACCCCTTCCCCACACAGTGAAACAGTACCCCACACACTGCAACACTTTCCCCACACACTGAAAGCCCTTCCGCACACACTGGAACCCATCCCCACACACTGAAACCCATCCCCACACACTGAAACCCATCCCCACACACTGAAACACCTTCCCCACACACTGAAACACTTCCCCACAAACTGAAACACATTTCCACACACTGAAACCCCTTCCCCCCACTCTCAAACCCTTCCCCACTCTCGGAAACACCTTCCCCACACACTGAAAACCATTCCCCACACACTGAAACACTTACCCACACTCTGAAACTCCTTCCGCACACACTGAAACCCCTTCCCCACACACTGAAACACCTTCCCCACACACTGAATCCCCATCCCCTCAGACTGAAACGCATCCCCACACACTGAAACAAATTCTACAAACACTGATACCCCTTCCCCACACTCTGAAATCCTTCCCCACACACTGAAACCTCTTCTCCACACACTGAAATACATTCCCCACAAACTGAAACCCTTCCCCACACACTGAAACACATTCCCCACAAACTGAAACACTACCCCACCCTCTGAAACACATTCCCCACACAATGAAACCCCTTCCCCACTCCCTGAAACACCTTCCCCACACACTGAAACACTTCCCCACACACTGAAACACGTTCCCCACACTCTGAAACAACTTCCCCACACACTGAAACACATTCCCCGCAAACTGAAACACCTTCCCCAAACACTGAAACACCTTCCCCACACACTAAAACACATGCCCGCTAACTGAAACACCTTCCCCAAAACACTGAAACACCTTTCCCACACACTGAAACACCTTCCCCACACACTGAAACACATTCCCCACACACTGAAACACTTCCCCATACACTGAACACCTTCCCCACACAGTGAAACACTTCCCCACACACTGAAACCCAACCCCAAACACTGAAGCACCTTCCCCACACACTGAAACCCCTTCCCCACACACAGAAACCCCTTCCCCGCAAACTGAAACACATCCCCACAAACTGAGACACCTTCCCCACACACTGAAACCCCTTCCCCATACACTGAAACCCCTTCCCCACACACTGAAACCCTTCCCCACACACCCTGAAACCCTTCCCCACACATTGAAACACCTTTCCCACACACTGAAACCCATTCCCCACACACTGGAACCCCTTCCGCACACAATGAAACCCATCCCCACAAACTGAAACCCATTCCCACACACTGAAACCCCTTCCCCACACACTGAAACCCCTTCCCCACACACTGAAACCCATCCCCACACACTGAAACACCTTCGCCACACACTGTAACCCTTCCCCACACACTGAAACACATCCCCACACACTGAAACACATCCCGACACACTGAAACCCCTTCCCCACACACTGAAACCCCTTCTCCACACACACTGAAACACCTTCCCCACACACTGAAACAACTTCCCCACACACTGAAATACCATCCCCACACAGTCAAACACCTTTCCCACACACTGAAACCCCTTCCCCACACACTGGAACCCTTCCCCACACACTGAAACCCCTTCCCCACACACTGAAACAGCTTCCCCACACACTGAATCCCCTTCTCCTCACACTGAAACACCTTCCGCACACACTGAAACACCTTCCCCACACACTGAAACACCTTCACCACACACTGAACGCCCTTCCGCACACACTGAAACACCTTCACCACACACTGAAACCCCTTCCGCACACACTGAAACAACTTCCCCATACACTGAATCCCTTCCCCACGTACTGAAACCCCTTCCCCACACACTGAAACCCTTCCCCACACACTGAAACACCTTCCCCACACACTGAAACACCTTCCCCACACACTGAAACAACTCCCCCACACACTGAAATACGATCCCCACACACTGAAACACCTTTCGCACACACTGAAACCCCTTCCGCACACACTGGAATCGTTCCCCACACACTGAAATCCCTTCCCCACACACTGAAACAGCTTCCCCACACACTGAAACCATTTCTCCACACACTGAAACACCTTCCGCAAACACTGAAACACCTTCCCCACACACTGAAACACCTTCACCACACACTGAAACCACTTCCGCACACACTGAAAAACCTTCCCCATACGTTGAAACCCTTCCCCACATACTAAAACCCCTTCCCCACACTCTGAAATCCTTCCCCACACACTGAAACCTCTTCTCCACACACTGAAATACATTCCCCACAAACTGAAACCCTTCCCCACACACTGAAACACATTCCCCACAAACTGAAACACTACCCCACCCTCTGAAACACATTCCCCACACAATGAAACCCCTTCCCCACTCCCTGAAACACCTTCCCCACACACTGAAACACTTCCCCACACACTGAAACACGTTCCCCACACTCTGAAACAACTTCCCCACACACTGAAACACATTCCCCGCAAACTGAAACACCTTCCCCAAACACTGAAACACCTTCCCCACACACTAAAACACATGCCCGCTAACTGAAACACCTTCCCCAAAACACTGAAACACCTTTCCCACACACTGAAACACCTTCCCCACACACTGAAACACATTCCCCACACACTGAAACACCTTCCCCACACACTGAAACACCTTCCCCACACACTGAAATCCCTTCCCCACACACTGATACCCGTCCCCACACTATGAAACCCCTACCCCACCCACTGAAACACCTTCCCCACACAGTGAAACCCCTTCCCCACACACTGAAACACCTTCCCCACACACTGAAACCCATTCTGCACACAATGAATCCCATCCCCACAAACTGAAACCCATCGCCACACACTGAAACCCCTTCCCCACACACTGAAACCCCTTCCCCACACAGTGAAACAGTACCCCACACACTGCAACACCTTCCCCACACACTGAAAGCCCTTCCGCACACACTGGAACCCATCCCCACACACTGAAACCCATCCCCACACACTGAAACCCATCCCCACACACTGAAACACCTTCCCCACACACTGAAACACTTCCCCACAAACTGAAACACATTCCCACACACTGAAACCCCTTCCCCCCACTCTCAAACCCTTCCCCACACTCTGAAACCCCTTCCCCAAACACTGAAAACCATTCCCCACACACTGAAACACTTACCCACACTCTGAAACCCCTTCCCCACACACTGAAACAACTTCCCCGCACACTGAAACCCCTTCCCCAAAACACTGAAACACCTTCCCCACACACTGAAACACCTTCCCCACACACTGAAACACATCCCCACACACTGAAACAACTTCCCCACACACTAAAACACATTCCCCACACACTGAAACCTTTCCATATACACTGAACCACTTCCCCACACACTGAAACACCTTCCCCACACACTGAAACCCCTTCTGCACACACTGAAACCCCTTCTGCACACAATGAAACCCATCCCCACAAACTGAAACCCATCCCTACACACTGAAACCCCTTCCCCATACACTGAAACCCCTTCCCCACACAGTGAAACAGTACCCCACACACTGCAACACTTTCCCCACACACCTGAAAGCCCTTCCGCACACACTGGAACCCATCCCACACACTGAAACCCATCCCCACACACTGAAACCCATCCCCACACACTGAAACACCTTCCCCACACACTGAAACACTTCCCCACAAACTGAAACACATTTCCACACACTGAAACCCCTTCCCCCCACTCTCAAACCCTTCCCCACTCTCGGAAACACCTTCCCCACACACTGAAAACCATTCCCCACACACTGAAACACTTACCCACACTCTGAAACTCCTTCCGCACACACTGAAACCCCTTCCCCACACACTGAAACACCTTCCCCACACACTGAATCCCCATCCCCTCAGACTGAAACGCATCCCCACACACTGAAACAAATTCTACAAACACTGATACCCCTTCCCCACACTCTGAAATCCTTCCCCACACACTGAAACCTCTTCTCCACACACTGAAATACATTCCCCACAAACTGAAACCCTTCCCCACACACTGAAACACATTCCCCACAAACTGAAACACTACCCCACCCTCTGAAACACATTCCCCACACAATGAAACCCCTTCCCCACTCCCTGAAACACCTTCCCCACACACTGAAACACTTCCCCACACACTGAAACACGTTCCCCACACTCTGAAACAACTTCCCCACACACTGAAACACATTCCCCGCAAACTGAAACACCTTCCCCAAACACTGAAACACCTTCCCCACACACTAAAACACATGCCCGCTAACTGAAACACCTTCCCCAAAACACTGAAACACCTTTCCCACACACTGAAACACCTTCCCCACACACTGAAACACATTCCCCACACACTGAAACACTTCCCCATACACTGAACACCTTCCCCACACAGTGAAACACTTCCCCACACACTGAAACCCAACCCCAAACACTGAAGCACCTTCCCCACACACTGAAACCCCTTCCCCACACACAGAAACCCCTTCCCCGCAAACTGAAACACATCCCCACAAACTGAGACACCTTCCCCACACACTGAAACCCCTTCCCCATACACTGAAACCCCTTCCCCACACACTGAAACCCTTCCCCACACACCCTGAAACCCTTCCCCACACATTGAAACACCTTTCCCACACACTGAAACCCATTCCCCACACACTGGAACCCCTTCCGCACACAATGAAACCCATCCCCACAAACTGAAACCCATTCCCACACACTGAAACCCCTTCCCCACACACTGAAACCCCTTCCCCACACACTGAAACCCATCCCCACACACTGAAACACCTTCGCCACACACTGTAACCCTTCCCCACACACTGAAACACATCCCCACACACTGAAACACATCCCGACACACTGAAACCCCTTCCCCACACACTGAAACCCCTTCTCCACACACACTGAAACACCTTCCCCACACACTGAAACAACTTCCCCACACACTGAAATACCATCCCCACACAGTCAAACACCTTTCCCACACACTGAAACCCCTTCCCCACACACTGGAACCCTTCCCCACACACTGAAACCCCTTCCCCACACACTGAAACAGCTTCCCCACACACTGAATCCCCTTCTCCTCACACTGAAACACCTTCCGCACACACTGAAACACCTTCCCCACACACTGAAACACCTTCACCACACACTGAACGCCCTTCCGCACACACTGAAACACCTTCACCACACACTGAAACCCCTTCCGCACACACTGAAACAACTTCCCCATACACTGAATCCCTTCCCCACGTACTGAAACCCCTTCCCCACACACTGAAACCCTTCCCCACACACTGAAACACCTTCCCCACACACTGAAACACCTTCCCCACACACTGAAACAACTCCCCCACACACTGAAATACGATCCCCACACACTGAAACACCTTTCGCACACACTGAAACCCCTTCCGCACACACTGGAATCGTTCCCCACACACTGAAATCCCTTCCCCACACACTGAAACAGCTTCCCCACACACTGAAACCACTTCTCCACACACTGAAACACCTTCCGCAAACACTGAAACACCTTCCCCACACACTGAAACACCTTCACCCACACTGAAACCACTTCCGCACACACTGAAAAACCTTCCCCATACACTGAAACCCTTCCCCACATACTAAAACCCCTTCCCCACACACTGAATCCTTCCCCACACTCTGAAACCCCTTCCCCACACACTGAAATACCTTCCCCACACACTGAAACACCTTCCCCACACACTGAAATCCCTTCCCCACACACTGATACCCGTCCCCACACTATGAAACCCCTACCCCACCCACTGAAACACCTTCCCCACACACTGAAACACCTTCCCCACACACTGAAACACATCCCCACACACTGAAACACCTTCCCCACACACTAAAACACATTCCCCACACACTGAAACCTTTCCATATACACTGAACCACTTCCCCACACACTGAAACACCTTCCCCACACACTGAAACCCCTTCTGCACACAATGAAACCTAACCCCACAAACTCAAATCCATCCCTACACACTGAAACCCCTTCCCCATACACTGAAACCCCTTCCCCACACAGTGAAACAGTACCCCACACACTGCAACACTTTCCCCACACACTGAAAGCCCTTCCGCACACACTGGAACCCATCCCCACACACTGAAACCCATCCCCACACACTGAAACCCATCCCCACACACTGAAACACCTTCCCCACACACTGAAACACTTCCCCACAAACTGTAACACATTCCCACACACTGAAACCCCTTCCCCCCACTCTCAAACCCTTCCCCACACTCTGAAACCCCTTCCCCACACACTGAAACACCTTCCCCACACACTGAAACACTTCCCCACAAACTGTAACACATTCCCACACACTGAAACCCCTTCCCCCCACTCTCAAACCCTTCCCCACTCTCGGAAACAACTTCCCCACACACTGAAAACCATTCCCCACACACTGAAACACTTACCCACACTCTGAAACTCCTTCCGCACACACTGAAACCCCTTCCCCACACACTGAAACACCTTCCCCACACACTGAATCCCAATCCCCTCAGACTGAAACGCATCCCCACACACTGAAACAAATTCTACAAACACTGATACCCCTTCCCCACACTCTGAAAACCTTCCCCACACACTGAAACCTCTTCTCCACACACTGAAATACATTCCCCACAAACTGAAACACTTCCCCACACACTGAAACACATTCCCCACAAACTGAAACACTACCCCACCCTCTGAAACACATTCCCCACACAATGAAACCCCTTCCCCACTCCCTGAAACACCTTCCCCACACACTGAAACACTTCCCCACACACTGAAACACGTTCCCCACACTCTGAAACAACTTCCCCACACACTGAAACACATTCCCCGCAAACTGAAACACCTTCCCCAAACACTGAAACACCTTCCCCACACACTAAAACACATGCCCGTTAACTGAAACACCTTCCCCAAAACACTGAAACACCTTCCCCACACACTGAAACACCTTCCCCACACAATGAAACACATTCCCCACACACTGAAACCCTTCCCCATACACTGAACACCTTCCCCACATAGTGAATCCCCTTCTCCACACACTGAAACACCTTCACCACACACTGAACGCCCTTCCGCACACACTGGAACCCATCCCCACACACTGAAACCCATCCCCACACACTGAAACCCATCCCCACACACTGAAACAACTTCCACACACACTGAAAGCCCTTCCGCACACACTGGAACCCATCCCCACAAACTGAAATACATCCCCACACACTGAAACCCCTTCCCCCCACTCTCAAACCCTTCCCCACACTCTGAAACCCCTTCCCCACACCATGAAAACCATTCCCCACACACTGAAACCCTTACCCACACTCTGAAACCCCTTCCCCACCCACTGAAACACCTTCCCCGCACACTGAAACCCCTTCCTCACACACAGAAACCCCTTCCCCACATACTGAAACACCTTCCCCACACACTGAAACACCTTCCCCACACACTGAAATAATTCCCCACAAACTGAAGTACACACCCACACACTGAAACACCTTCCCCACACTCTGAATCCCCATCCCCTCAGTCTGAAACGCATCCCCACACACTGAAAAAACTTCCCCAAACACTGATACCCCTTCTCCACACACTGAAACCTCTCCTCCACACACTGAAACACATTCCCCACAAATTGAAACCCTTCCCCACACACTGAAACACATTCCCCACACACTGAAACACTACCCCACCCTCTGAAACACCTTCCCCACACACTGAAACACTTCCCCACACACTGAAACACGTTCCCCACACTCTGAACACCTTCCCCACACAGTGAAACACATTCCCCGCAAACTGAAACACCTTCCCCAAACACTGAAACACCTTCCCCACACACTGAAACAACTCCCCCACACACTGAAATACGATCCCCACACACTGAAACACCTTTCGCACACACTGAAACACCTTCCCCACAAACTGAAACACATCCCCACACACTGAAACACCTTCCCCACACACTGAAACACATTCCCCACACACTGAAACCCTTCCCCACACACTGAACACCTTCCCCACACAGTGAAACACTTCCCCACACACTGAAACCCATCCCAAACACTGAAACACTTTCCCCACACACTGAAACCCCTTCCCCACACACTGAAACCCCTTCCCCACACACTGAAACACATCCCCACAAACTGAGACACCTTCCCCACACACTGAAACCCCTTCCCCACACACTGAAATCCCTTCCCCACACACTGAAACCCTTCCCCACACACTGAAACCACTTCCCCACACACTGAAACCCATCCCCACACACTGAAACACCTTCGCCACTCACTGTAACCCTTCCCCACACACTGAAACACATCCCCACACACTGAAACACATCCCCACACACTGAATCACCTTCCCCACACACTGAAACCCCTTCTCCACCCATACTGAAACACCTTCCCCACACACTGAAACAACTTCCCCACACACTGAAATACCATCCCCACACACTGAAACACCTTTCCCACACACTGAAACCCCTTTCCCACACACTGAATCCCTTCCCCACACGCTGAAACACATTCCCCACAAACAGAAACCCCTTCCCCACACACTGAAACCCCTACCCCACACACTGAAACACCTTCCCCACACACTGAAACACCTTCACCACACACTGAAACCCCTTCCGCACACACTGAAATTACTTCCCCATACACTGAATCCCTTCCCCACGTACTGAAACCCCTTCCCCACACACTGAAACCCTTCCCCACACACTGAAACACCTTCCCCACACACTGAAACACCTTCCCCACACACTGAAACACTTTCCTCACACACACTGAAACCCCTTCGCCACTCACTGAGACAAATTCCCCGTGCAGTGAAACACCTTCCCCGTACACTGAAACACCTTCCCCAAACACTGAAACACCTTCCGCACACACTGAAACCCCTTCCGCACACACTGAAACACCTTTCCCACACACTCCAACCCTTCCCCACACACTGAAACACCTTCCCCACACACTGAAACCCCTTCCCCACACACTGAAACACCTTCGGCACACACTGTAACACCTTCCCCACACACTGAAACCCCATCCTCACACACTGAAACACATCCCCACACACTGAAACACATTCCCCACACACTGAAACCCCTTCCCCACACACTGGAACCCTTCCCCACACACTGAAACCCCTTCCCCACAACACTGAAGCAGCTTCCCCACACACTGAAACCCCTTCTCCACACACTGAGTCACCTTCCGCACACACTGAAACACCTTCCCCACACACTGAAACACCTTCACCACACACTGAAACCCCTTCTGCACACTCTGAAACAACTTCCCCATACACTGAATCCCTTCCCCACGTACTGAAACCCCTTCCCCACACACTGAAACCCTTTCCCACACACTGAAACACCTTCCCCACACACTGAAACACCTTCCCCACACACTGAAACACCTTCCTCACACACACTGAAACCCCTTCGCCACTCACTGAGACAAATTCCCCGTGCAGTGAAACACCTTCCCCGTACACTGAAACACCTTCCGCACACACTGAAACCCCTTCCGCACACACTGAAACACCTTTCCCACACACTCAAACCCTTCCCCACACACTGAAACACCTTCCCCACACACTGAAACCCCTTCCCCACACACTGAAACACCTTCGGCGCACACTGAAACACCTTCCCCACACACTGAAACCCCATCCCCACACACTGAAACACATCCCCACACACTGAAACACATTCCCCACACACTGAAACCCCTTCCCCACAGACTGAAAGCCTTCCCCAAACACTAAAACCCATTCACCACACACTGAAACAAATTCCCCACACACTGAATCCCTTCCCCACACGCTGAAACACATTCCCCACAAACAGAAACCCTTCCCCACACACTGAAACCCCTTCCCCACACACTGAAACGCCTTCCACACACACTGAAATACCTTACGCACAAACTGAATCACCTTCCCCACACACTGAAACCCCTTCCGCACATACTGAAACACCTTGCCCACACACTGAAACCCCTTCCCCACACACTGAAACCCCTTCCCCACACACTGAAACCCCTTCCCCTCACACTGAAACACATCCCCACACACTGAAACCCTTACCCCACACACTTAAACCCTTACCCTCACACTGAAACACCTACCCCACACACTGAAAACCGTTCCCCACACACTGAAACCCCTTCCTCACTCACTGAAACACCTTCCCCACACACTGAAACACCGTCGCCACACACTGAAACCCCTTCCGCACACATTGAAACACCTTCCCCACACACTGAAACACATCCCCACAGACTGAAACCCTTTCCCCACACACTGAAACACATTCCCACTCACTGAAACCCCTTCCCCACACACTGAAACACCTTCCCCGCACTGTGAAACACCTTCCCCACACACTGGAACACCTTGCCCACACAATGAAACCCCTTCCCCACACATTGAAAGACCTTTCCCACAAACTGAAACATCTTCCCCAAACACTGGAACCCCTTGCCGGCACACTGAAACCCCTTCCCCCCACACTGAAACCCTTCCCCTCACAATGAAACCCCTTCCCCACATAGGGAAACCCCTTCCCCACACACTGAAACACATCCCCACACACTGAAACACATTCCCCACACACTGAAACCCCTTCCCCACAGACTGAAAGCCTTCCCCAAACACTGAAACCCATTCACCACACACTGAAACAAATTCCCCACACACTGAATCCCTTCCCCACACACTGAAACACATTCCCCACAAACAGAAACCCCTTCCCCACACACTGAAACCCCTTCCCCACACACTGAACCGCCTTCCACACACACTGAAACACCTTCCCCACAAACAGAAACCCCTTCCCCACACACTGAAACCCCTTACCCACACACTGAACCGCCTTCCACACACACTGAAACACCTTCCCCACACTGTGAAACACCTACCCCACACACTGAAACACCTTCCCCACACACTGAAACCCCTTCCCCACACACCGAAACCCTTCCCCACACACTGAAACTCCTTCCCCACACACTGAAACACATCCCCACTCACAAAAACCCCTTCCCCACACACCGAAACCCCATCCGCACACACTGAAACACCTTCCATACACATTGAAACCCCTTCCCCACACAGTGAAACCCCTTACGCACAGACTGAAACCTCATCCGCACACACTGCAACACCTTCCCCAAACATTGAAACCCCTTCCCCACACACTGAATCACCATCCGCACACACTGAAACACATTGCCCACACACTGAAACCAGTTCCCCAGACAATGAAACCCCTTCCGCACTCAGTGAAACCCTTCCACACACATTGAAACCACTTCCCCAGACACTGAAACACCTTCCCCACACACTGAAACCCTTTCCACACACTGAAACCCTTACCCTCACACTGAAACACCTACCCCGCACACTGAAACCCCTTCCTCACACACTGAAACACCTTCCCCACACACTGAAACACCGTCCCCACACACTGAAACCCCTTCTGCACACATTGAAACACCTTCCCCACACACTGAAACACATCCCCACAGACTGAAACACTTTCCCCACACACTGAAACACATTCCCACTCACTGAAACCCCTTCCCCACACACTGAAACACCTTCCCCACACTGTGAAACACCTTCCCCACACACTGAAACCCTTCCCCACACACTGAAACCCTTCCCCACACAATGAAACCCCTTCCCTACACACTGAAACACCTTCCGGCAAACTGAAACCCCTTCCCTGCACACTGAAACACCTTCCCCAAACAATGAAACCCTTCCCCACACACTGAAACCCGTTCCCCACACACTGAAACCCCTTCCCCACACACTGAACCACACCCCCACACACTGAAACTGCTTCCCCACACACTGAAACACCTTCACCACACACTGAAACCTTTCCCCACACAGTGAAACACATCCCCTCAAACTGAAACACATCCTCGCACACTGAAACACCTTCCCCACACACAGAAACCCTTTTCCCACACACTGAAACACATTCGCCACACACTGAAACACCTTCCCCACACACAGAAATCCCTTCCACACACATTGGAACACCTTCCCCACACACTGAAATGCATTCCCCGCAAACTGAAACACCTTCCCCACACACTGAAACCCATTCCCCAGACACTGAAACACCTTCCCCACACACTGAAACCCTTTCCACACACTGAAACCCTTACCCTCACACTGAAACACCTACCCCGCACACTGAAAACCGTTCCCCACACACTGAAACCCCTTCCTCACACACTGAAACACCTTCCCCACACACTGAAACACCGTCCCCACACACTGAAACCCCTTCTGCACACATTGAAACACTTTCCCACACACTGAAACACATCCACACAGACTGAAACACATTCCCCATACACTGAAACACATTCCCACTCACTGAAACCCCTTCCCCACACACTGAAACACATTCCCCACACTGTGAAACACATTCCCCACACACTGAAACACCTTCCCACACACTGAAACCCCTTCCGCACACATGAAACCCTTCCCCACACACTGAAACTCCTTCCCCACACACTGAAGCACATCCCAACTCACAAAAACCCCTTCCCCACACACCGAAACCCCATCCGCACACACTGAATCACCTTCCACACACACTGAAACCCCTTCCCCACACAGTGAAATACCTTTCACACAAACTGAAACATCTTCCCCAAACACTGGAACCCCTTCCCCGCACACTGAAACCCCTTCCCCACACACTGAATCCCTTCCCCACACACTGAAACACATTCCCCACAAACAGAAACCCCTTCCCCACACACTGAAACCCCTTACCCACACACTGAACCGCCTTCCACACACACTGAAACACCTTCCCCACACTGTGAAACACCTACCCCACACACTGAAACACCTTCCCCACTCACAAAAACCCCTTCCCCACACACCGAAACCCCATCCGCACACACTGAAACACCTTCCATACACATTGAAACACCTTCCCCACACTGTGAAACACATTCCCCACACACTGAAACTCCTTCCCCACACACTGAAGCACATCCCAACTCACAAAAACCCCTTCCCCACACACCGAAACCCCATCCGCACACACTGAATCACCTTCCACACACACTGAAACCCCTTCCCCACACAGTGAAATACCTTTCACACAAACTGAAACATCTTCCCCAAACACTGGAACCCCTTCCCCGCACACTGAAACCCCTTCCCCACACACTGAATCCCTTCCCCACACACTGAAACACATTCCCCACAAACAGAAACCCCTTCCCCACACACTGAAACCCCTTACCCACACACTGAACCGCCTTCCACACACACTGAAACACCTTCCCCACACTGTGAAACACCTACCCCACACACTGAAACACCTTCCCCACTCACAAAAACCCCTTCCCCACACACCGAAACCCCATCCGCATACACTGAAACACCTTCCATACACATTGAAACCCCTTCCCCACACAGTGAAACCCCTTACGCACACACTGAAACCTCATCCGCACACACTGCAACACCTTCCCCAAACATTGAAACCCCTTCCCCACACACTGAATCACCTTCCGCACACACTGAAACACATTGCCCACACACTGAAACCAGTTCCCCAGACAATGAAACCCCTTCCGCACTCAGTGAAACCGTTCCACACACATTGAAACCACTTCCCCAGACACTGAAACACCTTCCCCACACACTGAAACCCTTTCCACACACTGAAACCCTTACCCTCACACTGAAACACCTACCCCGCACACTGAAAACCGTTCCCCACACACTGAAACCCCTTCCTCACACACTGAAACACCTTCCCCACACACTGAAACACCGTCCCCACACACTGAAACCCCTTCTGCACACATTGAAACACCTTCCCCACACACTGAAACACATCCCCACAGACTGAAACACTTTCCCCACACACTGAAACACATTCCCACTCACTGAAACCCATTCCCCACACACTGAAACACCTTCCCCACACTGTGAAACACCTTCCCCACACACTGAAACACCTTCCCCACACACTGAAACCCCTTCCGCACACATGAAGCCCTTCCCCACACATTGAAACTCCTTCCCCACACACTGAAGCACATCCCCACTCACAAAAACCCCTTCCCCACACACCGAAACCCCATCCGCACACATTGAATCACCTTCCACACACACTGAAACCCCTTCCCCACACAGTGAAATACCTTTCACACAAACTGAAACATCTTCCCCAAACTCTGGAACCCCTTCCCCGCACACTGAAACCCCTTCCCCCCACACTGAAACCCTTCCCCTCACAATGAAACCCCTTCCCCACAGAGGGAAACCCCTTCCCCACACACTGAAACACATCCCCACACACTGAAACACATTCCCCACACACTGAAACCCCTTCCCCACAGACTGAAAGCCTTCCCCAAACACTGAAACCCATTCACCACACACTGAAACAAATTCCCCACACACTGAATCCCTTCCCCACACACTGAAACACATTCCCCACAAACAGAAACCCCTTCCCCACACACTGAAACCCCTTACCCACACACTGAACCGCCTTCCACACACACTGAAACACCTTCCCCACACTGTGAAACACCTTCCCCACACACTCAAACACCTTCCCCACACACTGAAACCCCTTCCGCACACAGTGAAACCCTTCCCCACACACTGAAACTCCTTCCCCACACACTGAAACACATCCCCACTCACAAAAACCCCTTCCCCACACACCGAAACCCCATCCGCACACACTGAAACACCTCCCATACACATTGAAACCCCTTCCACACACAGTGAAACCCCTTACGCACACACTGAAACCTCATCCGCACACACTGCAACACCTTCCCCAAACATTGAAACCCCTTCCCCACACACTGAATCACCTTCCGCACACACTGAAACACATTGCCCACACACTGAAACCAGTTCCCCAGACAATGAAACCCCTTCCGCACTCAGTGAAACCCTTCCACACACATTGAAACCACTTCCCCACACACTGAAACGCATTCCTACCACACTGAAACACATCCCCACACACTGAAATCCCTTCCCCACACATTGAAATACCTTCCCCACACACTGAAACATCTTCCCCACACACTGATACCCCTTTCCCACACACTGAAACCGTTCCCCACACACTGAAACACCTTCCCCACACACCGAAAACCGTTCCCCATACACTGAAACCCCTTCCCCAAACAGTGAAACACCTTCACCACACACTGAAACACCTTCCCCACACACTGAAACCCCTTCCGCACACACTGAAACACCTTCAATAAAGACTGAAACCCTTCCCCACACACTGAAACCCTTCCCCACACACTGAAACCCCTTCCCTACACACTGAAACACCTTCCCCAAACAATGAAACCCTTCCCCACACACTGAAACCCGTTCCCCACACACTGAAACCCCTTCCCCACACACTGAACCACATCCCCACACACTGAAACTGCTTCCCCACACACTGAAACACCTTCACCACACACTGAAACCTTTCCCCACACAGTGAAAAACATCCCCTCAAACTGAAACACATCCTCGCACACTGAAACACCTTCCCCACACACAGAAACCCTTTTCCCACACACTGAAACACATTCCCCACACACTGAAACACCTTCCCCACACACAGAAATCCCTTCCACACACATTGAAACACCTTCCCCACACACTGAAATACATTCCCCGCAAACTGAAACACCTTCCCCACACACTAAAACCCATTCCCCAGACACTGAAACACCTTCCCCACACACTGAAAATCTTTCCACACACTGAAACCCCTTCCCCACACACTGAAACACATCCCCACACACTGAAACCCTTACCCCACACACTTAAACCCTTACCCTCACACTGAAACACCTACCCCGCACACTGAAAACCGTTCCCCACACACTGAAACCCCTTCCTCACACACTGAAACACCTTCCCCACACACTAAAACACCGTCCCCACACACTGAAACCCCTTCTGCACACATTGAAACACCTTTCCCACACACTGAAACACATCCCCACAGACTGAAACACTTTCCCCAATCACTGAAACACATTCCCACTCACTGAAACCCCTTCCCCACACACTGAAACACCTTCCCCACACTGTGAAACACCTTCCCCACACACTGAAACAACTTCCCCACACACTGAAACCCCTTCCGCACACAGTGAAACCCTTCCCCACACACTGAAACTCCTTCCCCACACACTGAAGCACATCCCCACTCACAAAAACCCCTTCCCCACTCACCGAAACCCCATCCGCACACACTGAAACCCCTTCCCCACACAGTGAAATACCTTTCACACAAACTGAAACATCTTCCCCAAACACTGGAACCCCTTCCCCGCACACTGAAACCCTTCCCCTCACAATGAAACCCCTTCCCCACAGAGGGAAACCCCTTCCCCACACACTGAAACACATCCCCACACACTGAAACACATTCCCCACACACTGAAACCCCTTCCCCAGAGACTGAAAGCCTTCCCCAAACACTGAAACCCATTCACCACACACTGAAACAAATTCCCCACACACTGAATCCCTTCCCCACACACTGAAACACATTCCCCACAAACAGAAACCCCTTCCCCACACACTGAAACCCCTTACCCACACACTGAACCGCCTTCCACACACACTGAAACACCTTCCCCACACTGAGAAACACCTTCCCAACACACTGAAACACCTTCCCCACACACTGAAACCCCTTCCGCACACAGTGAAACCCTTCCCCACACACTGAAACTCCTTCCCCACACACTGAAACACATCCCCACTCACAAAAACCCCTTCCCCACACACCGAAACCCCATCCGCACACACTGAAACACCTTCCATACACATTGAAACCCCTTCCCCACACAGTGAAACCCCTTACGCACACACTGAAACCTCATCCGCACACACTGCAACACCTTCCCCAAACATTGAAACCCCTTCCCCACGCACTGAAACACATCCCCACACACTGAAACACATCCCGACACACTGAAACCCCTTCCCCACACACTGAAACCCCTTCTCCACACACACTGAAACACCTTCCCCACACACTGAAACAACTTCCCCACACACTGAAATACCATCCCCACACAGTCAAACACCTTTCCCACACACTGAAACCCCTTCCCCACACACTGGAACCCTTCCCCACACACTGAAACCCCTTCCCCACACACTGAAACAGCTTCCCCACACACTGAATCCCCTTCTCCTCACACTGAAACACCTTCTGCACACACTGAAACACCTTCCCCACACACTGAAACACCTTCACCACACACTGAACGCCCTTCCGCACACACTGAAACACCTTCACCACACACTGAAACCCCTTCCGCACACACTGAAACAACTTCCCCATACACTGAATCCCTTCCCCACGTACTGAAACCCCTTCCCCACACACTGAAACCCTTCCCCACACACTGAAACACCTTCCCCACACACTGAAACACCTTCCCCACACACTGAAACAACTCCCCCACACACTGAAATACGATCCCCACACTCTGAAACACCTTTCGCTCACACTGAAACCCCTTCCGCACACACTGGAATCGTTCCCCACACACTGAAATCCCTTCCCCACACACTGAAACAGCTTCCCCACACACTGAAACCACTTCTCCACACACTGAAACACCTTCCGCAAACACTGAAACACCTTCCCCACACACTGAAACACCTTCACCACACACTGAAACCACTTCCGCACACACTGAAAAACCTTCCCCATACGTTGAAACCCTTCCCCACATACTAAAACCCCTTCCCCACACACTGAATCCTTCCCCACACTCTGAAACCCCTTCCCCACACACTGAAACACCTTCCCCACACACTGAAACACCTTCCCCACACACTGAAATCCCTTCCCCACACACTGATACCCGTCCCCACACTATGAAACCCCTACCCCACCCACTGAAACACCTTCCCCACACACTGAAACACCTTCCCCACACACTGAAACACCTTCCCCACACACTGAAACAACTCCCCCACACACTGAAATACGATCCCCACACACTGAAACACCTTTCGCACACACTGAAACCCCTTCCGCACACACTGGAATCGTTCCCCACACACTGAAATCCCTTCCCCACACACTGAAACAGCTTCCCCACACACTGAAACCACTTCTCCACACACTGAAACACCTTCCGCAAACACTGAAACACCTTCCCCAAACACTGAAACACCTTCCCCACACACTAAAACACATGCCCGCTAACTGAAACACCTTCCCCAAAACACTGAAACACCTTTCCCACACACTGAAACACCTTCCCCACACACTGGAACACATTCCCCACACACTGAAACACTTCCCCATACACTGAAACACATTCCCCGCAAACTGAAACACCTTCCCCAAACACTGAAACACCTTCCCCACACACTAAAACACATGCCCGCTAACTGAAACACCTTCCCCAAAACACTGAAACACCTTTCCCACACACTGAAACACCTTCCCCACACACTGAAACACATTCCCCACACACTGAAACACTTCCCCATACACTGAACACCTTCCCCACACAGTGAAACACTTCCCCACACACTGAAACCCAACCCCAAACACTGAAGCACCTTCCCCACACACTGAAACCCCTTCCCCACACACAGAAACCCCTTCCCCACACACTGAAACACATCCCCACAAACTGAGACACCTTCCCCACACACTGAAACCCCTTCCCCATACACTGAAACCCCTTCCCCACACACTGAAACCCTTCCCCACACACACTGAAACCCTTCCTAACACATTGAAACACCTTCCCCACACACTGAAACCCATTCCCCACACACTGGAACCCCTTCCGCACACAATGAAACCCATCCCCACAAACTGAAACCCATTCCCACACACTGAAACCCCTTCCCCACACACTGAAACCCCTTCCCCACACACTGAAACCCATCCCCACACACTGAAACACCTTCGCCACACACTGTAACCCTTCCCCACACACTGAAACACATCCCCACACACTGAAACACATCCCGACACACTGAAACCCCTTCCCCACACACTGAAACCCCTTCTCCACACACACTGAAACACCTTCCCCACACACTGAAACAACTTCCCCACACACTGAAATACCATCCCCACACACTCAAACACCTTTCCCACACACTGAAACCCCTTCCCCACACACTGGAACCCTTCCCCACACACTGAAACCCCTTCCCCACACACTGAAACAGCTTCCCCACACACTGAATCCCCTTCTCCTCACACTGAAACACCTTCCGCACACACTGAAACACCTTCCCCACACACTGAAACACCTTCACCACACACTGAACGCCCTTCCGCACACACTGAAACACCTTCACCACACACTGAAACCCCTTCCGCACACACTGAAACAACTTCCCCATACACTGAATCCCTTCCCCACGTACTGAAACCCCTTCCCCACACACTGAAACCCTTCCCCACACACTGAAACACCTTCCGCACACTCTGAAACACCTTCCCCACACACTGAAACAACTCCCCCACACACTGAAATACGATCCCCACACACTGAAACACCTTTCACACACACTGAAACCCCTTCCGCACACACTGGAATCGTTCCCCACACACTGAAATCCCTTCCCCACACACTGAAACAGCTTCCCCACACACTGAAACCACTTCTCCACACACTGAAACACCTTCCGCAAACACTGAAACACCTTCCCCACACACTGAAACACCTTCACCACACACTGAAACCACTTCCGCACACACTGAAAAACCTTCCCCATACACTGAAACCCTTCCCCACATACTAAAACCCCTTCCCCACACACTGAATCCTTCCCCACACTCTGAAACCCCTTCCCCACACACTGAAACACCTTCCCCACACACTGAAACACCTTCCCCACACACTGAAATCCCTTCCCCACACACTGATACCCGTCCCCACACTATGAAACCCCTACCCCACCCACTGAAACACCTTCCCCACACAGTGAAACCCCTTCCCCACACACTGAAACACCTTCCCCACACACTGAAACCCATTCTGCACACAATGAATCCCATCCCCACAAACTGAAACCCATCGCCACACACTGAAACCCCTTCCCCACACACTGAAACCCCTTCCCCACACAGTGAAACAGTACCCCACACACTGCAACACCTTCCCCACACACTGAAAGCCCTTCCGCACACACTGGAACCCATCCCCACACACTGAAACCCATCCCCACACACTGAAACCCATCCCCACACACTGAAACACCTTCCCCACACACTGAAACACTTCCCCACAAACTGAAACACATTCCCACACACTGAAACCCCTTCCCCCCACTCTCAAACCCTTCCCCACACTCTGAAACCCCTTCCCCAAACACTGAAAACCATTCCCCACACACTGAAACACTTACCCACACTCTGAAACCCCTTCCCCACACACTGAAACAACTTCCCCGCACACTGAAACCCCTTCCCCAAAACACTGAAACACCTTCCCCACACACTGAAACACCTTCCCCACACACTGAAACACATCCCCACACACTGAAACAACTTCCCCACACACTAAAACACATTCCCCACACACTGAAACCTTTCCATATACACTGAACCACTTCCCCACACACTGAAACACCTTCCCCACACACTGAAACCCCTTCTGCACACACTGAAACCCCTTCTGCACACAATGAAACCCATCCCCACAAACTGAAACCCATCCCTACACACTGAAACCCCTTCCCCATACACTGAAACCCCTTCCCCACACAGTGAAACAGTACCCCACACACTGCAACACTTTCCCCACACACTGAAAGCCCTTCCGCACACACTGGAACCCATCCCCACACACTGAAACCCATCCCCACACACTGAAACCCATCCCCACACACTGAAACACCTTCCCCACACACTGAAACACTTCCCCACAAACTGAAACACATTCCCACACACTGAATCCCTTCCCCACACACTGAAACACATTCCCCACAAACAGAAACCCCTTCCCCACACACTGAAACCCCTTACCCACACACTGAACCGCCTTCCACACACACTGAAACACCTTCCCCACACTGAGAAACACCTTCCCAACACACTGAAACACCTTCCCCACACACTGAAACCCCTTCCGCACACAGTGAAACCCTTCCCCACACACTGAAACTCCTTCCCCACACACTGAAACACATCCCCACTCACAAAAACCCCTTCCCCACACACCGAAACCCCATCCGCACACACTGAAACACCTTCCATACACATTGAAACCCCTTCCCCACACAGTGAAACCCCTTACGCACACACTGAAACCTCATCCGCACACACTGCAACACCTTCCCCAAACATTGAAACCCCTTCCCCACGCACTGAAACACATCCCCACACACTGAAACACATCCCGACACACTGAAACCCCTTCCCCACACACTGAAACCCCTTCTCCACACACACTGAAACACCTTCCCCACACACTGAAACAACTTCCCCACACACTGAAATACCATCCCCACACAGTCAAACACCTTTCCCACACACTGAAACCCCTTCCCCACACACTGGAACCCTTCCCCACACACTGAAACCCCTTCCCCACACACTGAAACAGCTTCCCCACACACTGAATCCCCTTCTCCTCACACTGAAACACCTTCCGCACACACTGAAACACCTTCCCCACACACTGAAACACCTTCACCACACACTGAACGCCCTTCCGCACACACTGAAACACCTTCACCACACACTGAAACCCCTTCCGCACACACTGAAACAACTTCCCCATACACTGAATCCCTTCCCCACGTACTGAAACCCCTTCCCCACACACTGAAACCCTTCCCCACACACTGAAACACCTTCCCCACACACTGAAACACCTTCCCCACACACTGAAACAACTCCCCCACACACTGAAATACGATCCCCACACTCTGAAACACCTTTCGCACACACTGAAACCCCTTCCGCACACACTGGAATCGTTCCCCACACACTGAAATCCCTTCCCCACACACTGAAACAGCTTCCCCACACACTGAAACCACTTCTCCACACACTGAAACACCTTCCGCAAACACTGAAACACCTTCCCCACACACTGAAACACCTTCACCACACACTGAAACCACTTCCGCACACACTGAAAAACCTTCCCCATACGTTGAAACCCTTCCCCACATACTAAAACCCCTTCCCCACACACTGAATCCTTCCCCACACTCTGAAACCCCTTCCCCACACACTGAAACACCTTCCCCACACACTGAAACACCTTCCCCACACACTGAAATCCCTTCCCCACACACTGATACCCGTCCCCACACTATGAAACCCCTACCCCACCCACTGAAACACCTTCCCCACACACTGAAACACCTTCCCCACACACTGAAACACCTTCCCCACACACTGAAACAACTCCCCCACACACTGAAATACGATCCCCACACACTGAAACACCTTTCGCACACACTGAAACCCCTTCCGCACACACTGGAATCGTTCCCCACACACTGAAATCCCTTCCCCACACACTGAAACAGCTTCCCCACACACTGAAACCACTTCTCCACACACTGAAACACCTTCCGCAAACACTGAAACACCTTCCCCAAACACTGAAACACCTTCCCCACACACTAAAACACATGCCCGCTAACTGAAACACCTTCCCCAAAACACTGAAACACCTTTCCCACACACTGAAACACCTTCCCCACACACTGGAACACATTCCCCACACACTGAAACACTTCCCCATACACTGAAACACATTCCCCGCAAACTGAAACACCTTCCCCAAACACTGAAACACCTTCCCCACACACTAAAACACATGCCCGCTAACTGAAACACCTTCCCCAAAACACTGAAACACCTTTCCCACACACTGAAACACCTTCCCCACACACTGAAACACATTCCCCACACACTGAAACACTTCCCCATACACTGAACACCTTCCCCACACAGTGAAACACTTCCCCACACACTGAAACCCAACCCCAAACACTGAAGCACCTTCCCCACACACTGAAACCCCTTCCCCACACACAGAAACCCCTTCCCCACACACTGAAACACATCCCCACAAACTGAGACACCTTCCCCACACACTGAAACCCCTTCCCCATACACTGAAACCCCTTCCCCACACACTGAAACCCTTCCCCACACACACTGAAACCCTTCCTAACACATTGAAACACCTTCCCCACACACTGAAACCCATTCCCCACACACTGGAACCCCTTCCGCACACAATGAAACCCATCCCCACAAACTGAAACCCATTCCCACACACTGAAACCCCTTCCCCACACACTGAAACCCCTTCCCCACACACTGAAACCCATCCCCACACACTGAAACACCTTCGCCACACACTGTAACCCTTCCCCACACACTGAAACACATCCCCACACACTGAAACACATCCCGACACACTGAAACCCCTTCCCCACACACTGAAACCCCTTCTCCACACACACTGAAACACCTTCCCCACACACTGAAACAACTTCCCCACACACTGAAATACCATCCCCACACACTCAAACACCTTTCCCACACACTGAAACCCCTTCCCCACACACTGGAACCCTTCCCCACACACTGAAACCCCTTCCCCACACACTGAAACAGCTTCCCCACACACTGAATCCCCTTCTCCTCACACTGAAACACCTTCCGCACACACTGAAACACCTTCCCCACACACTGAAACACCTTCACCACACACTGAACGCCCTTCCGCACACACTGAAACACCTTCACCACACACTGAAACCCCTTCCGCACACACTGAAACAACTTCCCCATACACTGAATCCCTTCCCCACGTACTGAAACCCCTTCCCCACACACTGAAACCCTTCCCCACACACTGAAACACCTTCCGCACACTCTGAAACACCTTCCCCACACACTGAAACAACTCCCCCACACACTGAAATACGATCCCCACACACTGAAACACCTTTCACACACACTGAAACCCCTTCCGCACACACTGGAATCGTTCCCCACACACTGAAATCCCTTCCCCACACACTGAAACAGCTTCCCCACACACTGAAACCACTTCTCCACACACTGAAACACCTTCCGCAAACACTGAAACACCTTCCCCACACACTGAAACACCTTCACCACACACTGAAACCACTTCCGGACACACTGAAAAACCTTCCCCATACACTGAAACCCTTCCCCACATACTAAAACCCCTTCCCCACACACTGAATCCTTCCCCACACTCTGAAACCCCTTCCCCACACACTGAAACACCTTCCCCACACACTGAAACACCTTCCCCACACACTGAAATCCCTTCCCCACACACTGATACCCGTCCCCACACTATGAAACCCCTACCCCACCCACTGAAACACCTTCCCCACACAGTGAAACCCCTTCCCCACACACTGAAACACCTTCCCCACACACTGAAACCCATTCTGCACACAATGAATCCCATCCCCACAAACTGAAACCCATCGCCACACACTGAAACCCCTTCCCCACACACTGAAACCCCTTCCCCACACAGTGAAACAGTACCCCACACACTGCAACACCTTCCCCACACACTGAAAGCCCTTCCGCACACACTGGAACCCATCCCCACACACTGAAACCCATCCCCACACACTGAAACCCATCCCCACACACTGAAACACCTTCCCCACACACTGAAACACTTCCCCACAAACTGAAACACATTCCCACACACTGAAACCCCTTCCCCCCACTCTCAAACCCTTCCCCACACTCTGAAACCCCTTCCCCAAACACTGAAAACCATTCCCCACACACTGAAACACTTACCCACACTCTGAAACCCCTTCCCCACACACTGAAACAACTTCCCCGCACACTGAAACCCCTTCCCCAAAACACTGAAACACCTTCCCCACACACTGAAACACCTTCCCCACACACTGAAACACATCCCCACACACTGAAACAACTTCCCCACACACTAAAACACATTCCCCACACACTGAAACCTTTCCATATACACTGAACCACTTCCCCACACACTGAAACACCTTCCCCACACACTGAAACCCCTTCTGCACACACTGAAACCCCTTCTGCACACAATGAAACCCATCCCCACAAACTGAAACCCATCCCTACACACTGAAACCCCTTCCCCATACACTGAAACCCCTTCCCCACACAGTGAAACAGTACCCCACACACTGCAACACTTTCCCCACACACTGAAAGCCCTTCCGCACACACTGGAACCCATCCCCACACACTGAAACCCATCCCCACACACTGAAACCCATCCCCACACACTGAAACACCTTCCCCACACACTGAAACACTTCCCCACAAACTGAAACACATTTCCACACACTGAAACCCCTTCCCCCCACTCTCAAACCCTTCCCCACTCTCGGAAACACCTTCCCCACACACTGAAAACCATTCCCCACACACTGAAACACTTACCCACACTCTGAAACTCCTTCCGCACACACTGAAACCCCTTCCCCACACACTGAAACACCTTCCCCACACACTGAATCCCCATCCCCTCAGACTGAAACGCATCCCCACACACTGAAACAAATTCTACAAACACTGATACCCCTTCCCCACACTCTGAAATCCTTCCCCACACACTGAAACCTCTTCTCCACACACTGAAATACATTCCCCACACACTGAAACACATTCCCCACAAACTGAAACACTACCCCACCCTCTGAAACACATTCCCCACACAATGAAACCCCTTCCCCACTCCCTGAAACACCTTCCCCACACACTGAAACACTTCCCCACACACTGAAACACGTTCCCCACACTCTGAAACAACTTCCCCACACACTGAAACACATTCCCCGCAAACTGAAACACCTTCCCCAAACACTGAAACACCTTCCCCACACACTAAAACACATGCCCGCTAACTGAAACACCTTCCCCAAAACACTGAAACACCTTTCCCACACACTGAAACACCTTCCCCACACACTGAAACACATTCCCCACACACTGAAACACTTCCCCATACACTGAACACCTTCCCCACACAGTGAAACACTTCCCCACACACTGAAACCCAACCCCAAACACTGAAGCACCTTCCCCACACACTGAAACCCCTTCCCCACACACAGAAACCCCTTCCCCGCAAACTGAAACACATCCCCACAAACTGAGACACCTTCCCCACACACTGAAACCCCTTCCCCATACACTGAAACCCCTTCCCCACACACTGAAACCCTTCCCCACACACCCTGAAACCCTTCCCCACACATTGAAACACCTTTCCCACACACTGAAACCCATTCCCCACACACTGGAACCCCTTCCGCACACAATGAAACCCATCCCCACAAACTGAAACCCATTCCCACACACTGAAACCCCTTCCCCACACACTGAAACCCCTTCCCCACACACTGAAACCCATCCCCACACACTGAAACACCTTCGCCACACACTGTAACCCTTCCCCACACACTGAAACACATCCCCACACACTGAAACACATCCCGACACACTGAAACCCCTTCCCCACACACTGAAACCCCTTCTCCACACACACTGAAACACCTTCCCCACACACTGAAACAACTTCCCCACACACTGAAATACCATCCCCACACACTCAAACACCTTTCCCACACACTGAAACCCCTTCCCCACACACTGGAACCCTTCCCCACACACTGAAACCCCTTCCCCACACACTGAAACAGCTTCCCCACACACTGAATCCCCTTCTCCTCACACTGAAACACCTTCCGCACACACTGAAACACCTTCCCCACACACTGAAACACCTTCACCACACACTGAACGCCCTTCCGCACACACTGAAACACCTTCACCACACACTGAAACCCCTTCCGCACACACTGAAACAACTTCCCCATACACTGAATCCCTTCCCCACGTACTGAAACCCCTTCCCCACACACTGAAACCCTTCCCCACACACTGAAACACCTTCCCCACACACTGAAACACCTTCCCCACACACTGAAACAACTCCCCCACACACTGAAATACGATCCCCACACACTGAAACACCTTTCGCACACACTGAAACCCCTTCCGCACACACTGGAATCGTTCCCCACACACTGAAATCCCTTCCCCACACACTGAAACAGCTTCCCCACACACTGAAACCACTTCTCCACACACTGAAACACCTTCCGCAAACACTGAAACACCTTCCCCACACACTGAAACACCTTCACCACACACTGAAACCACTTCCGCACACACTGAAAAACCTTCCCCATACACTGAAACCCTTCCCCACATACTAAAACCCCTTCCCCACACACTGAATCCTTCCCCACACTCTGAAACCCCTTCCCCACACACTGAAACACCTTCCCCACACACTGAAACACCTTCCCCACACACTGAAATCCCTTCCCCACACACTGATACCCGTCCCCACACTATGAAACCCCTACCCCACCCACTGAAACACCTTCCCCACACACTGAAACACCTTCCCCACACACTGAAACACATCCCCACACACTGAAACACCTTCCCCACACACTAAAACACATTCCCCACACACTGAAACCTTTCCATATACACTGAACCACTTCCCCACACACTGAAACACCTTCCCCACACACTGAAACCCCTTCTGCACACAATGAAACCCAACCCCACAAACTGAAATCCATCCCTACACACTGAAACCCCTTCCCCATACACTGAAACCCCTTCCCCACACAGTGAAACAGTACCCCACACACTGCAACACTTTCCCCACACACTGAAAGCCCTTCCGCACACACTGGAACCCATCCCCACACACTGAAACCCATCCCCACACACTGAAACCCATCCCCACACACTGAAACACCTTCCCCACACACTGAAACACTTCCCCACAAACTGTAACACATTCCCACACACTGAAACCCCTTCCCCCCACTCTCAAACCCTTCCCCACACTCTGAAACCCCTTCCCCACACACTGAAACACCTTCCCCACACACTGAAACACTTCCCCACAAACTGTAACACATTCCCACACACTGAAACCCCTTCCCCCCACTCTCAAACCCTTCCCCACTCTCGGAAACAACTTCCCCACACACTGAAAACCATTCCCCACACACTGAAACACTTACCCACACTCTGAAACTCCTTCCGCACACACTGAAACCCCTTCCCCACACACTGAAACACCTTCCCCACACACTGAATCCCAATCCCCTCAGACTGAAACGCATCCCCACACACTGAAACAAATTCTACAAACACTGATACCCCTTCCCCACACTCTGAAAACCTTCCCCACACACTGAAACCTCTTCTCCACACACTGAAATACATTCCCCACAAACTGAAACACTTCCCCACACACTGAAACACATTCCCCACAAACTGAAACACTACCCCACCCTCTGAAACACATTCCCCACACAATGAAACCCCTTCCCCACTCCCTGAAACACCTTCCCCACACACTGAAACACTTCCCCACACACTGAAACACGTTCCCCACACTCTGAAACAACTTCCCCACACACTGAAACACATTCCCCGCAAACTGAAACACCTTCCCCAAACACTGAAACACCTTCCCCACACACTAAAACACATGCCCGTTAACTGAAACACCTTCCCCAAAACACTGAAACACCTTCCCCACACACTGAAACACCTTCCCCACACACTGAAACACATTCCCCACACACTGAAACCCTTCCCCATACACTGAACACCTTCCCCACATAGTGAATCCCCTTCTCCACACACTGAAACACCTTCACCACACACTGAACGCCCTTCCGCACACACTGGAACCCATCCCCACACACTGAAACCCATCCCCACACACTGAAACCCATCCCCACACACTGAAACAACTTCCACACACACTGAAAGCCCTTCCGCACACACTGGAACCCATCCCCACAAACTGAAATACATCCCCACACACTGAAACCCCTTCCCCCCACTCTCAAACCCTTCCCCACACTCTGAAACCCCTTCCCCACACCATGAAAACCATTCCCCACACACTGAAACCCTTACCCACACTCTGAAACCCCTTCCCCACCCACTGAAACACCTTCCCCGCACACTGAAACCCCTTCCTCACACACAGAAACCCCTTCCCCACATACTGAAACACCTTCCCCACACACTGAAACACCTTCCCCACACACTGAAATAATTCCCCACAAACTGAAGTACACACCCACACACTGAAACACCTTCCCCACACTCTGAATCCCCATCCCCTCAGTCTGAAACGCATCCCCACACACTGAAAAAACTTCCCCAAACACTGATACCCCTTCTCCACACACTGAAACCTCTCCTCCACACACTGAAACACATTCCCCACAAATTGAAACCCTTCCCCACACACTGAAACACATTCCCCACACACTGACACACTACCCCACCCTCTGAAACACCTTCCCCACACACTGAAACACTTCCCCACACACTGAAACACGTTCCCCACACTCTGAACACCTTCCCCACACAGTGAAACACATTCCCCGCAAACTGAAACACCTTCCCCAAACACTGAAACACCTTCCCCACACACTAAAACACATGCCCGCTAACTGAAACACCTTCCCCAAAACACTGAAACACCTTCCCCACACACTGAAACACCTTCCCCACACACTGAAACACATCCCCACACACTGAAACACCTTCCCCACACACTGAAACACATTCCCCACACACTGAAACCCTTCCCCACACACTGAACACCTTCCCCACACAGTGAAACACTTCCCCACACACTGAAACCCATCCCAAACACTGAAACACTTTCCCCACACACTGAAACCCCTTCCCCACACACTGAAACCCCTTCCCCACACACTGAAACACATCCCCACAAACTGAGACACCTTCCCCACACACTGAAACCCCTTCCCCACACACTGAAATCCCTTCCCCACACACTGAAACACCTTCCCCACACACTGAAACACATCCCCACACACTGAAACACCTTCCCCACACACTGAAACACATTCCCCACACACTGAAACCCTTCCCCACACACTGAACACCTTCCCCACACAGTGAAACACTTCCCCACACACTGAAACCCATCCCAAACACTGAAACACTTTCCCCACACACTGAAACCCCTTCCCCACACACTGAAACCCCTTCCCCACACACTGAAACACATCCCCACAAACTGAGACACCTTCCCCACACACTGAAACCCCTTCCCCACACACTGAAATCCCTTCCCCACACACTGAAACCCTTCCCCACACACTGAAACCACTTCCCCACACACTGAAACCCATCCCCACACACTGAAACACCTTCGCCACACACTGTAACCCTTCCCCACACACTGAAACACATCCCCACACACTGAAACACATCCCCACACACTGAATCACCTTCCCCACACACTGAAACCCCTTCTCCACCCATACTGAAACACCTTCCCCACACACTGAAACAACTTCCCCACACACTGAAATACCATCCCCACACACTGAAACACCTTTCCCACACACTGAAACCCCTTTCCCACACACTGAATCCCTTCCCCACACGCTGAAACACATTCCCCACAAACAGAAACCCCTTCCCCACACACTGAAACCCCTACCCCACACACTGAAACACCTTCCCCACACACTGAAACACCTTCACCATACACTGAAACCCCTTCCGCACACACTGAAACAACTTCCCCATACACTGAATCCCTTCCCCACGTACTGAAACCCCTTCCCCACACACTGAAACCCTTCCCCACACACTGAAACACCTTCCCCACACACTGAAACACCTTCCCCACACACTGAAACACTTTCCTCACACACACTGAAACCCCTTCGCCACTCACTGAGACAAATTCCCCGTGCAGTGAAACACCTTCCCCGTACACTGAAACACCTTCCCCAAACACTGAAACACCTTCCGCACACACTGAAACCCCTTCCGCACACACTGAAACACCTTTCCCACACACTCCAACCCTTCCCCACACACTGAAACACCTTCCCCACACACTGAAACCCCTTCCCCACACACTGAAACACCTTCGGCACACACTGTAACACCTTCCCCACACACTGAAACCCCATCCTCACACACTGAAACACATCCCCACACACTGAAACACATTCCCCACACACTGAAACCCCTTCCCCACACACTGGAACCCTTCCCCACACACTGAAACCCCTTCCCCACAACACTGAAGCAGCTTCCCCACACACTGAAACCCCTTCTCCACACACTGAGTCACCTTCCGCACACACTGAAACACCTTCCCCACACACTGAAACACCTTCACCACACACTGAAACCCCTTCTGCACACTCTGAAACAACTTCCCTATACACTGAATCCCTTCCCCACGTACTGAAACCCCTTCCCCACACACTGAAACCCTTTCCCACACACTGAAACACCTTCCCCACACACTGAAACACCTTCCCCACACACTGAAACACCTTCCTCACACACACTGAAACCCCTTCGCCACTCACTGAGACAAATTCCCCGTGCAGTGAAACACCTTCCCCGTACACTGAAACACCTTCCGCACACACTGAAACCCCTTCCGCACACACTGAAACACCTTTCCCACACACTCAAACCCTTCCCCACACACTGAAACACCTTCCCCACACACTGAAACCCCTTCCCCACACACTGAAACACCTTCGGCGCACAGTGAAACACCTTCCCCACACACTGAAACCCCATCCCCACACACTGAAACACATCCCCACACACTGAAACACATTCCCCACACACTGAAACCCCTTCCCCACAGACTGAAAGCCTTCCCCAAACACTAAAACCCATTCACCACACACTGAAACAAATTCCCCACACACTGAATCCCTTCCCCACACGCTGAAACACATTCCCCACAAACAGAAACCCTTCCCCACACACTGAAACCCCTTCCCCACACACTGAAACGCCTTCCACACACACTGAAATACCTTACGCACAAACTGAATCACCTTCCCCACACACTGAAACCCCTTCCGCACATACTGAAACACCTTGCCCACACACTGAAACCCCTTCCCCACACACTGAAACCCCTTCCCCACACACTGAAACCCCTTCCCCTCACACTGAAACACATCCCCACACACTGAAACCCTTACCCCACACACTTAAACCCTTACCCTCACACTGAAACACCTACCCCACACACTGAAAACCGTTCCCCACACACTGAAACCCCTTCCTCACTCACTGAAACACCTTCCCCACACACTGAAACACCGTCGCCACACACTGAAACCCCTTCCGCACACATTGAAACACCTTCCCCACACACTGAAACACATCCCCACAGACTGAAACCCTTTCCCCACACACTGAAACACATTCCCACTCACTGAAACCCCTTCCCCACACACTGAAACACCTTCCCCGCACTGTGAAACACCTTCCCCACACACTGGAACACCTTGCCCACACAATGAAACCCCTTCCCCACACATTGAAAGACCTTTCCCACAAACTGAAACATCTTCCCCAAACACTGGAACCCCTTGCCGGCACACTGAAACCCCTTCCCCCCACACTGAAACCCTTCCCCTCACAATGAAACCCCTTCCCCACATAGGGAAACCCCTTCCCCACACACTGAAACACATCCCCACACACTGAAACACATTCCCCACACACTGAAACCCCTTCCCCACAGACTGAAAGCCTTCCCCAAACACTGAAACCCATTCACCACACACTGAAACAAATTCCCCACACACTGAATCCCTTCCCCACACACTGAAACACATTCCCCACAAACAGAAACCCCTTCCCCACACACTGAAACCCCTTCCCCACACACTGAACCGCCTTCCACACACACTGAAACACCTTCCCCACAAACAGAAACCCCTTCCCCACACACTGAAACCCCTTACCCACACACTGAACCGCCTTCCACACACACTGAAACACCTTCCCCACACTGTGAAACACCTACCCCACACACTGAAACACCTTCCCCACACACTGAAACCCCTTCCCCACACACCGAAACCCTTCCCCACACACTGAAACTCCTTCCCCACACACTGAAACACATCCCCACTCACAAAAACCCCTTCCCCACACACCGAAACCCCATCCGCACACACTGAAACACCTTCCATACACATTGAAACCCCTTCCCCACACAGTGAAACCCCTTACGCACAGACTGAAACCTCATCCGCACACACTGCAACACCTTCCCCAAACATTGAAACCCCTTCCCCACACACTGAATCACCATCCGCACACACTGAAACACATTGCCCACACACTGAAACCAGTTCCCCAGACAATGAAACCCCTTCCGCACTCAGTGAAACACTTCCACACACATTGAAACCACTTCCCCAGACACTGAAACACCTTCCCCACACACTGAAACCCTTTCCACACACTGAAACCCTTACCCTCACACTGAAACACCTACCCCGCACACTGAAACCCCTTCCTCACACACTGAAACACCTTCCCCACACACTGAAACACCGTCCCCACACACTGAAACCCCTTCTGCACACATTGAAACACCTTCCCCACACACTGAAACACATCCCCACAGACTGAAACACTTTCCCCACACACTGAAACACATTCCCACTCACTGAAACCCCTTCCCCACACACTGAAACACCTTCCCCACACTGTGAAACACCTTCCCCACACACTGAAACCCTTCCCCACACACTGAAACCCTTCCCCACACAATGAAACCCCTTCCCTACACACTGAAACACCTTCCGGCAAACTGAAACCCCTTCCCTGCACACTGAAACACCTTCCCCAAACAATGAAACCCTTCCCCACACACTGAAACCCGTTCCCCACACACTGAAACCCCTTCCCCACACACTGAACCACACCCCCACACACTGAAACTGCTTCCCCACACACTGAAACACCTTCACCACACACTGAAACCTTTCCCCACACAGTGAAACACATCCCCTCAAACTGAAACACATCCTCGCACACTGAAACACCTTCCCCACACACAGAAACCCTTTTCCCACACACTGAAACACATTCGCCACACACTGAAACACCTTCCCCACACACAGAAATCCCTTCCACACACATTGGAACACCTTCCCCACACACTGAAATACATTCCCCGCAAACTGAAACACCTTCCCCACACACTGAAACCCATTCCCCAGACACTGAAACACCTTCCCCACACACTGAAACCCTTTCCACACACTGAAACCCTTACCCTCACACTGAAACACCTACCCCGCACACTGAAAACCGTTCCCCACACACTGAAACCCCTTCCTCACACACTGAAACACCTTCCCCACACACTGAAACACCGTCCCCACACACTGAAACCCCTTCTGCACACATTGAAACACTTTCCCACACACTGAAACACATCCACACAGACTGAAACACATTCCCCATACACTGAAACACATTCCCACTCACTGAAACCCCTTCCCCACACACTGAAACACCTTCCCCACACTGTGAAACACATTCCCCACACACTGAAACACCTTCCCACACACTGAAACCCCTTCCGCACACATGAAACCCTTCCCCACACACTGAAACTCCTTCCCCACACACTGAAGCACATCCCAACTCACAAAAACCCCTTCCCCACACACCGAAACCCCATCCGCACACACTGAATCACCTTCCACACACACTGAAACCCCTTCCCCACACAGTGAAATACCTTTCACACAAACTGAAACATCTTCCCCAAACACTGGAACCCCTTCCCCGCACACTGAAACCCCTTCCCCACACACTGAATCCCTTCCCCACACACTGAAACACATTCCCCACAAACAGAAACCCCTTCCCCACACACTGAAACCCCTTACCCACACACTGAACCGCCTTCCACACACACTGAAACACCTTCCCCACACTGTGAAACACCTACCCCACACACTGAAACACCTTCCCCACTCACAAAAACCCCTTCCCCACACACCGAAACCCCATCCGCACACACTGAAACACCTTCCATACACATTGAAACCCCTTCCCCACACAGTGAAACCCCTTACGCACACACTGAAACCTCATCCGCACACACTGCAACACCTTCCCCAAACATTGAAACCCCTTCCCCACACACTGAATCACCTTCCGCACACACTGAAACACATTGCCCACACACTGAAACCAGTTCCCCAGACAATGAAACCCCTTCCGCACTCAGTGAAACCGTTCCACACACATTGAAACCACTTCCCCAGACACTGAAACACCTTCCCCACACACTGAAACCCTTTCCACACACTGAAACCCTTACCCTCACACTGAAACACCTACCCCGCACACTGAAAACCGTTCCCCACACACTGAAACCCCTTCCTCACACACTGAAACACCTTCCCCACACACTGAAACACCGTCCCCACACACTGAAACCCCTTCTGCACACATTGAAACACCTTCCCCACACACTGAAACACATCCCCACAGACTGAAACACTTTCCCCACACACTGAAACACATTCCCACTCACTGAAACCCATTCCCCACACACTGAAACACCTTCCCCACACTGTGAAACACCTTCCCCACACACTGAAACACCTTCCCCACACACTGAAACCCCTTCCGCACACATGAAGCCCTTCCCCACACATTGAAACTCCTTCCCCACACACTGAAGCACATCCCCACTCACAAAAACCCCTTCCCCACACACCGAAACCCCATCCGCACACATTGAATCACCTTCCACACACACTGAAACCCCTTCCCCACACAGTGAAATACCTTTCACACAAACTGAAACATCTTCCCCAAACTCTGGAACCCCTTCCCCGCACACTGAAACCCCTTCCCCCCACACTGAAACCCTTCCCCTCACAATGAAACCCCTTCCCCACAGAGGGAAACCCCTTCCCCACACACTGAAACACATCCCCACACACTGAAACACATTCCCCACACACTGAAACCCCTTCCCCACAGACTGAAAGCCTTCCCCAAACACTGAAACCCATTCACCACACACTGAAACAAATTCCCCACACACTGAATCCCTTCCCCACACACTGAAACACATTCCCCACAAACAGAAACCCCTTCCCCACACACTGAAACCCCTTACCCACACACTGAACCGCCTTCCACACACACTGAAACACCTTCCCCACACTGTGAAACACCTTCCCCACACACTCAAACACCTTCCCCACACACTGAAACCCCTTCCGCACACAGTGAAACCCTTCCCCACACACTGAAACTCCTTCCCCACACACTGAAACACATCCCCACTCACAAAAACCCCTTCCCCACACACCGAAACCCCATCCGCACACACTGAAACACCTCCCATACACATTGAAACCCCTTCCACACACAGTGAAACCCCTTACGCACACACTGAAACCTCATCCGCACACACTGCAACACCTTCCCCAAACATTGAAACCCCTTCCCCACACACTGAATCACCTTCCGCACACACTGAAACACATTGCCCACACACTGAAACCAGTTCCCCAGACAATGAAACCCCTTCCGCACTCAGTGAAACCCTTCCACACACATTGAAACCACTTCCCCACACACTGAAACGCATTCCTACCACACTGAAACACATCCCCACACACTGAAATCCCTTCCCCACACATTGAAATACCTTCCCCACACACTGAAACATCTTCCCCACACACTGATACCCCTTTCCCACACACTGAAACCGTTCCCCACACACTGAAACACCTTCCCCACACACCGAAAACCGTTCCCCATACACTGAAACCCCTTCCCCAAACAGTGAAACACCTTCACCACACACTGAAACACCTTCCCCACACACTGAAACCCCTTCCGCACACACTGAAACACCTTCAATAAAGACTGAAACCCTTCCCCACACACTGAAACCCTTCCCCACACACTGAAACCCCTTCCCTACACACTGAAACACCTTCCCCAAACAATGAAACCCTTCCCCACACACTGAAACCCGTTCCCCACACACTGAAACCCCTTCCCCACACACTGAACCACATCCCCACACACTGAAACTGCTTCCCCACACACTGAAACACCTTCACCACACACTGAAACCTTTCCCCACACAGTGAAAAACATCCCCTCAAACTGAAACACATCCTCGCACACTGAAACACCTTCCCCACACACAGAAACCCTTTTCCCACACACTGAAACACATTCCCCACACACTGAAACACCTTCCCCACACACAGAAATCCCTTCCACACACATTGAAACACCTTCCCCACACACTGAAATACATTCCCCGCAAACTGAAACACCTTCCCCACACACTAAAACCCATTCCCCAGACACTGAAACACCTTCCCCACACACTGAAAATCTTTCCACACACTGAAACCCCTTCCCCACACACTGAAACACATCCCCACACACTGAAACCCTTACCCCACACACTTAAACCCTTACCCTCACACTGAAACACCTACCCCGCACACTGAAAACCGTTCCCCACACACTGAAACCCCTTCCTCACACACTGAAACACCTTCCCCACACACTGAAACACCGTCCCCACACACTGAAACCCCTTCTGCACACATTGAAACACCTTTCCCACACACTGAAACACATCCCCACAGACTGAAACACTTTCCCCAATCACTGAAACACATTCCCACTCACTGAAACCCCTTCCCCACACACTGAAACACCTTCCCCACACTGTGAAACACCTTCCCCACACACTGAAACAACTTCCCCACACACTGAAACCCCTTCCGCACACAGTGAAACCCTTCCCCACACACTGAAACTCCTTCCCCACACACTGAAGCACATCCCCACTCACAAAAACCCCTTCCCCACTCACCGAAACCCCATCCGCACACACTGAAACCCCTTCCCCACACAGTGAAATACCTTTCACACAAACTGAAACATCTTCCCCAAACACTGGAACCCCTTCCCCGCACACTGAAACCCTTCCCCTCACAATGAAACCCCTTCCCCACAGAGGGAAACCCCTTCCCCACACACTGAAACACATCCCCACACACTGAAACACATTCCCCACACACTGAAACCCCTTCCCCAGAGACTGAAAGCCTTCCCCAAACACTGAAACCCATTCACCACACACTGAAACAAATTCCCCACACACTGAATCCCTTCCCCACACACTGAAACACATTCCCCACAAACAGAAACCCCTTCCCCACACACTGAAACCCCTTACCCACACACTGAACCGCCTTCCACACACACTGAAACACCTTCCCCACACTGAGAAACACCTTCCCAACACACTGAAACACCTTCCCCACACACTGAAACCTTTTCCGCACACAGTGAAACCCTTCCCCACACACTGAAACTCCTTCCCCACACACTGAAACACATCCCCACTCACAAAAACCCCTTCCCCACACACCGAAACCCCATCCGCACACACTGAAACACCTTCCATACACATTGAAACCCCTTCCCCACACAGTGAAACCCCTTACGCACACACTGAAACCTCATCCGCACACACTGCAACACCTTCCCCAAACATTGAAACCCCTTCCCCACGCACTGAATCACCTTCCGCACACACTGAAACACATTGCCCACACACTGAAACCAGTTCCCCAGACAATGAAACCCCTTCCGCACTCAGTGAAACCCTTCCACACACACTGAAATCCCTTCCCCACACATTGAAATACCTTCCCCACACACTGAAACATCTTCCCCACACACTGATACCCCTTCCCCACACACTGAAACCGTTCCCCACACAGTGAAACACCTTCCCCACACACCGAAAACCGTTCCCCATACACTGAAACCCCTTCCCCAAACAGTGAAACACCTTCACCACACACTGAAACACCTTCCCCACACACTGAAACCCCTTCCGCACACACTGAAACACCTTCAATAAACACTGAAACCCTTCCCCACACACTGAAACCCTTCCCCACACAATGAAACCCCTTCCCTACACACTGAAACACCTTCCCCACACACTGAAACCCCTTCCCTACACACTGAAACACCTTCCCCAAACAATGAAACCCTTCCCCACACACTGAAACCCGTTCCCCACACACTGAAACCCCTTCCCCACACACTGAACCACATCCCCACACACTGAAACTGCTTCCCCACACACTGAAACAACTTCACCACACACTGAAACCTTTCCCCACACAGTGAAACACATCCCCTCAAACTGAAACACATCCTCGCACACTGAAACACCTTCCCCACACACAGAAACCCTTTTCCCACACACTGAAACAAATTCCCCACACACTGAAACACCTTCCCCACACACAGAAATCCCTTCCACACACATTGAAACACCTTCCCCACACACTGAAATACATTCCCCGCAAACTGAAACACCTTCCCCACACACTGAAACCCATTCGCCAGACACTGAAACACCTTCCCCACACACTGAAACCCTTTCCACACACTGAAACCCCTTCCCCACACACTGAAACCCCTTCCCCACACACTGAAACACATCCCCACACACTGAAACCCTTACCCCACACACTTAAACCCTTACCCTCAAACTGAAACACCTACCCCGCACACTGAAAACCGTTCCCCACACACTGAAACCCCTTCCTCACACACTGAAACACCTTCCCCACACACTGAAACACCGTCCCCACACACTGAAACCCCTTCCGCACACATTGAAACACCTTCCCCACACACTGAAACACATCCCCACAGACTGAAACCCTTTCCCCACACACTGAAACACATTCCCACTCACTGATCCCCCTTCCCCACACACTGAAACACCTTCCCCACACTGTGAAACACCTTCCCCACACACTGAAATACATTCCCCGCAAACTGAAACACCTTCCCCACACACTGAAACCCATTCGCCAGACACTGAAACACCTTCCCCACACACTGAAACCCTTTCCACACACTGAAACCCCTTCCCCACACACTGAAACCCCTTCCCCACACACTGAAACACATCCCCACACACTGAAACCCTTACCCCACACACTTAAACCCTTACCCTCAAACTGAAACACCTACCCCGCACACTGAAAACCGTTCCCCACACACTGAAACCCCTTCCTCACACACTGAAACACCTTCCCCACACACTGAAACACCGTCCCCACACACTGAAACCCCTTCCGCACACATTGAAACACCTTCCCCACACACTGAAACACATCCCCACAGACTGAAACCCTTTCCCCACACACTGAAACACATTCCCACTCACTGATACCCCTTCCCCACACACTGAAACACCTTCCCCACACTGTGAAACACCTTCCCCACACACTGAAACACCTTCCCCACACACTGAAACCCCTTTCCCACACACTGAAACCGTTCCCCACACACTGAAACACCTTCCCCACACACCGAAAACCGTTCCCCATACACTGAAACCCCTTCCCCAAACAGTGAAACACCTTCACCACACACTGAAACACCTTCCCCACACACTGAAACCCCTTCCGCACACACTGAAACACCTTCAATAAAGACTGAAACCCTTCCCCACACACTGAAACCCTTCTCCACACAATGAAACCCCTTCCCTACACACTGAAACACCTTCCCCACACACTGAAACCCCTTCCCTACACACTGAAACACCTTCCCCAAACAATGAAACCCTTCCCCACACACTGAAACCCGTTCCCCACACACTGAAACCCCTTCCCCACACACTGAACCACATCCCCACACACTGAAACTGCTTCCCCACACACTGAAACACCTTCACCACACACTGAAACCTTTCCCCACACAGTGAAAAACATCCCCTCAAACTGAAACACATCCTCGCACACTGAAACACCTTCCCCACACACAGAAACCCTTTTCCCACACACTGAAACACATTCCCCACACACTGAAACACCTTCCCCACACACAGAAATCCCTTCCACACACATTGAAACACCTTCCCCACACACTGAAATACATTCCCCGCAAACTGAAACACCTTCCCCACACACTAAAACCCATTCCCCAGACACTGAAACACCTTCCCTACACACTGAAAATCTTTCCACACACTGAAACCCCTTCCCCACACACTGAAACACATCCCCACACACTGAAACCCTTACCCCACACACTTAAACCCTTACCCTCACACTGAAACACCTACCCCGCACACTGAAAACCGTTCCCCACACACTGAAACCCCTTCCTCACACACTGAAACACCTTCCCCACACACTGAAACACCGTCCCCACACACTGAAACCCCTTCTGCACACATTGAAACACCTTTCCCACACACTGAAACACATCCCCACAGACTGAAACACTTTCCCCAATCACTGAAACACATTCCCACTCACTGAAACCCCTTCCCCACACACTGAAACACCTTCCCCACACTGTGAAACACCTTCCCCACACACTGAAACAACTTCCCCACACACTGAAACCCCTTCCGCACACAGTGAAACCCTTCCCCACACACTGAAACTCCTTCCTCACACACTGAAGCACATCCCCACTCACAAAAACCCCTTCCCCACTCACCGAAACCCCATTCGCACACACTGAAACCCCTTCCCCACACAGTGAAATACCTTTCACACAAACTGAAACATCTTCCCCAAACACTGGAACCCCTTCCCCGCACACTGAAACCCTTCCCCTCACAATGAAACCCCTTCCCCACAGAGGGAAACCCCTTCCCCACACACTGAAACACATCCCCACACACTGAAACACATTCCCCACACACTGAAACCCCTTCCCCAGAGACTGAAAGCCTTCCCCAAACACTGAAACCCATTCACCACACACTGAAACAAATTCCCCACACACTGAATCCCTTCCCCACACACTGAAACACATTCCCCACAAACAGAAACCCCTTCCCCACACACTGAAACCCCTTACCCACACACTGAACCGCCTTCCACACACACTGAAACACCTTCCCCACACTGAGAAACACCTTCCCAACACACTGAAACACCTTCCCCACACACTGAAACCCCTTCCGCACACAGTGAAACCCTTCCCCACACACTGAAACTCCTTCCCCACACACTGAAACACATCCCCACTCACAAAAACCCCTTCCCCACACACCGAAACCCCATCCGCACACACTGAAACACCTTCCATACACATTGAAACCCCTTCCCCACACAGTGAAACCCATTACACACACACTGAAACCTCATCCGCACACACTGCAACACCTTCCCCAAACATTGAAACCCCTTCCCCACGCACTGAATCACCTTCCGCACACACTGAAACACATTGCCCACACACTGAAACCAGTTCCCCAGACAATGAAACCCCTTCCGCACTCAGTGAAACCCTTCCACACACATTGAAACCACTTCCCCACACACTGAAACGCATTCCTACCACACTGAAACACATCTCCACACACTGAAATCCCTTCCCCACACATTGAAATACCTTCCCCACACACTGAAACATCTTCCCCACACACTGATACCCCTTCCCCACACACTGAAACCGTTCCCCACACACTGAAACACCTTCCCCACACACCGAAAACCGTTCCCCATACACTGAAACCCCTTCCCCAAACAGTGAAACACCTTCACCACACACTGAAACACCTTCCCCACACACTGAAACCCCTTCCGCACACACTGAAACACCTTCAATAAACACTGAAACCCTTCCCCACACACTGAAACCCTTCCCCACACAATGAAACCCCTTCCCTACACACTGAAACACCTTCCCCACACACTGAAACCCCTTCCCTACACACTGAAACACCTTCCCCAAACAATGACACCCTTCCCCACACACTGAAACCCGTTCCCCACACACTGAAACCCCTTCCCCACACACTGAACCACATCCCCACACACTGAAACTGCTTCCCCACACACTGAAACAACTTCACCACACACTGAAACCTTTCCCCACACAGTGAAACACATCCCCTCAAACTGAAACACATCCTCGCACACTGAAACACCTTCCCCACACACAGAAACCCTTTTCCCACACACTGAAACACATTCCCCACACACTGAAACACCTTCCCCACACACAGAAATCCCTTCCACACACATTGAAACACCTTCCCCAAACACTGAAATACATTCCCCGCAAACTGAAACACCTTCCCCACACACTGAAACCCATTCGCCAGACACTGAAACACCTTCCCCACACACTGAAACCCTTTCCACACACTGAAACCCCTTCCCCACACACTGAAACCCCTTCCCCACACACTGAAACACATCCCCACACACTGAAACCCTTACCCCACACACTTAAACCCTTACCCTCAAACTGAAACACCTACCCCGCACACTGAAAACCGTTCCCCACACACTGAAACCCCTTCCTCACACACTGAAACACCTTCCCCACACACTGAAACACCGTCCCCACACACTGAAACCCCTTCCGCACACATTGAAACACCTTCCCCACACACTGAAACACATCCCCACAGACTGAAACACTTTCCCCACACACTGAAACACATTCCCACTCACTGATCCCCCTTCCCCACACACTGAAACACCTTCCCCACACTGTGAAACACCTTCCCCACACACTGAAACACCTTCCCCACACACAGAAACCCCTTCCGCACACAGTGAAACCCTTCCCCACACACTGAAACCCCTTCCTCACACACTGAAACACCTTCCCCACACACTGAAACACCGTCCCCACACACTGAAACCCCTTCCGCACACATTGAAACACCTTCCCCACACACTGAAACACATCCCCACAGACTGAAACACTTTCCCCACACACTGAAACACATTCCCACTCACTGATCCCCCTTCCCCACACACTGAAACACCTTCCCCACACTGTGAAACACCTTCCCCACACACTGAAACACCTTCCCCACACACTGAAACCCCTTCCGCACACAGTAAAACCCTTCCCCACACACTGAAACTCCTTCCCCACACACTGAAGCACATCCCCACTCACAAAAACCCCTTCCCCACACACCGAAACCCCATCCGCACACACTGAATCACCTTCCACACACACTGAAACCCCTTCCCCACACAGTGAAATACTTTTCCCACAAACTGAAACATCTTCCCCAAACACTGGAACCCCTTCCCCGCACACTGAAACCCCTTCCCCCCACACTGAAACCCTTCCCCTCACAATGAAACCTCTTCCCCACAGAGGGAAACCCCTTCACCACACACTGAAACACATCCCCACACACTGAAACACATTCCCCACACACTGAAACCCCTTCCCCAGAGACTGAAAGCCTTCCCCAAACACTGAAACCCATTCACCACACACTGAAACAAATTCCCCACACACTGAATCCCTTCCGGACACACTGAAACACATTCCCCACAAACAGAAACCCCTTTCCCACACACTGAAACCCCTTCCCCACACACTGAACTGCCTTCCACACACACTGAAACACCTTCCGCTCAAACTGAATCACCTTTTCCACACACTGAAACCCCTTCCGCACATACTGAAACAACTTCCCCACACACTGAAACCCCTTCCCCACACACTGAAACCCCTTCCTCACACACTGAAACACATCCCCACACACTGAAACCCTTACCCCACACACTTAAACCCTTACCCTCACACTGAAACACCTACCCCACACACTGAAAACCGTTCCCCACACACTGAAACCCCTCCCTCACACACTGAAACACCTTCCCCACACACTGAAACACCGTCCCCACACACTGAAACCCCTTCCGCACACATTGAAACACCTTCCCCACACACTGAAACACATCCCCACAGACTGAAACCCTTTCCCCACACACTGAAACACATTCCCACTCACTGAAACCCCTTCCCCACACACTGAAACACCTTCCCCACACACTGAAACACCTTCCCCACACACTGAAACACCTTCCCCACACACTGAAACCCCTTCTGCACACAGTGAAACCCTTCCCCACACACTGAAACTCCTTCCCCACACACTGAAACACATCCCCACTCACAAAAACCCCTTCCCCACACACCGAAACCCCATCCGCACACACTGAAACACCTTCCATACACATTGAAACCCCTTCCCCACACAGTGAAACCCCTTACGCACACACTGAAACCTCATCCGCACACACTGCAACACCTTCCCCAAACATTGAAACCCCTTCCCCACACACTGAATCACCTTCCGCACACACTGAAACACATTGCCCACACACTGAAACCAGTTCCCCAGACAATGAAACCCCTTCCGCACTCAGTGAAACCCTTCCACACACATTGAAACCACTTCCCCACACACTGAAACGCATTCCTACCACACTGAAACACATCCCCACACACTGAAATCCCTTCCCCACACATTGAAATACCTTCCCTACACACTGAAACACCTTCCCCAAACAATGAAACCCTTCCCCACACACTGAAACCCGTTCCCCACACACTGAAATCCCTTCCCCACACACTGAACCACATCCCCAAACACTGAAAATGCTTCCCCACACACTGAAACACCTTCACCACACACTGAAACCTTTCCCCACACAGTGAAACACATTCCCTCAAACTGAAACACATCCTCGCACACTGAAACACCTTCCCCACACACAGAAACCCTTTTCCCACACACTGAAACACATTCCCCACACACTGAAACACCTTCCCCACACACAGAAATCCCTTCCACACACACTGAACCACATCCCCACACACTGAAACTGCTTCCCCACACACTGAAACACCTTCACCACACACTGAAACCTTTCCCCACACAGTGAAACACATTCCCTCAAACTGAAACACATCCTCGCACACTGAAACACCTTCCCCACACACAGAAACCCTTTTCCCACACACTGAAACACATTCCCCACACACTGAAACACCTTCCCCACACACAGAAATCCCTTCCACACACATTGAAACACCTTCCCCACACACTGAAATACATTCCCCGCAAACTGAAACACCTTCCCCACACACTGAAACCCATTCGCCAGACACTGAAACACCTTCCCCACACACTGAAACCCTTTCCACACACTGAAACCCCTTCCCCACACACTGAAACCCCTTCCCCACACACTGAAACACATCCCCACACACTGAAACCCTTACCCCACACATTTAAACCCTTACCCTCAAACTGAAACACCTACCCCGCACACTGAAAACCGTTCCCCACACACTGAAACCCCTTCCTCACACACTGAAACACCTTCCCCACACACTGAAACACCGTCCCCACACACTGAAACCCCTTCCGCACACATTGAAACACCTTCCCCACACACTGAAACACATCCCCACAGACTGAAACACTTTCCCCACACACTGAAACACATTCCCACTCACTGATCCCCCTTCCCCACACACTGAAACACCTTCCCCACACTGTGAAACACCTTCCCCACACACTGAAACACCTTCCCCACACACAGAAACCCCTTCCGCACACAGTGAAACCCTTCCCCACACACTGAAACCCCTTCCTCACACACTGAAACACCTTCCCCACACACTGAAACACCGTCCCCACACACTGAAACCCCTTCCGCACACATTGAAACACCTTCCCCACACACTGAAACACATCCCCACAGACTGAAACACTTTCCCCACACACTGAAACACATTCCCACTCACTGATCCCCCTTCCCCACACACTGAAACACCTTCCCCACACTGTGAAACACCTTCCCCACACACTGAAACACCTTCCCCACACACTGAAACCCCTTCCGCACACAGTGAAACCCTTCCCCACACACTGAAACTCCTTCCCCACACACTGAAGCACATCCCCACTCACAAAAACCCCTTCCCCACACACCGAAACCCCATCCGCACACACTGAATCACCTTCCACACACACTGAAACCCCTTCCCCACACAGTGAAATACTTTTCCCACAAACTGAAACATCTTCCCCAAACACTGGAACCCCTTCCCCGCACACTGAAACCCCTTCCCCCCACACTGAAACCCTTCCCCTCACAATGAAACCTCTTCCCCATAGAGGGAAACCCCTTCCCCACACACTGAAACACATCCCCACACACTGAAACACATTCCCCACACACTGAAACCCCTTCCCCAGAGACTGAAAGCCTTCCCCAAACACTGAAACCCATTCACCACACACTGAAACAAATTCCCCACACACTGAATCCCTTCCGGACACACTGAAACACATTCCCCACAAACAGAAACCCCTTCCCCACACACTGAAACCCCTTCCCCACACACTGAACTGCCTTCCACACACACTGAAACACCTTCCGCTCAAACTGAATCACCTTTTCCACACACTGAAACCCCTTCCGCACATACTGAAACAACTTCCCCACACACTGAAACCCCTTCCCCACACACTGAAACCCCTTCCTCACACACTGAAACACATCCCCACACACTGAAACCCTTACCCCACACACTTAAACCCTTACCCTCACACTGAAACACCTACCCCACACACTGAAAACCGTTCCCCACACACTGAAACCCCTTCCTCACACACTGAAACACCTTCCCCACACACTGAAACACCGTCCCCACACACTGAAACCCCTTCCGCACACATTGAAACACCTTCCCCACACACTGAAACACATCCCCACAGACTGAAACCCTTTCCCCACACACTGAAACACATTCCCACTCACTGAAACCCCTTCCCCACACACTGAAACACCTTCCCCACACACTGAAACACCTTCCCCACACACTGAAACACCTTCCCCACACACTGAAACTCCTTCCCCACACACTGAAACACATCCCCACTCACAAAAACCCCTTCCCCACACACCGAAACCCCATCCGCACACACTGAAACACCTTCCATACACATTGAAACCCCTTCCCCACACGGTGAAACCCCTTACGCACACACTGAAACCTCATCCGCACACACTGCAACACCTTCCCCAAACATTGAAACCCCTTCCCCAAACACTGAATCACCTTCCGCACACACTGAAACACATTGCCCACACACTGAAACCAGTTCCCCAGACAATGAAACCCCTTCCGCACTCAGTGAAACCCTTCCACACACATTGAAACCACTTCCCCACACACTGAAACGCATTCCTACCACACTGAAACACATCCCCACACACTGAAATCCCTTCCCCACACATTGAAATACCTTCCCTACACACTGAAACACCTTCCCCAAACAATGAAACCCTTCCCCACACACTGAAACCCGTTCCCCACACACTGAAATCCCTTCCCCACACACTGAACCACATCCCCACACACTGAAACTGCTTCCCCACACACTGAAACACCTTCACCACACACTGAAACCTTTCCCCACACAGTGAAACACATTCCCTCAAACTGAAACACATCCTCGCACACTGAAACACCTTCCCCACACACAGAAATCCCTTCCACACACATTGAAACACCTTCCCCACACACTGAAATACATTCCCCGCAAACTGAAACACCTTCCCCACACACTGAAACCCATTCCTCAGACACTGAAACACCTTCCCCACACACTGAAACCCTTTCCACACACATTGAAACACATTCCCCACACACTGTAACATCTTCCCGACACACTGAAACCCTTTCCCCACACATTGAAATACCTTTCCCACAAACTGAAACATCTTCCCCAAACACTGAAACCCCTTCCCCGCACACTGAAGCCCCTTCCCCCCACACTGAAACCCTTCCCCTCACAATGAAACCCCTTCCCCACAGACGGAAACCCCTTCCTCACACACTGAAACACATCCCCACACACTGAAACACATTCCCCACACACTGAAACACCTTCCCCACACACAGAAATCCCTTCCACACACATTGAAACACCTTCCCCAAACACTGAAATACATTCCCCGCAAACTGAAACACCTTCCCCACACACTGAAACCCATTCGCCAGACACTGAAACACCTTCCCCACACACTGAAACCCTTTCCACACACTGAAACCCCTTCCCCACACACTGAAACCCCTTCCCCACACACTGAAACACATCCCCACACACTGAAACCCTTACCCCACACACTTAAACCCTTACCCTCAAACTGAAACACCTACCCCGCACACTGAAAACCGTTCCCCACACACTGAAACCCCTTCCTCACACACTGAAACACCTTCCCCACACACTGAAACACCGTCCCCACACACTGAAACCCCTTCCGCACACATTGAAACACCTTCCCCACACACTGAAACACATCCCCACAGACTGAAACACTTTCCCCACACACTGAAACACATTCCCACTCACTGATCCCCCTTCCCCACACACTGAAACACCTTCCCCACACTGTGAAACACCTTCCCCACACACTGAAACACCTTCCCCACACACTGAAACCCCTTCCGCACACAGTGAAACCCTTCCCCACACACTGAAACCCCTTCCTCACACACTGAAACACCTTCCCCACACACTGAAACACCGTCCCCACACACTGAAACCCCTTCCGCACACATTGAAACACCTTCCCCACACACTGAAACACATCCCCACAGACTGAAACACTTTCCCCACACACTGAAACACATTCCCACTCACTGATCCCCCTTCCCCACACACTGAAACACCTTCCCCACACTGTGAAACACCTTCCCCACACACTGAAACACCTTCCCCACACACTGAAACCCCTTCCGCACACAGTGAAACCCTTCCCCACACACTGAAACTCCTTCCCCACACACTGAAGCACATCCCCACTCACAAAAACCCCTTCCCCACACACCGAAACCCCATCCGCACACACTGAATCACCTTCCACACACACTGAAACCCCTTCCCCACACAGTGAAATACTTTTCCCACAAACTGAAACATCTTCCCCAAACACTGGAACCCCTTCCCCGCACACTGAAACCCCTTCCCCCCACACTGAAACCCTTCCCCTCACAATGAAACCTCTTCCCCACAGAGGGAAACCCCTTCACCACACACTGAAACACATCCCCACACACTGAAACACATTCCCCACACACTGAAACCCCTTCCCCAGAGACTGAAAGCCTTCCCCAAACACTGAAACCCATTCACCACACACTGAAACAAATTCCCCACACACTGAATCCCTTCCGGACACACTGAAACACATTCCCCACAAACAGAAACCCCTTTCCCACACACTGAAACCCCTTCCCCACACACTGAACTGCCTTCCACACACACTGAAACACCTTCCGCACAAACTGAATCACCTTTTCCACACACTGAAACCCCTTCCGCACATACTGAAACAACTTCCCCACACACTGAAACCCCTTCCCCACACACTGAAACCCCTTCCTCACACACTGAAACACATCCCCACACACTGAAACCCTTACCCCACACACTTAAACCCTTACCCTCACACTGAAACACCTACCCCACACACTGAAAACCGTTCCCCACACACTGAAACCCCTTCCTCACACACTGAAACACCTTCCCCACACACTGAAACACCGTCCCCACACACTGAAACCCCTTCCGCACACATTGAAACACCTTCCCCACACACTGAAACACATCCCCACAGACTGAAACCCTTTCCCCACACACTGAAACACATTCCCACTCACTGAAACCCCTTCCCCACACACTGAAACACCTTCCCCACACACTGAAACACCTTCCCCACACACTGAAACACCTTCCCCACACACTGAAACCCCTTCTGCACACAGTGAAACCCTTCCCCACACACTGAAACTCCTTCCCCACACACTGAAACACATCCCCACTCACAAAAACCCCTTCCCCACACACCGAAACCCCATCCGCACACACTGAAACACCTTCCATACACATTGAAACCCCTTCCCCACACAGTGAAACCCCTTACGCACACACTGAAACCTCATCCGCACACACTGCAACACCTTCCCCAAACATTGAAACCCCTTCCCCACACACTGAATTACCTTCCGCACACACTGAAACACATTGCCCACACACTGAAACCAGTTCCCCAGACAATGAAACCCCTTCCGCACTCAGTGAAACCCTTCCACACACATTGAAACCACTTCCCCACACACTGAAACGCATTCCTACCACACTGAAACACATCCCCACACACTGAAATCCCTTCCCCACACATTGAAATACCTTCCCTACACACTGAAACACCTTCCCCAAACAATGAAACCCTTCCCCACACACTGAAACCCGTTCCCCACACACTGAAATCCCTTCCCCACACACTGAACCACATCCCCAAACACTGAAACTGCTTCCCCACACACTGAAACACCTTCACCACACACTGAAACCTTTCCCCACACAGTGAAACACATTCCCTCAAACTGAAACACATCCTCGCACACTGAAACACCTTCCCCACACACAGAAACCCTTTTCCCACACACTGAAACACATTCCCCACACACTGAAACACCTTCCCCACACACAGAAATCCCTTCCACACACACTGAACCACATCCCCACACACTGAAACTGCTTCCCCACACACTGAAACACCTTCACCACACACTGAAACCTTTCCCCAAACAGTGAAACACATTCCCTCAAACTGAAACACATCCTCGCACACTGAAACACCTTCCCCACACACAGAAACCCTTTTCCCACACACTGAAACACATTCCCCACACACTGAAACACCTTCCCCACACACAGAAATCCCTTCCACACACATTGAAACACCTTCCCCACACACTGAAATACATTCCCCGCAAACTGAAACACCTTCCCCACACACTGAAACCCATTCGCCAGACACTGAAACACCTTCCCCACACACTGAAACCCTTTCCACACACTGAAACCCCTTCCCCACACACTGAAACCCCTTCCCCACACACTGAAACACATCCCCACACACTGAAACCCTTACCCCACACATTTAAACCCTTACCCTCAAACTGAAACACCTACCCCGCACACTGAAAACCGTTCCCCACACACTGAAACCCCTTCCTCACACACTGAAACACCTTCCCCACACACTGAAACACCGTCCCCACACACTGAAACCCCTTCCGCACACATTGAAACACCTTCCCCACACACTGAAACACATCCCCACAGACTGAAACACTTTCCCCACACACTGAAACACATTCCCACTCACTGATCCCCCTTCCCCACACACTGAAACACCTTCCCCACACTGTGAAACACCTTCCCCACACACTGAAACACCTTCCCCACACACTGAAACCCCTTCCGCACACAGTGAAACCCTTCCCCACACACTGAAACCCCTTCCTCACACACTGAAACACCTTCCCCACACACTGAAACACCGTCCCCACACACTGAAACCCCTTCCGCACACATTGAAACACCTTCCCCACACACTGAAACACATCCCCACAGACTGAAACACTTTCCCCACACACTGAAACACATTCCCACTCACTGATCCCCCTTCCCCACACACTGAAACACCTTCCCCACACTGTGAAACACCTTCCCCACACACTGAAACACCGTCCCCACACACTGAAACCCCTTCCGCACACAGTGAAACCCTTCCCCACACACTGAAACTCCTTCCCCACACACTGAAGCACATCCCCACTCACAAAAACCCCTTCCCCACACACCGAAACCCCATCCGCACACACTGAATCACCTTCCACACACACTGAAACCCCTTCCCCACACAGTGAAATACTTTTCCCACAAACTGAAACATCTTCCCCAAACACTGGAACCCCTTCCCCGCACACTGAAACCCCTTCCCCCCACACTGAAACCCTTCCCCTCACAATGAAACCTCTTCCCCATAGAGGGAAACCCCTTCCCCACACACTGAAACACATCCCCACACACTGAAACACATTCCCCACACACTGAAACCCCTTCCCCAGAGACTGAAAGCCTTCCCCAAACACTGAAACCCATTCACCACACACTGAAACAAATTCCCCACACACTGAATCCCTTCCGGACACACTGAAACACATTCCCCACAAACAGAAACCCCTTCCCCACACACTGAAACCCCTTCCCCACACACTGAACTGCCTTCCACACACACTGAAACACCTTCCGCACAAACTGAATCACCTTTTCCACACACTGAAACCCCTTCCGCACATACTGAAACAACTTCCCCACACACTGAAACCCCTTCCCCACACACTGAAACCCCTTCCTCACACACTGAAACACATCCCCACACACTGAAACCCTTACCCCACACACTTAAACCCTTACCCTCACACTGAAACACCTACCCCACACACTGAAAACCGTTCCCCACACACTGAAACCCCTTCCTCACACACTGAAACACCTTCCCCACACACTGAAACACCGTCCCCACACACTGAAACCCCTTCCGCACACATTGAAACACCTTCCCCACACACTGAAACACATCCCCACAGACTGAAACCCTTTCCCCACACACTGAAACACATTCCCACTCACTGAAACCCCTTCCCCACACACTGAAACACCTTCCCCACACACTGAAACACCTTCCCCACACACTGAAACACCTTCCCCACACACTGAAACTCCTTCCCCACACACTGAAACACATCCCCACTCACAAAAACCCCTTCCCCACACACCGAAACCCCATCCGCACACACTGAAACACCTTCCATACACATTGAAACCCCTTCCCCACACAGTGAAACCCCTTACGCACACACTGAAACCTCATCCGCACACACTGCAACACCTTCCCCAAACATTGAAACCCCTTCCCCAAACACTGAATCACCTTCCGCACACACTGAAACACATTGCCCACACACTGAAACCAGTTCCCCAGACAATGAAACCCCTTCCGCACTCAGTGAAACCCTTCCACACACATTGAAACCACTTCCCCACACACTGAAACGCATTCCTACCACACTGAAACACATCCCCACACACTGAAATCCCTTCCCCACACATTGAAATACCTTCCCTACACACTGAAACACCTTCCCCAAACAATGAAACCCTTCCCCACACACTGAAACCCGTTCCCCACACACTGAAATCCCTTCCCCACACACTGAACCACATCCCCACACACTGAAACTGCTTCCCCACACACTGAAACACCTTCACCACACACTGAAACCTTTCCCCACACAGTGAAACACATTCCCTCAAACTGAAACACATCCTCGCACACTGAAACACCTTCCCCACACACAGAAATCCCTTCCACACACATTGAAACACCTTCCCCACACACTGAAATACATTCCCCGCAAACTGAAACACCTTCCCCACACACTGAAACCCATTCCTCAGACACTGAAAAACCTTCCCCACACACTGAAACCCTTTCCACACACATTGAAACACATTCCCCACACACTGTAACATCTTCCCGACACACTGAAACCCTTTCCCCACACATTGAAATACCTTTCCCACAAACTGAAACATCTTCCCCAAACACTGAAACCCCTTCCCCGCACACTGAAGCCCCTTCCCCCCACACTGAAACCCTTCCCCTCACAATGAAACCCCTTCCCCACAGACGGAAACCCCTTCCTCACACACTGAAACACATCCCCACACACTGAAACACATTCCCCACACACTGAAACCCCTTCCCCACAGACTGAAAGCCTTCCCCAAACACCGAAACCCATTCACCACACACTGAAACAAATTCCCCTCAAACAGAAACCCCATCCCCACACACTGAAACCCCTTCAGCACACACTGAACCGCCTTCCACACACACTGAAACACCTTCCGCACAAACTGAATCACCTTCCCCACACACTGAAACCCCTTCCGCACATACTGAAACACCTTCCCCACACACTGAAACCCTTTCCCCTCACACTGAAACCCCTTCCCCACACACTGAAACACATCCCCACACACTGAAACCCTTACCCCACACACTTAAACCCTTACCCTCACACTGAAACACCTACCCCACACACTGAAAACCGATCCCCACACACTGAAACCCCTTCCTCACACACTGAAACACCTTCCCCACACACTGAAACACCGTCCCCACACACTGAAACCCCTTCCGCACACATTGAAACACCTTCCCCACACACTGAAACACATCCCCACAGACTGAAACCCTTTCCCCACACACTGAAACACATTCCCACTCACTGAAACCCCTTCCCCACACACTGAAACAACTTCTCCACACTGTGAAACACCTTCCCCACACACTGAAACACCTTCCCCACACACTGAAACCCCTTCCGCACACAGTGAAACCCTTCCCCACACACTGAAACTCCTTCCCCACACACTGAAACACATCCCCACTCACAAAAACCCCTTCCCCACACACCGAAACCCCATCCGCACACACTGAAACACCTTCCACACACACTGAAACCACTTCCCCACACAGTGAAACCCCTTCCGCACACACTGAAACCTCATCCGCACACACTGCAACACCATCCCCAAACATTGAAAGCCCTTCCCCCACACTGAATCACCTTCCGCACACACTGAAACACATTGCCCACACACTGAAACCTGTTCCCCACGCAATGAAACCCCTTCCGCACTCAGTGAAACCCTTCCACACACATTGAAACCACTTCCCCAGACACTGAAACGCATTCCTCACACAATGAAACACATCCCCACACACTGAAATCCCTTCCCCACACATTGAAATACCTTCCCCACACACTGAAACATCTTCCCCACACACTGATACCCCTTCCCCACACACTGAAACCGTTCCCACACACTGAAACACCTTCCCCACACACTGAAAACCGTTCCCCACACACTGAAATCCCTTCCCCGAACAGTGAAACATCTTCACCACACACTGAAACACCTTCCCCACACACTGAAACCCCTTCCGCACACACTGAAACACCTTCCCCAAACACTCAAACCCTTCCCCACACACTGAAACCCTTCCCCACACAATGAAACCACTTCCCTATACACTGAAACCCTTCCCCACACACTGAAACCCGTTCCCCACACACTGAAACCCCTTCCCCACACACTGAACCACATCCCCACACATGAAACTGCTTCCCCACACACTGAAACACCTTCCCCACACACTGAAACTCCTTTCCCACACACTGAAACACATCCCCACTCACAAAAAACCCTTCCCCACACACCGAAACCCCATCCACACACACTGAAACACCTTCCACACACACTGAAACCCCTTCGCCGCACAGTGAAACCATTCCGCACACACTGAAACCTCATCCGCACACACTGCAACACCTTCCCCAAACATTGAAACCCCTTCCCCACACACTGAATCACCTTCCGCAAACACTGAAACACATTGCCCACACACTGAAACCAGTTCCCCAAACAATGAAACCCCTTCCGCACTCAGTGAAACCCTTCCACACACATTGAAACCACTTCCCCACACACTGAAACGCATTCCTCACACACTGAAACACATCCCCACACACTGAAATCCCTTCCCCACACATTGAAATACCTTCCCCACACACTGAAACATCTTCCCCACACACTGATACCCCTTCCCCACACTTTGAAACCGTTCCCCACACACTGAAACACCTTCCCCACACACTGAAAACCGTTCCCCACACACTGAAACCCCTTCCCCAAACAGTGAAACACCTTCACCACAAACTGAAACACCTTCCCCACACACTGAAACCCCTTCCACACACACTGAAACATCTTCCCCAAACACTGAAACCCTTCCCCACACACTGAAACCCTTCCCCACACAATGAAACCCCTTCCCTACACACTGAAACTCCTTCCCCACACAATGAAACCCCTTCCCTACACACTGAAACACCTTCCCCAAACACTGAAACCCTTGCCCACACACTGAAACACCTTCCCCACACACTGAAACCCCTTCCCCACACACTGAACCAGATCCCCACACACTGAAACTGCTTCCCCACACACTGAAACACCTTCCCCACACGCTGAAACACCTTCCCCACACACTGAAACCTCATCCGCACACACTGCAACACCTTCCCCAAACATTGAAACCCCTTCCCCACACACTGAATCACCTTCTACACACACTGAAACACATTGCCCACACACTGAAACCAGTTCCCCACACAATGAAACCCCTTCCGCACTCAGTGAAACCCTTCCACACACATTGAAACCACTTCCCCACACACTGAAACGCATTCCTCACACACTGAAACACATCCCCACACACTGAAATCCCTTCCACACACATTGAAATACCTTCCCCACAGACTGAAACATCTTCCCCACACACTGATACCCCTTCCCCACACACTGAAACCGTTCCCCACACACTGAAACACCTTCCCCACACACTGAAAACCGTTCCCCACACACTGAAACCCCTTCCCCACACAGTGAAACACCTTCACCACACACTGAAACACCTTCCCCACACACTGAAACCCCTTCCGCACACACTGAAACACCTTCCCCAAACACTGAAACCCTTCCCCACACACTGAAACCCTTCCCCACACAATGAAACCCCTTCCCTACACACTGAAACACCTTCCCCACACACTGAAACCCCTTCCCTACACACTGAAACACCTTCCCCAAACACTGAAACCCTTCCCCACACACTGAAGCCCGTTCCCCACACACTGAAACCCCTTCCCCACACATGAACCACATCCCCACACACTGAAACTGCTTCCCCACACACTGAAACATCTTCACCACACACTGAAACCTTTCCCCACACAGTGAAACACATCCCCACAAACTGAAACACATCCTCGCACACTGAAACACCTTCCCCACACACAGAAACCCTTTTCCCACACACTGAAACACATTCCCCACACACTGAAACACCTTCACCACACACAGAAATCCCTTCCACACACATTGAAACACCTTCCCCACACACTGAAATACATTCCCCGCAAACTGAAACACCTTCCCCACACACATTGAAACACCTTCCCCACACACTGAAATACATTCCCCACACTGAAACACCTTCCCAACACACTGAAACCCTTTCCCCACACATTGAAACACATTCCCCACACACTGAAACACCTTCCCCACACACTGAAACCCTTTCCCCACACATTGAAATACCTTTCCCACAAACTGAAACATCTTCTCCAAACACTGGAACCCCTTCCCCGCACACTGAAACCATTCCCCCAACACTGAAACCCTTCCCCTCACAATGAAACCCCTTCCCCACAGACGGAAACCCCTTCCCCACACACTGAAACCCTTACCCACACTCTGAAACCCCTTCCCCACACACTGAAACACCTTCCCCACACACTGAAGCACATTTCCCACACACTGAAACCCTTCCCCACACACTGAAACCCTTCCCCACACAGTGAAACACTTCCCCACACACTGAAACACCTTCCCCACACACTGAATCCCCTTCCCCACACACTGAAACCCCTTCCCCACACACTGAAACACCTTCCCCACAGACTGAAACACATCCCCACACACTGAAGCACCTTCCCCGCACACTGAAACCCCCTCCCCACACACTGAGACACCTTCCCCACACACTGAAACAGCTTCCTCACACACTGAAACCCCTTCCTCACACACTGAAACCCTTCCCCACACACACTTGAAACCCTTCCCCACACACTGAACCACTTTCCCCACACACTGAAACCCATCTCCCACACACTGAAACCCCTTCCGCACACTCTGAAACAGCTTGCCCACACACTGAAACCCATCCCCACACTCACTGAAACAACTTCCCCACACACTGAAACACCTTCCCCACACACTGAAACCCATCCCCACACACACTGAAACACAGTCCCCACACACTGAAACCCCTTCCCCGCACACCGAAACCCCTTCACCCCACTCTGAAACCCTTCCCAACACTCAGAAACCCGTATCCCACACACTGAAACCCCTTCGCCACACACTGAACCCCTTACCCACACTCTGAAGCCCATTCCCCACAAACGGAATCCCCTTCCCCACACACTGAAACACCTTCCCCACACACTGAAACACCTTACCCACAGACTGAATCTCCATCCCCTCACACTGACACACATCTCCACACACTGAAACAACTTCCCCAAACTCTGATACACCTTCCCCAAATACTGAAACCCTTCCCCACACACTGAAACACCTTCCCCACACACTGAAACCCATTCCCCACACACCGAAACCCTTCCGCACACACTGAAACACATTCCCCACACACTGAAACACCTTCCCCACACAGTGAAACACCTTCCCCACACAGTGAAACACCTTCCCCACACACTGAAACCCTTCCCCAAACACTGAAACACGTTCCCCATACACTGAAACCCCTTCCCCACACCCTGAAACATATTCCCCGCACACTGAAACACCTTCCCCACACACTGTTGCACCTTCCACACACAGTGAAACACCTTCCCCACACACTGAAACCCTTCCCCACACACTGAAAAACGTTCCCCATACACTGAAACCCCTTCCCCACACCCTGAAACATATTCCCCGCACACTGAAACACCTTCCCCACACGCTGAAACACCTTCCCCACACACTGAAACACATGCCCGCTCAGTGAAACACCTTCCCCAAAGCACTGAAACACCTTCCCCACACACTGAAACACATTCCCCACACACTGAAACCCTTCCCCACAAACTGAAACACCTTCCCCACATACTGAAACAACTTCCCCACACACTGAAACACATCCCCACACACTGAAACACCTTCCCCAAACACTGAAACCCCTTCCCCACACACTGAAACACCTTCCCCACACACTGAAACACATTCCCCACACAGTGAAACACTTCCCCACACACTGAAACACTTACCCTCACAGTGAAACACTTCCCCACACACTGAAACCCTTCCCCAAAAACTGAAACACCTTCCCCACACACTGAATCCCCTTCCCCACACACTGAAACCCCTTCCCCACATACTGAAACCCCTTCCCCACACACTGAAAAAACTTCCCCACTCACTGAAACACATCCCCACACACTGAGACACCTTCCCCACGCACTGAAAACACTTCCCCACACACTGAAACCCCTTCCACAATCACTGAAACCCTTCCACACACACACTGAAACCCTTCCCCACACACTGAAACACCTTCCTCACACACTGGAACCCATTCCCCGCACACTGAAACCCCTTCCCCCACTCTGAAACCCTTCCCCACACTCTGAAAACCTTACCCACACTCTGAAACCCCTTCCCCACACACTGAAACATCTTCCCCACACACTGAATCCCGTCCCCAAACACTGAAACACCTTCCCCACACACTGAATCCCCTTCCCGCACACTGAAGCCCCTTCCCCACACACTGAAACACCTTCCCCACACACTGAAACACATCCGCACACACTGAAGCACTTTCCCCGCACACTGAAATCCCTTCCGCACACACTGAAACACCTTCCCCAAACACTGAAACCCCTTCCCCACACACTGAGAAACCATCCCCACACGCTGAAACACATTCCCCACTCACTGAAACACTTTCCCCACACACTGAAACACATTCCCCACACACTGAAACCCCTTCCGCACACTCTGAAACACCTACCCCACACACTGAAACCCATCCCCACACACACTGAAACAACTTCCCCACACAGTGAAACCCCTTCCACGCACACTGAAACCCCTTCCCCCACTCTGAAACCCTTCCCCACACTCAGAAACCCGTTCCCCACACACTGAAACCCCTTCCCCACACAATGAAATCCTTACCGACACTCTGAAACCCATTCCCCACAAACTGAAACCCCTTCCCCACACACTGAAACACCTTCCTCACATACTGAAACACCTTCCCCACAGACTGAATCTCCATCCCCCCACACTGAAACAACTTCCACACACACTGAAACAACTTCCCCAAACACTGTTACACCTTCCCCAAATACTGAAACCCTTCCCCACACACTGAAACACCTTCCCCACACACTGAAACACATTCCCCACACTCTGCAACCCTGCCCCACACTCTGAAACACATTCCCCACACACTGAAACACCTTCCCCACACACTGAAACCCTTCCCCACACACTGAAACATGTTCCCCATACACTGAAACCCCTTCCCCACACACTGAAACCCCTTCCCCACACACTGAACCCCTTCCCCATACTCTGAAACCTCTTCCCCACACACTGAAACCCCTTCCCCACACACTGAAACCTCTTCCCCACACACTGAAACCCCTTCCCCACACACTGAAAACACTTTCCCACACTCTGAAACCCGTTCCCCAAACACTGAAACACATCCCCACACACTGAAACCTCTTCCCCACACAGTGAAACCCCTTCCCCGCACACTGAAACCCCTTCACCGCACAATGGAACCTCTTCACCACTCACAGAAACCCCTTACCCACAGACTGAAACACCTTAAACTCACACTTAAACCCATCCCCACACACTGAAACCCCTTCCCCACACACTGAAACCTCTTCCCCACACTCTGAAACCCATTTCCCAAACACTGAAACACATCCCCATACGGTGAAACCTCTTCCCCACACAGTGAAACCCCTTCCCCGCACACTGATACCCCTTCCCCGCACACTGAAACCCTTCCCCACACACTGAAACCCCTTCCCAACACAGTGAAACACCTTCCCCAAACAGTGAAACACCTTCCCCACACACTGAAACCCTTCCCCAAACACTGAAACACGTTCCCCATACACTGAAACCCCTTCCCCACACCCTGAAACATATTCCCCGCACACTGAAACACCTTCCCCACACACTGAAACACCTTCCCCACACAGTGAAACACCTTCCCCACACACTGAAACCCTTCCCCACACACTGAAACACGGTCCCCATACACTGAAACCCCTTCCCCACAACCTGAAACATATTCCCCGCACACTGAAACACCTTCCCCACACGCTGAAACACCTTCCCACACACTGAAACACATGCCCGCTCAGTGAAACACCTTCCCCAAAACACTGAAACACCTTCCCCACACACTGAAACACATTCCCCACACACTGAAATCCTTCCCCACACACTGAAACACCTTCCCCACATACTGAAACAACTTCCCCACACACTGAAACACATCCCCACACACTGAAACACCTTCCCCACACACTGAAACCCCTTCCCCACACACTGAAACACCTTCCCCACACACTGAAACACTTACCCTCACAGTGAAACACTTCCCCACTCACTGAAACCCTTCCCCAAAAACTGAAACACCTTCCCCACACACTGAATCCCCTTCCCCACACACTGAAACCCCTTCCCCACAGACTGAAACCCCTTCCCCACACACTGAAACAACTTCCCCACTCACTGAAACACATCCCCACACACTGAGACACCTTCCCCACGCACTGAAAACACTTCCCCACACACTGAAACCCCTTCCCCAATCACTGAAACCCTTCCACACACACACTGAAACCCTTCCCCACACACTGAAACACCTTCCCCACACACTGGAACCCATTCCCCGCACACTGAAACCCCTTCCCCCACTCTGAAACCCTTCCCCACACTCTGAAAACCTTACCCACACACTGAAACCCCTTCCCCACACTCTGAAACATCTTCCCCACACACTGAATCCCGTCCCCAAACACTGAAACACCTTCCCCACACACTGAATCCCCTTCCCCGCACACTGAAACCTCTTCCCCACACACTGAAACTCCTTCCCCACTCACTGAAACACATCCGCACACACTGAAGCACTTTTCCCGCACACTGAAACACCTTCCCCAAACACTGAAACCCCTTCCCCACACACTGAGAAACATTCCCCACACGCTGAAACACATTCCCCACACACTGAAACCCCTTCCCCACACATTGAAACCCTTCTCCACACACTGAACCACTTTCCCCACACACTGAAACCCCTTCCACACACTCTGAAACACCTTCCCCACACACTGAAACCCATCCCCACACACACTGAAACAACTTCCCCACACACTGAAACCTCTTCCCCCACTCTGAAACCCTTCCCCACACTCAGAAACCCGTTCCCCACACACTGAAACCCCTTCCCCACACAATGAAATCCTTACCGACACTCTGAACCCCTTCCCCACAAACTGAAACCCCTTCCCCACACACTGAAACACCTTCCTCACATACTGAAACACCTTCCCCACAGACTGAATCTCCATCCCCCCCACACTGAAACAACTTCCACACACACTGAAACAACTTCCCCAAACACTGTTACACCTTCCCCACACACTGAAACACATTCCCCACACACTGCAACCCTGCCCCACACTCTGAAACACATTCCCCACACACTGAAACACCTTCCCCACACACTGAAACCCTTCCCCACACTCTGAAACATGTTCCCCATACACTGAAACCCCTTCCCCACACACTGAAACCCCTTCCCCACACACTGAACCCCTTCCCCATACTCTGAAACCTCTTCCCCACACACTGAAACCCCTTCCCCACACACTGAAACCCCTTCCCCACACACTGAAAACACTTTCCCGCACTCTGAAACCCGTTCCCCAAACACTGAAACACATCCCCACACACTGAAACCTCTTCCCCACACAGTGAAACCCCTTCCCCGCACACTGAAACCCCTTCACCGCACAATGAAACCTCTTCCCCACTCACTGAAACCCCTTACCCACAGACTGAAACACCTTAACCTCACGCTTAAACCCATCCCCACACACTGAAACCCCTTCCGCACACACTGAAACCTCTTCCCCACACACTGAAACCCCTTCCCCACACACTGAAACCACCTTCCCACACTCTGAAACCCATTTCCCAAACACTGAAACACATCCCCATACAGTGAAACCTCTTCCCCACACAGTGAAACCCCTTCCCCGCACACTGATACCCCTTCCCCGCACACTGAAACCCTTCCCCAGACACTGAAACCCCTTCCCAACACGCTGAAACCCCTTCCACACACACTGAAACCCGTCACCACACACTGAAACCCCTTCCCCACAGACTGAAACCCCTTAACCACTTACTGAAACCCCTTCCCCACACACTGAAACCCATCCCCACACACTGAAACCCCTTCCCCAGACACTGAAACCCATCCCCACACACTGAAACCCTTCCCCACACACTGTAACCCCTTCCCCACACACTGTAACACCTTCCCCGCACACTGAAACCCCTTCCCCACACACTGAAACCTTTTCCGCACACACTGAACTCCCTTCCCCGCGCACTGAAACCCCTTCCGCGCACACTGAAACCCTTCACCACAGGCTGAAACCCCTTCCCCATACGCTGAAACCCCTTCCACACACACTGAAACCCATCCCCACACACTGAAACCCCTTTCCCACACACTGAAAACCCTTCCCCACGAACTGAAACCTCTTCCACACATACTGAAACCTCTTCCCCAAAAACTGAAACCTGTTCCCCACAGACTGAAACCTCTTCCCCACAGACTGAAACTCCTTCCCCACGCACTGAAACCGCTTCCACACACACTGAAACCCCTTCCCCGCACACTGAAACCTCTTCCCCACACACTGAATCCCCTTCACCACATACTGAAACCCCTTCCACACACACTGAAACCTCTTCCCCACACACTGAAACTACATCCCCACACTCTGAAACCCCTTCCCCACACACTTAAAACATCTTCCCCACACACTGAAAACATCTTCCCCACACTCTTAAACATCTTCCCCACACACTGAAACCCCTTCCCCACACACTGAAACCCATCCCCACACACTGAAACCCTTTCCCCACAAACTGAAACCCATCCCCACACACTGAAACCCTTCCCCACACACTGTAAACCCTTCCCCGCACACTGAAACCCCTTCCCCACACACTGAAACCGCTTCCACGCACACTGAAATCCCTTCCCCGCACACTGAAACCCCTTCCCCGCACACTGAAATCCTTCCCCACGCGCTGAAACTCCTTCCCCACTCTCTGAAACCCCTTCCACACTGACTGAAACCCATCCCCACACACTGAAACCCCTTCCCCACACACTGAAAACCCTTCCCCACGCACTGAAACCTCTTCCACACATACTGAAACCTCTTCCCCAAAAACTGAAACCTGTTCCCCACAGACTGAAACCTCTTCCGCACACACTGAAAGATCTTCCCACAGACTGAAACCCTTCCCCACACACTGAAACCTCTTCCCCACACACTGAAACACCTTCCCCACAAACAGAAAGCCATCCCCACACACTGAACTCTCTTCCCCACACACTGAAACCCCTTCCCCAGACACTGAAACTCCTTTGCGACGCATTGAAACCTCTTCCACACACACTGAAACCTCTTCCCACACACTGAAACCTGTTCCCCGCACGCTGAAACTTCTTCCACACGCACTGAAACCCATCCCCACACACTGAAACCCCTTCCACACACACTGAAACATCTTCCACACACACTGAAACCCCTTCCCCACGCACTGAGACCCCTTCCACAGACACAGTTACCCCTTCCCCGCACACTGAAACCCCTTCCCCAAACACTGAAACCCATCCCACACACTGAAACCTCTTCCACACACACTGAAACCTTTCCCTCCAGACTGAAACCCCTTCCCCACACACTGAAACCTCTTCCCCACACACTGAAATCTCTTCCCCACACACTGAAAACCCTTCCCCACGCACTGAGACCCCTTCCACAGACACAGTTACCCCTTCCCCGCACACTGAAACCCCTTCCCCAAACACTGAAAACCATCCCACACACTGAAACCTCTTCCACACACACTGAAACCTTTCCCTACAGACTGAAACCCCTTCCCCACACACTGAAACCTCTTCCCCACACACTGAAATCTCTTCCCCACACACTGAAAACCCTTCCCCAAACACTGAAAACCATCCCACACACTGAAACCTCTTCCACACACACTGAAACCTTTCCCTACAGACTGAAACCCCTTCCCCACACACTGAAACCTCTTCCCCACACACTGAAATCTCTTCCCCACACACTGAAACCCCTTCCCCAGACACTGAAACCCATCCCCACACACTGCACCCTCTTCCCCACGCACTGCAACCTCTTCCCCACACACTGAAACCCCTTCCCCACACACTGAAACCCATCCGCACACACTGAAACCTCTTCCCCACAGACTCAAACCCCTTTACCTCACACTTTAACCCATCCCCACACACTGAAACCACTTCCCCACACACTGCAACCTCTTCCCCACACAGTGAAACCCTTTCCGCACACACTGAAACCCCTTTCCCACACACTGAAACCCGTTCCCCAAACACTGAAACCCATCCCCACACACTGAAACCTCTTCCCCACACAGTGAAACCCCTTCCCCACACTCTGAAACCCATCCCCACACACTGAAAGCCATCCCCACACACTGAAACCTCTTCCCCACACACTGAAAGCTCTTCCCCACACACTGAAACTCCTTCCCCACGCACTGAAACCTCTTCCACACACACTGAAACCTCCACCCACACACTGAAACCTCTTCCCCACACGCTGAAACTTTTTCCACACGCACTGAAACCCATCCCCACACACTGAAACCCCTTCCACACACACTGAAACCCATCCCCACACACTGAAATCTCTTCCCCACACACTGAAACCCCTTCCCCAGACACTGAAACCCATCCCCACACACTGCACCCTCTTCCCCACACACTGCAACCTCTTCCCCACACACTGAAACCCCTTCCCCACACACTGAAACCCCTTCCGGCACACACTCAAACCTCTTCCCCAAACACTGAAACCCATTCCCCACAGATTGAAACCACTTCCCCACACACTGAAAAACTCTTCCCCACACACGGAAATCTCTTCCCCACACACTGAAACCCCTTATCCACATACTGAAACCCCTTCCCCACAGAATGAAAACTCTTCCCCACACTCTGAAACCTCATCCCCACAGACTGTAACCCATTCCCCACACACTGAAACCCATCCCCACACACTGAAACCTCATGCCCACACACTGAAACCCCTTCCCCACTCACTGAAACTCCTCCCCCACACACTGAAACCCATCTGCGCACACTGAAACCTCTTCCCCACAGACTCAAACCCCTTTACTTCACACTTTTACCCATCCCCACACACTGAAACCCCTTCCCCACCCACTGAAACCTCTTCCCCAAACACTGAAACCCATCCCCACACACTGAAACCTCTTCCCCACACAGTGAAACCCCTTCCCCACACACTGAAACCCATCCCCACACACTGAAAGCAATCCCCACACACTGAAACCTCTTCCCCACACACTGATAGCTCCTCCCCACAGACTGAAACCCTTCCCCACACACTGAAACCTCTTCCCCACACACTGAAACTCCTTCCCCACGCACTGAAACCTCTTCCACACACACTGAAACCTCCACCCACACACTGAAACCTCTTCCCCACACGCTGAAACTTTTTCCACACGCACTGAAACCCATCCCCACACACTGAGACCCCTTCCACACACACTGAAACCCATCCCCACACACTGAAACCACTTCCCCACACACTGAAACCCCTTCCCCACGCACTGAAACCTCTTCCACACATACTGAAACCTCTTCCCCAAAAACTGAAACCTGTTCCCCACAGACTGAAACCTCTTCCGCACACACTGAAAGCTCTTCCCCACAGACTGAAAACCTTCCCCACACACTGAAACCTCTTCCCCACACAGAAACACCTTCCCCAAAAACAGAAAGCCATCCCCACACACTGAAATCTCTTCCTCACACACTGAAACCCCTTCCCCAGACACTGAAACTCCTTCGCGACGCATTGAAACCTCTTCCACACACACTGAAACCTCTTCCCACACACTGAAACCTGTTCCCCGCACGCTGAAACTTCGTCCACACGCACTGAAACCCATCCCCACACACTGAAACCCCTTCCACACACACTGAAACATCTTCCACACACACTGAAAACCCCTTCGCCACGCACTGAGACCCCTTCCACATACACTGTTACCCCTTCCCCGCACACTGAAACCCCTTCCCCACACACTGAAACCCATCCCACACACTGAAACCTCTTCCACACACACTGAAACCTTTCCCTACAGACTGAAACCCTTCCCCACACACTGAAACCTCTTCCCCAAAAACTGAAATCTCTTCCCCACACACTGAAACCCCTTCCCCAGACACTGAAACCCATCCCCACACACTGAACCCTCTTCCCCACACACTGAAACCTCATGCCCACACACTGAAACCTCTTCCCCACACACTGAAACCCCTTCCCCACACACTGAAACCCCTTCCCCACACACTCAAACCTCTTCCCCACACACTGAAACCCATTCCCCACAGATTGAAACAACTTCCCCACACACTGAAAACTCTTCCCCACACACTGAAATCTCTTCCCCACACACTGAAACCCCTTATCCACACACTGAAACCCCTTCCCCACAGAATGAAAACTCTTCCCCACACTCAGACACCTCATCCCCACAGACTGTAACCCATTCCCCACACACTGAAACCCATCCCCACACACTGAAACCTCTTCCCCACACACTGAAACCCCTTCCCCACAGACTGAAACCCCTTTACCTCACACTGAAACCCATCCCCGCACACTGAAACCCCTTCCCCACACACTGAAACCTCTTCCCCACACACTGAAACCCCTTCCGCACACACTGCAACCCCTTTCCCACACACTGAAACCCGTTCCCCAAACACTGTAACCCATCCCCACACACTGAAACCTCTTCCGCACACAGTGAAACCCATTCCCCACACACTGAAACCCATCCCCACACACTGAAAGCCATCCCCACACACTGAAACCCCTTCCACACACACTGAAACATCTTCCACACACACTGAAACCCCTTCCCCACGCACTGAGACCCCTTCCACAGACACAGTTACCCCTTCCCCGCACACTGAAACCCCTTCCCCAAACACTGAAACCCATCCCACACACTGAAACCTCTTCCACACACACTGAAACCTTTCCCTACAGACTGAAACCCCTTCCCCACACACTGAAACCTCTTCCCCACACACTGAAATCTCTTCCCCACACACTGAAAACCCTTCCCCAAACACTGAAAACCATCCCACACACTGAAACCTCTTCCACACACACTGAAACCTTTCCCTACAGACTGAAACCCCTTCCCCACACACTGAAACCTCTTCCCCACACACTGAAATCTCTTCCCCACACACTGAAACCCCTTCCCCAGACACTGAAACCCATCCCCACACACTGCACCCTCTTCCCCACGCACTGCAACCTCTTCCCCACACACTGAAACCCCTTCCCCACACACTGAAACCCATCCGCACACACTGAAACCTCTTCCCCACAGACTCAAACCCCTTTACCTCACACTTTAACCCATCCCCACACACTGAAACCACTTCCCCACACACTGCAACCTCTTCCCCACACAGTGAAACCCTTTCCGCACACACTGAAACCCCTTTCCCACACACTGAAACCCGTTCCCCAAACACTGAAACCCATCCCCACACACTGAAACCTCTTCCCCACACAGTGAAACCCCTTCCCCACACTCTGAAACCCATCCCCACACACTGAAACCTCTTCCCCACACACTGAAAGCTCTTCCCCACACACTGAAACTCCTTCCCCACGCACTGAAACCTCTTCCACACACACGGAAACCTCCACCCACACACTGAAACCTCTTCCCCACACGCTGAAACTTTTTCCACACGCACTGAAACCCATCCCCACACACTGAAACCCCTTCCACACACACTGAAACCCATCCCCACACACTGAAATCTCTTCCCCACACACTGAAACCCCTTCCCCAGACACTGAAACCCATCCCCACACACTGCACCCTCTTCCCCACACACTGCAACCTCTTCCCCACACACTGAAACCCCTTCCCCACACACTGAAACCCCTTCCGGCACACACTCAAACCTCTTCCCCAAACACTGAAACCCATTCCCCACAGATTGAAACCACTTCCCCACACACTGAAAAACTCTTCCCCACACACGGAAATCTCTTCCCCACACACTGAAACCCCTTATCCACATACTGAAACCCCTTCCCCACAGAATGAAAACTCTTCCCCACACTCTGAAACCTCATCCCCACAGACTGTAACCCATTCCCCACACACTGAAACCCATCCCCACACACTGAAACCTCATGCCCACACACTGAAACCCCTTCCCCACTCACTGAAACTCCTCCCCCACACACTGAAACCCATCCGCGCACACTGAAACCTCTTCCCCACAGACTCAAACCCCTTTACCTCACACTTTAACCCATCCCCACACACTGAAACCCCTTCCGCACCCACTGAAACCTCTTCCCCAAACACTGAAACCCATCCCCACACACTGAAACCTCTTCCCCACACAGTGAAACCCCTTCCCCACACACTGAAACCCATCCCCACACACTGAAAGCCATCCCCACACACTGAAACCTCTTCCCCACACACTGATAGCTCCTCCCCACAGACTGAAACCCTTCCCCACACACTGAAACCTCTTCCCCACACACTGAAACTCCTTCCCCACGCACTGAAACCTCTTCCACACACACTGAAACCTCTTCCACACACTGAAACCTCCACCCACACACTGAAACCTCTTCCCCACACGCTGAAACTTTTTCCACACGCACTGAAACCCATCCCCACACACTGAGACCCCTTCCACACACACTGAAACCCATCCCCACACACTGAAACCACTTCCCCACACACTGAAACCCCTTCCCCACGCACTGAAACCTCTTCCACACATACTGAAACCTCTTCCCCAAAAACTGAAACCTGTTCCCCACAGACTGAAACCTCTTCCGCACACACTGAAAGCTCTTCCCCACAGACTGAAAACCTTCCCCACACACTGAAACCTCTTCCCCACACAGAAACACCTTCCCCACAAACAGAAAGCCATCCCCACACACTGAAATCTCTTCCTCACACACTGAAACCCCTTCCCCAGACACTGAAACTCCTTCGCGACGCATTGAAACCTCTTCCACACACACTGAAACCTCTTCCCACACACTGAAACCTGTTCCCCGCACGCTGAAACTTCGTCCACACGCACTGAAACCCATCCCCACACACTGAAACCCCTTCCACACACACTGAAACATCTTCCACACACACTGAAAACCCCTTCGCCACGCACTGAGACCCCTTCCACATACACTGTTACCCCTTCCCCGCACACTGAAACCCCTTCCCCACACACTGAAACCCATCCCACACACTGAAACCTCTTCCACACACACTGAAACCTTTCCCTACAGACTGAAACCCTTCCCCACACACTGAAACCTCTTCCCCAAAAACTGAAATCTCTTCCCCACACACTGAAACCCATTCCCCAGACACTGAAACCCATCCCCACACACTGAACCCTCTTCCCCACACACTGAAACCTCATGCCCACACACTGAAACCTCTTCCCCACACACTGAAACCCCTTCCCCACACACTGAAACCCCTTCCCCACACACTCAAACCTCTTCCCCACACACTGAAACCCATTCCCCACAGATTGAAACAACTTCCCCACACACTGAAAACTCTTCCCCACACACTGAAATCTCTTCCCCACACACTGAAACCCCTTATCCACACACTGAAACCCCTTCCCCACAGAATGAAAACTCTTCCCCACACTCAGACACCTCATCCCCACAGACTGTAACCCATTCCCCACACACTGAAACCCATCCCCACACACTGAAACCTCTTCCCCACACACTGAAACCCCTTCCCCACAGACTGAAACCCCTTTACCTCACACTGAAACCCATCCCCGCACACTGAAACCCCTTCCCCACACACTGAAACCTCTTCCCCACACACTGAAACCCCTTCCGCACACACTGCAACCCCTTTCCCACACACTGAAACCCGTTCCCCAAACACTGTAACCCATCCCCACACACTGAAACCTCTTCCGCACTCAGTGAAACCCATTCCCCACACACTGAAACCCATCCCCACACACTGAAAGCCATCCCCACACACTGAAACCTCTTCCCCACACACTGAAAGCTATTCACCACACACTGAAACCCTTCCCCACACACTGAAACCTCTTCCCCACACACTGAAACTCCTTCCCCACGCACTGAAACCTCTTCCACACACACTGAAACCTCTACCCACACACTGAACCCTCTTCCCCACACGCTGAAACTTCTTCCACACGCACTGAAACCCATCCCCACACACTGCAATCCCTTTCACACACACTGAAACTTCTTCCACACACACTGAAACCCCTTCCCCACGCACTGAAACCCCTTCCACACACACTGTTACACCTTCCCCGGACACTGAAACCCCTTCCCCACACACTGAATCCCCTCACACGCACGGAAACCCCTTCCCCGCACACTGAAACCCTTTCCCCGCACACTGAAACCCTTCCCCACACGCTGAAACCCCTTACGCACACGCTGAAACTCCTTCCACACACACTGAAAGCTCTTCCACATGCACTGAAACACCTTCCGCACACAATAAAACCCATCCCCAAACTCTGAAACCCATCCCCTCACACTGAAACCATTCCCCACACAATGAAACGCATCCCCACACACTGAAACCTCTTCCCCACACACTGAAACCCCTTATCCACACACTGAAACTCCTTCCCCACACACTGAAACCACTTCCCCACAGACTGAAACCCCTTCCCCACACTCTGCAACCTCTTCCCCACACACTGAAACCTCTTCCCCACACACTGAAACCACTTCCCCACACACTGAAACCCATTCCCCACACACTGAAACCTCTTCACCACACACTGAAACCCCTTCCGCACAGACTGAAACACCTTAACCACACACTGAAACCCATCCCCACACACTGAATTTTCCTCCCCACGCACTGACACCCCTTCCCCACACACTGAAACACCTTCCCCACACACTGAAACCCATCCCCACACACTGAAACCTCTTCCCCACATACTGAAACCCCTTCCCCACACACTGAAACACCTTCCACAATCACTGAAACCCATCCCCACACTCTGAAACCCATCCTCACACACTGGAACCTCTTCCCCACATACTGTAACCTCTTCCCCACACACTGAAACCTCTTACCCACACACTGAAACTCCTTCCCCACGCACTGAAACCTCTTCGACACACACTGAAAACTCTTCCCCACACACTGAAACATCTTCCCCACACGCTTAAACTTCTTCCACAGGCACTGAAATCCATCCCCACACACTGAAACCTCTTCCACACAAACTGAAACCTCTTCCACACACAATAAAACCCCATCCACATGCACTGAAACCCATTCCACACACACTGTAACCCCTTCCCCGCACACTGAAACCTCTTCCCCACACACTGAAACCTCTTCCCCACACGCTTAAACTTCTTCCACACGCACTTAAACCCATCCCCACACACTGAAACCTCTTCCACACAAACTGAAACCTCTTCCACACACAATAAAACCTCTTCCACATGCACTGAAACCCATTCCGCACACACTGAAACACATCCCCACACACTGAAACCCATCCCCTCACACTGAAACCATTCTTCACACAATGAAACCCATCCCCACATGCTGAAACCTCTTCCCCACACACTGAAACCCCTTATCCACACACTGAAACACCTTCCCCACAGACTGAAACCTCCTCCCCACACATTGAAACCTCTTCCGCACAGACTGCAACCCCTTCCCCAGACATTGAAACCCATCCCACACTCTGAAAACTCATGCCCACACACTGAAACCCCTTCCCCACACACTGAAACCCCTTCCCCACACACTGAAACCCATCCCCACACACTGAAACCCATCCCCACACACTGAAAACTCTTGCCCACACACTGAAACCCCTTCCCCACACACTGAAACCCATCCCAACACACTGAAACCCATCCCCACACACTGAAATCCTTCCCCACACACTGAAACCACTTCCCACACACTGAAACCTCTTCGCCACAGACTGAAACGCTTCCCCACACACTGAAAACTCTTCCCCACACACTGAAACCTCTTCCCCACACACTGAAACCCCTTCCCCGCACACTGAAACCTCTTCACCACACAATGAATCCCCTTCCCCACACACTGAAACCCATCCCAACACACTGAAACCCCTTCCCCACACACTGAAACCCCTTCCCCACTCACTGAAACCCATCCCCACACACTGAAACCCTTTCCCACACACTGAAACCTCTTCCATACTCTGAAACCACTTCCATACTCTGAAACCTCTTCCCGACACACTGAAACCTCTTCCCCACACACTGAAACCCATCCCCTCACAGTGAAACCATTCCCCACACAATGAAACCCATCCCCACATACTGAAAACTCTTCCCCACACTCTGAAACCCCTTATCCACACACTGAAACCCCTTCCCCACTGACTGAAGCCTCTTCCCCGCACACTGAAACCTCTTCTGCATAGACTGCAACCCCTTCCCCAGACATTGAAACCCATCCCCACACAGTGAAACCCCTACCCCACACACTGAAACCCATCCCCAAACACTGAAAACTCATGCCCACACACTGAAACCCCTTCCCCACACACTGAAACCCCTTCCCCACACACTGAAACCCATCCCCACACACTGAAAACTCTTGCCCAAACACTGAAACCCCTTCCCCACAAACTGAAACCCATCCCCACACACTGAAACCCATCCCCACACACTGAAATCCTTCCCCACACACTGAAACCACTTCCCACACTCTGAAACCTCTTCGCCACAGACTGAAACCCTTCCCCACACACTGAAAACTCTTCCCCACACACTGAAACCTCTTCAACACTCACTGAAACCCCTTCCCCGCACACTGAAACCTCTTCCCCATACACTGAATCCCCTTTCCAACACACTGAAACCCATCCCCACACACTGAAACACCTTCCCCATACACTGAAACCCCTTCCCTACTCACATGAAACCCATCCCCACACACTGAAACCCCTTCCCCACACACTGAAACCCATCCCCACACACTGAAACCCTTTCCCACACACTGAAACCTCTTCCACACACTGAAACCTATTCCCGACACACTGAAACCTCTTCCCCACACACTGAAACCCCTTCACCGCACCCTGAAACCTCTTCCCCACAAACTGAAACCCCTTCCCGACACACTGAAACCTCTTCCCCACACACTGAAACCCCTTCCCCACAGACTGAAATCCCTCAACCTCACACTGAAACTCATCCCCACATACTGAAACCCCTTCCCCAGACACTGAAACCCTTCCCCACACTCTGAAACCCCTTACCCACACGCTGAAACTCCTTCCACACACACTGAAACCTCTTCCACATGCACTGAAACCCCTTCCGCACACACTGAAAACCATCCCCAAATACTGAAACCCATCCCCTCACACTGAAACCATTCCCCACACACTGAAGCCTCTTCCCCACACACTGAAACCCCTTATCCACACACTGAAACTCCTTCCCCACACACTGAAACTACTTCTCCACAGACTGAAACCCCTTCCCCACACTCTGCAATCTCTTCCCCACACACTGAAACCCATTCCCCACACAGTGAAACCTCTTCACCACACACTGAAACCCCTTCCCCACAGACTGAAACCCCTTAAACACACACTGAAACCCATCCCCACACACTGAATGTTCTTCCCCACGCACTGAAACCCCTTCCCCACACACTGAAACCCCTTCCCCACACACTGAAACCCATCCCCACACACTGAAACCTCTTCCCCACACACTGAAACCACTTCCCCACACACTGAAACCCCGTCCGCAATCCCTGAAACCCATCCCCACACTCTGAAACCCATCCGCACACACTGGAACCTCTTCCCCACACACCGAAAGCTCTTCCCCACAGACTGAAACCCTTCCCCACACACTGAAACTTCTTGGCCACACACTGAAACCCCTTCCCCACGTACTGAAACCTCTTCTACACACACTGAAACCTCTTCCCCACACACTGAAACCTCTTCCCCACACGCTTAAACTTCTTCCACACGCACTGAAACCCATCCCCACACACTGAAACCTCTTCCACACACAATGAAACTTCTTCCACACACAATAAAACCCCATTCACAAGCACTGAAACCCCTTCCACAGACACTGTAACCGCTTCCCCGCACACTGAAACCCCTTACCCACACGCTGAAACTCCTTCCACACATACTGAAACCTCTTCCACATGCACTGAAACCCATTCCGCACACACTGAAACACATCCCCACACACTGAAACACATCCCCTCACACTGAAACCATTCCCCACACAATGAAACCCATCCCCACATACTGAAACCTCTTCCCCACACACTGAAACCCCTTATCCACACACTGAAACTCCTTCCCCACACACTGAAACCACTTCCCCACAGACTGAAACCCCTTCCCCACACTCTGCAACCTCTTCCCCACACACTGAAACCTCTTCCCCACACACTGAAACCACTTCCCCACACACAGAAACCCATTCCCCACACACTGAAACCTCATCTCCACACACTGAAACCCCTTCCTCACAGACTGAAACCCCTTAACCACACACTGAAACCCATCCCCACAAACTGAATTTTCTTCCCCACGCACTGAAACCCCTTCCCCACACACTGAAACCCCTTCCCCACATACTGAAACCTCTTCCCCACACACTGAAACCCCTTATCCACACACTGAAACTCCTTCCCCACACACTGAAACCACTTCCCCACAGACTGAAACCCCTTCCACACATACTGAAACCTCTTCCCCACACACTGAAACCCCTTATCCACACACTGAAACTCCTTCCCCACACACTGAAACCCCTTCCCCACAGACTGAAACCCCTTAACCACGCACTGAAACCCATCCCCACAAACTGAATTTTCTTCCCCACGCACTGAAACCCCTTCCCCACACACTGTAACCCCGTCCCCGCACACTGAAACCCTTTACCCACACGCTGAAACTCCTTCCACACATACTGAAACCTCTTCCACATGCACTGAAACCCATTCCGCACACACTGAAACACATCCCCAAACACTGAAACCATTCCCCACACAATGAAACCCATCCCCACATACTGAAAACTCTTCCCCATACACTGAAACCCCTTATCCACACACTGAAACCCCTTCCCCACTGACTGTAGCCTCTTCCCCACACACTGAAACCTCTTCCGCACAGACTGCAACCCCTTCCCCAGACATTAAAACCCATCCCCACAGTCTGAAAACTCATGCCCACACACTGGAACCCCTTCCCCACACACTGAAACCCCTTCCCCACAAACTGAAACCCATCCCCACACAATGAAACTCCTTCCCCACACACTGAAACCACTTCCCCACAGACTGAAACCCCTTCCCCACACTCTGCAACCTCTTCCCCACACACTGAAACCTCTTCCCCACACACTGAAACCACTTCCCCACACACAGAAACCCATTCCCCACACACTGAAACCTCATCACCACACACTGAAACCCCTTCCCCACAGACTGAAACCCCTTAACCACAAACTGAAACCCATCCCCACAAACTGAATTTTCTTCCCCACGCACTGAAACCCCTTCCCCACACACTGAAACCCCTTCCTCACATACTGAAACCTCTTCCCCACACACTGAAACCCCTTATCCAAACACTGAAACTCCTTCCCCACACACTGAAACCACTTCCCCACAGACTGAAATCCCTTCCCCACATACTGAAACCCCTTCCCCACACACTGAAACCCCTTATCCACACACTGAAACTCCTTCCCCACACACTGAAACCCCTTCCCCACAGACTGAAACCCCTTAACCACACACTGAAAACCATCCCCACAAACTGAATTTTCTTCCCCACGCACTGAAACCCCTTCCCCACACACTGTAACCCCGTCCCCGCACACTGAAACCCTTTACCCACACGCTGAAACTCCTTCCACACATACTGAAACCTCTTCCACATGCACTGAAACCCATTCCGCACACACTGAAACACATCCCCAAACACTGAAACCATTCCCCAGACAATGAAACCCATCCCCACATACTGAAAACTCTTCCCCATACACTGAAACCCCTTATCCACACACTGAAACCCCTTCCCCACTGACTGAAGCCTCTTCCCCACACACTGAAACCTCTTCCGCACAGACTGCAACCCCTTCCCCAGACATTGATACCCATCCCCACACTCTGAAAACTCATGCCCACACACTGGAACCCCTTCCCCACACAATGAAACCCCTTCCCCACAAACTGAAACCCATCCCCACACACTAAAACCCATCCCCACACACTGAAATCCTTCCCCACACACTGAAACCACTTCCCACACTCTGAAACCTCTTCGCCACAGACTGAAACCCTTCCCCACACACTGAAAACTCTTCCCCACACACTGAAACCTCTTCCCCACACACTGAATCCCCTTTCCAACACACTGAAACCCATCCCCACACACTGAAACCTCTTCCCCATACACTGAAACCCCTTCCCTACTCACATGAAACCCATCCCCACACACTGAAACCCCTTCCCCACACACTGAAACCCATCCCCACACACTGAAACCCTTTCCCACACACTGAAACCTCTTCCACACACTGAAACCTCTTCCCCACACACTGAAACCTCTTCCCCACATACTGAAACCCCTTCACCGAACCCTGAAACCTCTTCCCCACAAACTGAAACCCCTTCCCGACACACTGAAAACTCTTCCCCACACACTGAAACCCCTTCCCCACAGACTTAAACCCCTCAACCTCACACTGAAACCCATCCCCACATACTGAAACCCCTTCCCCACACACTGAAACCCTTCCCCACACGCTCTAACCCCTTACCCACACGCTGAAACTCCTTCCACACACACTGAAACCTCTTCCACATGCACTGAAACCCCTTCCGCACACACTGAAAACCATCCCCAAACACTGAAACCCATCCCCTCACACTGAAACCATTCCCCACACACTGAAACCTCTTCCCCACACACTGAAACCCCTTATCCACACACTGAAACTCCTTCCCCACACACTGAAACTACTTCCCCACAGACTGAAACCCCTTCCCCACACTCTGCAATGTCTTCCCCACACACTGAAACCTCTTCCCCACACACTGAAACCACTTCCCCACACACTGAAACCCATTCCCCACACAGTGAAACCTCTTCACCACACACTGAAACCCCTTCCCCACAGACTGAAACCCCTTAACCACCCACTGAAACCCATCCCCACACACTGAATGTTCTTCCCCACGCACTGAAACCCCTTCCCCACACACTGAAACCCATCCCCACACACTGAAACCTCTTCCCCACACACTGAAACCACTTCCCCACACACTGAAACCCCGTCCGCAATCCCTGAAACCCATCCCCACACTCTGAAACCCATCCGCACACACTGGAACCTCTTCCCCACACACCAAAAGCTCTTCCCCACAGACTGAAACCCTTCCCCACAGACTGAAACCCTTCCCCACACACTGAAATCCTTCCCCACACACTGAAACCCCTTCCCCACGCACTGAAACCTCTTCCGCACATACTGTAACCTCTTCCCCACACACTGAAACCTCTTCCCCACACACTGAAACTCCTTCCCCACGCACTGAAACCTCTTCTACACACACTGAAACCTCTTCCCCACACGCTTAAACTTCTTCCACACGCACTGAAATCCATCCCCACACACTGAAACCTCTTCCACACACACTGAAACCTCTTCCACACACAATACAACCCCATCCACACGCACTGAAACCCCTTCCCCACACACTGTAACCCCGTCCCCGCACACTGAAACCCTTTACCCACACGCTGAAACTCCTTCCACACATACTGAAACCTCTTCCACATGCACTGAAACCCATTCCGCACACACTGAAACACATCCCCAAACACTGAAACCATTCCCCACACAATGAAACCCATCCCCACATACTGAAAACTCTTCCCCATACACTGAAACCCCTTATCCACACACTGAAACCCCTTCCCCACTGACTGAAGCCTCTTCCCCACACACTGAAAACTCTTCCGCACAGACTGCAACCCCTTCCCCAGACATTGAAACCCATCCCCACACTCTGAAAACTCATGCCCACACACTGGAACCCCTTCCCCACACACTGAAACCCCTTCCCCACAAACTGAAACCCATCCCCACACACTGAAACCCATCCCCACACACTGAAATCCTTCCCCACACACTGAAACCACTTCCCACACTCTGAAACCTCTTCGCCACAGACTGAAACCCTTCCCCACACACTGAAAACTCTTCCCCACACACTGAAACCTCTTCCCCACACACTGAATCCCCTTTCCAACACACTTAAACCCATCCCCACACACTGAAACCTCTTCCCCATACACTGAAACCCCTTCCCTACTCACATGAAACCCATCCCCACACACTGAAACCCCTTCCCCACACACTGAAACCCATCCCCACACACTGAAACCCTTTCCCACACACTGAAACCTCTTCCACACACTGAAACCTCTTCCCGACACACTGAAACCTCTTCCCCACACACTGAAACCCCTTCACCGCACCCTGAAACCTCTTCCCCACAAACTGAAACCCCTTCCCGACACACTGAAACCTCTTCCCCACACACTGAAACCCCTTCCCCACAGACTGAAACCCCTCAACCTCACACTGAAACCCATCCCCACATACTGAAACCCCTTCCCCACACACTGAAACCCTTCCCCACACGCTCAAACCCCTTACCCACACGCTGAAACTCCTTCCACACACACTGAAACCTCTTCCACATGCACTGAAACCCCTTCCGCACACACTGAAAACCATCCCCACACACTGAAACCATTCCCCACACAATGAATCGCATCCCCACACAATGAAACCTCTTCCCCACACACTGAAACCCCTTATCCACACACTGAAACTACTTCCCCACACACTGAAACCACTTCCCCACAGACTGAAACCCCTTCCCCACACTCTGCAACCTCTTCCCCACACGCTGAAACCTCTTCCCCACACACTGAAACCACTTCCCCACACACAGAAACCCATTCCCCACAAACTGAAACCTCATCACCACACACTGAAACCCCTTCCCCGCAGACTGAAACCCCTTATCCACACACTGAAACCCATCCCCACAAACTGAATTTTCTTCCCCACGCACTGAAACCCCTTCCCCACACACTGAAACCCCTTCCCCACACACTGAAACCCATCCCCAGACACTGAAACCTCTTCCCCACACACTGAAACCACTTCCCCACACACTGAAACCCCTTCCGCAATCACTGAAACCCATCCCCACACTCTGAAACCCATCCCCACACACTGGAACCTCTTCCCCACACACCGAAAGTTCTTCCCCACACACTGAAACCCCTTCACCGCACCCTGAAACCTCTTCCCCACAAACTGAAACCCCTTCCCGACACACTGAAACCTCTTCCCCACACACTGAAACCCCTTCCCCACAGACTGAAACCCCTCAACCTCACACTGAAACCCATCCCCACATACTGAAACCCCTTCCCCACACACTGAAACCCTTCCCCACACGCTGAAACCCCTTACCCACACGCTGAAACTCCTTCCACACACACTGAAACCTCTTCCACATGCACTGAAACCCCTTCCGCACACACTGAAAACCATCCCCAAACACTGAAACCCATCCCCTCACACTGAAACCATTCCCCACACACTGAAACCTCTTCCCCACACACTGAAACCCCTTATCCACACACTGAAACTCCTTCCCCACACACTGAAACTACTTCCCCACAGACTGAAACCCCTTCCCCACACTCTGCAATCTCTTCCCCACACACTGAAACCTCTTCCCCACACACTGAAACCACTTCCCCACACACTGAAACCCATTCCCCACACAGTAAAACCTCTTCACCACACACTGAAACCCCTTCCCCACAGACTGAAACCCCTTAACCACCCACTGAAACCCATCCCCACACACTGAATGTTCTTCCCCACGCACTGAAACCCCTTCCCCACACACTGAAACCCCTTCCCCACACACTGAAACCCATCCCCACACACTGAAACCTCTTCCCCGCACACTGAAACCACTTCCCCACACACTGAAACCCCGTCCGCAATCCCTGAAACCCATCCCCACAATCTGAAACCCATCCGCACACACTGGAACCTCTTCCCCACACACCGAAAGCTCTTCCCCACAGACTGAAACCCTTCCCCACACACTGAAACCTCTTCCCCACACACTGAAACCCCTTCCCCACGTACTGAAACCTCTTCTACACACACTGAAACCTCTTCCCCACACACTGAAACCTCTTCCCCACACACTGAAACCTCTTCCACACACAATGAAACTTCTTCCACACACAATAAAACCCCATTCACAAGCACTGAAACCCCTTCCACAGACACTGTAACCGCTTCCCCGCACACTGAAACCCCTTTACCACACGCTGAAACTCCTTCCACACACACTGAAACCTCTTCCACATGCACTGAAACCCCTTCCGCACACACTGAAAACGATCCCCAAACACTGAAACCCATCCCCTCACACTGAAACCATTCCCCACACACTGAAACCTCTTCCCCACACACTGAAACCCCTTATCCACACACTGAAACTCCTTCCCCACACACTGAAACTACTTCCCCACAGACTGAAACCCCTTCCCCACACTCTGCAATCTCTTCCCCACACACTGAAACCTCTTCCCCACACACTGAAACCACTTCCCCACACACTGAAACCCATTCCCCACACAGTGAAACCGCTTCACCACACACTGAAACCCCTTCCCCACAGACTGAAACCCCTTAACCACACACTGAAACCCATCCCCACACACTGAATGTTCTTCCCCACGCACTGAAACCCCTTCCCCACACACTGAAACCCCTTCCCCACACACTGAAACCCATCCCCACACACTGAAACCTCTTCCCCACACACTGAAACCACTTCCCCACACACTGAAACCCCGTCCGCAATCCCTGAAACCCATCCCCACACTCTGAAACCCATCCGCACACACTGGAACCTCTTCCCCACACACCGAAAGCTCTTCCCCAAAGACTGAAACCCTTCCCCACACACTGAAACCTCTTCCCCACACACTGAAACCCCTTCCCCACGTACTGAAACCTCTTCTACACACACTGAAACCTCTTCCCCACACGCTTAAACTTCTTCCACACGCACTGAAACCCATCCCCACACACTGAAACCTCTTCCACACACAATGAAACTTCTTCCACACACAATAAAACCCCATTCACAAGCACTGAAACCCCTTCCACAGACACTGTAACCGCTTCCCCGCACACTGAAACCCCTTACCCACACGCTGAAACTCCTTCCACACATACTGAAACTTCTTCCACATGCACTGAAACCCATTCCGCACACACTGAAACACATCCCCACACACTGAAACCCATCCCCTCACACTGAAACCATTCCCCACACAATGAAACCCATCCCCACATACTGAAACCTCTTCCCCACACACTGAAACCCCTTATCCACTCACTGAAACCCCTTCCCCACTGACTGAAACCTCTTCCCCACACACTGAAACCTCTTCCGCACTGACTGTAGCCCCTTCCCCAGACATTGAAACCCATCCCCACACTCTGAAACCTCATGCCCAGACACTGAATCCCCTTTCCCACACACTGAAACCCATCCCCACACACTGAGATATCTTGCCCACACACTGAAGCCCCTTCCCCACACACTGAAAAACATGCCCACACACTGAAACCCATCCTCACACACTGAAATCCTTCCCCACACACTGAAACCACTTCTCACACACTGAAACCTCTTCCACACACTGAAACCTCTTCCCGACACACTGAAACCTCTTCCCCACACACATAAACCCCTTCACCGCACCCTGAAACCTCTTCCCCACACACTGAAACCCCTTCCCCACACACTGAAACCTCTTCCCCACACACTGAAACCCCTTCCCCACAGACTGAAACCCCTTAACCTCACACTGAAACCATTCCCCACACACTGAAACCCCTTCCCCACACACTGAAACCCTTCCCCACACGCTGAAACCCCTTACCCACACGCTGAAACTCCTTCCACACACACTGAAACCTCTTCCACATGCACTGAAACCCCTTCCGCACACACTGAAAACCATCCCCAAACACTGAAACCCATCACCTCACACTGAAACCATTCCCCACACAATGAATCGCATCCCCACACAATGAAACCTCTTCCCCACACACTGAAACCCCTTATCCACACACTGAAACTCCTTCCCCACACACTGAAACCACTTCCCCACAGACTGAAACCCCTTCCCCACACTCTGCAACCTCTTCCCCACACGCTGAAACCTCTTCCCCACACACTGAAACCACTTCCCCACACACAGAAACCCATTCCCCACACACTGAAACCTCATCACCACAAACTGAAACCCCTTCCCCAAAGACTGAAACCCCTTAACCACACACTGAAACCCATCCCCACAAACTGAATTTTCTTCCCCACGCACTGAAACCCCTTCCCCACACACTGAAACCCTTCCCCACACACTGAAACCCATCCCCACTCACTGAAACCTCTTCCCCACACACTGAAACCACTTCCCCACACACTGAAACCTCTTCCGCAATCACTGAAACCCATCCCCACACTCTGAAACCCATCCCCACACACTGGAACCTCTTCCCCACACACCGAAAGCTCTTCCCCACAGACTGAAACCCTTCCCCACAGAATGAAACCCTTCCCCACACACGGAAACCTCTTCCCCACACACTGAAACCCCTTCCCCACGCACTGAAACCTCTTCCGCACATACTGTAACCTCTTCCCCACACACTGAAACCTCTTCCCCACACACTGAAACTCCTTCCCCACGCACTGATACCTCTTCTACACACACTGAAACCTCTTCCCCAGACGCTTAAACGTCTTCCACACGCACTGAAATCCATCCCCACACACTGAAACCTCTTCCACACACACTGAAACCCCTTCCACACACACTGTAACCCCGTCCCCGCACACTGAAACCCCTTACCCACACGCTGAAACTCCTTCCACACATACTGAAACCTCTTCCACATGCACTGAAACCCATTCCGCACACACTGAAACACATCCCCACACACTGAAACCATTCCCCATACAATGAAACCCATCCGCACATACTGAAACCTCTTCCCCACACACTGAAACCCCTTATCCACACACTGAAACCCATTCCCCACTGACTGAAACCTCTTCCGCACTGACTGTAGCCCCTTCCCCAGACATTGAAACCCATCCCCACACTCTGAAACCTCATGCCCACCCACTGAAACCTCTTCCCCACACACTGAAACTCCTTCCCCACGCACTGAAACCTCTTCCACACACACAGAAACCACATCCCCACAGATAAACCACTTCCCCACACTCTGAAACCCCTTCCCCACACACTTAATACATCTTCCCCACATTCTTAAACATCTTCCCCACACTCTTAACCCTCTTCCCCACACACTGAAACCCCTTCCCCACACACTGAAACCCATCCCCACACACTGACACCCCTTCCCCACACACTGAAACCCATCCCCACACACTGAAATCCTTCCCCACACACTGTAACCCCTTCCCCGCACACTGAAACCCCTTCCCCACATACTGAAACCGCTTCCACACACACTGAAATCCCTTCCCGCACACTGAAACCCCTTCCCCGCACAATGAAACCCTTCCCCACACGCTGCAACCCCTTCCCCACACGCTGAAACCCCTTCGACACACACTGAAACCCATCCCCACACACTGAAACCCCTTCCCCACCCACTGAAACCCCTTCCCCAAAAACTGAAACCTGTTCCCCACAGACTGAAACCTCTTCCGCACATACTGAAACTCCTTTCCCACGCACTGAAACCTCTTCCACACACAGTGAAACCTCTTTCCCACACGCCGAAACTTCTTCCACACGCACTGAAACCCATTTCCACACACTGAAACCCCTTCCACACAAACTGAAACCTCTTCCACACAAACTGAAACCCCTTCCCCACGCACTGAAACCCCTTCCACACACACTGTTACCCCTTCCCCTCACACTGAAACCCCTTCCCCACACACTGAAACCTCATCCACACAAACAGAAATCTCTTACCCACACACTGAAACCTCTTCCACACACACTGAAACATCTTCCCCACGCACTGAAACATCTTCCCCACACGCTGAAACGTCTTCCACACCCACTGAAATCCATCCCCACACATTGAAACCCCTTCCACACACACTGAAACCTCTTGCACACACACTGAAACACCTTCCCCACACACTGAAACCCCTTCCACACTCACTGTAACCACTTCCCCGCACACTGAAACCCCTTCCCCACACACTGTAACCCCTTCCACACACACTGAAACCCCTTCTCCGCACACTGAAACCCCTTCCCAGCACACTGAAACCATTCCCAACACACTGAAACCCTTCCCCACATGCTGAAACACCTTCCCCACACGCTGAAACCCCTTCCACACACACTGAAACCTCTTCCACACACAGTGAAACCCCTTCCCCACACATTGAAACCCATCCCCACACACTGAAACCCATCCCCACACACTGAAACCTCTTCCCCACACACTGAAAGCTCTTCCCCGCAGACTGAAACCCTTCCCCACACACTGAAACCTCTTCCCCACACACTGAAACCTCTTCCCCACACACTGAAAATCCTTCCCGACGCACTGAAACCTCTTCCACACACACTGAAACCATTCGCCACACACTGAAACCCTTTCCCACACGCTGAAACCCCTTCCCCACACGCTGAAACCCCTTCCACACACACTGAAACCTCTTCCACATGCACTGAAACCCCTTCCGCACACACTGAAACCCATCCCCACACACTGAAACCCATCCCCACACACTGAAACCCTTCTCCACACACTGAAACATCTTTCTCACTCACTGAAACATCTTTCAAACACACTGAAACATATCCCCACACTGAAACCCCTTCCACACACACTGAAAACCCTTCCCCACACGCTGAAACCCCTTCCACACACACTGAAACCTCTTCCACATGCACTGAAACCCCTTCCGCACACACTGAAACCCATCCCCAAACACTGAAACCCATCCCCACACACTGAAACCCTTCTCCACACACTGAAACCTCTTTCTCACACACTGAAACATCTTTCACACACACTGAAACATATCCCCACACTGAAACCCCTTCCACACACACTGAAAACCCTTCCACACACACTGAAACCCCTTCCGCACACACTGAAACCTCTTCCCATACACTGAAACTTCTTCGCCACAGACTGAAACGCTTCCCCACACACAGAGACCTCTTCCCCACACACTGAAACCCCTTCCCCACGCACTGAAACATCTTCCAGACACATTGAAACCTCTTCCCCACACACTGAAACCTCTTCCCCACACACTGAAACCTCTTCCCCACACACTGAAACCCCTTCCCCGCACACTGAAACCTCTTCCCCACTCACTGAATCCCCTTCACCAGACACTGAAACCCCTTCCCCACACACTGAAACATCTTCCCCACACACTGAAACCACATCCCCACAGACAGAAACCCCTTCCCCACACTCTGAAACCTCTTCCCCACACACTGAAACCTCTTCCACACACAATAAAACCCCATCCACAAGCACTGAAACCCCTTCCACAGACACTGTAACCCCTTCCCCGCACACTGAAACCCCTTACCCACACGCTGAAACTCCTTCCACACATACTGAAACCTCTTCCACATGCACTGAAACCCATTCCGCACACACTGAAACACATCCCCACACACTGAAACCCATCCCCTCACACTAAAACCATTCCCCACACAATGAAACCCATCCCCACATACTGAAACCTCTTCCCCACACACTGAAACCCCTTATCCACACACTGAAACCCCTTCCACGCTGACTGAAACCTCTTCCCCACACACTGAAACCTCTTCCGCACTGACTGTAGCCCCTTCCCCAGACATTGAAATCCATCCCCACACTCTGAAACCTCATGCCCAGACACTGAAACCCCTTCCCCACACACTGAAACCCATCCCCACACACTGAAATATCTTGCCCACACACTGAAACCCCTTCCCCACACACTGAAAACCATCCCCACACACTGAAACCCATCCCCACACACTGAAATCCTTCCCCACACACTGAAACCACTTCCCACACACTGAAACCTCTTCCACACACTGAAACCTCTTCCCGACACACTGAAACCTCTTCCCCACACACTGAAACCCCTTCACCGCACCCTGAAACCTCTTCCCCACACACTGAAACCCCTTCCCCACACACTGAAACCTCTTCCACACACACTGAAACCCCTTCCCCACAGACTGAAACCCCTTAGCCTCACACTGAAACCCATCCCCACACACTGAAACCCCTTCCCCACACGCTGAAACCCTTCCCCACGCGCTGAAACCCCTTACCCACACGCTGAAACTCCTTCCACACACACTGAAACCTCTTCCACATGCACTGAAACCCCTTCCGCACACACTGAAAACCATCCCCAAACACTGAAACCCATCACCTCACACTGAAACCATTCCCCACACAATGAATCGCATCCCCACACAATGAAACCTCTTCCCCACACACTGAAACCCCTTATCCACACACTGAAACTCCTTCCCCACACACTGAAACCACTTCCCCACAGACTGAAACCCCTTCCCCACACTCTGCAACCTCTTCCCCACACACTGAAACCTCTTCCACACACACAGAAACCCATTCCCCACACACTGAAACCTCATCACCACACACTGAAACCCCTTCCCCACAGACTGAAACCCCTTAACCACATACTGAAACACATCCCCACAAACTGAATTTTCTTCCCCACGCACTGAAACCCCTTCCCCACACACTGAAACCCCTTCCCCACACACTGAAACCCATCCCCACACACTGAAACCTCTTCGCCACACACTGAAACCACTTCCCCACACACTGAAACCCCTTCCGCAATCACTGAAACCCATCCCCACACTCTGAAACCCATCCCCACACACTGGAACCTCTTCCCCACACACCGAAAGCTCTTCCCCACAGACTGAAACCCTTCCCCACAGACTGAAACCATTCCCCACACACTGAAACCTCTTCCCCACACACTGAAACCCCTTCCCCACGCACTGAAACCTCTTCCGCACATACTGTAACCTCTTCCCCACACACTGAAACCTCTTCCCCACATACTGAAACTCCTTCCCCACGCACTGAAACCTCTTCTACACACACTGAAACCTCTTCCCCACACGCTTAAACTTCTTCCACACGCACTGAAATCTATCCCCACACACTGAAACCTCTTCCACACACACTGAAACCTCTTCCACACACAATAAAACCCCATCCACACGCACTGAAACCCCTTCCCCACACACTGTAACCCCGTCCCCGCACACTGAAACCCCTTACCCACACGCTGAAACTCCTTCCACACAAAGTGAAACCTCTTCCACATGCACTGAAACCCATTCCGCACACACTGAAACACATCCCCACACACTGAAACCATTCCCCACACAATGAAACCCATCTGCACATACTGAAACCTCTTCCCCACACACTGAAACCCCTTATCCACACACTGAAACCCATTCCCCACTGACTGAAACCTCTTCCCCACACACTGAAACCTCTTCCGCACTGACTGTAGCCCCTTCCCCAGACATTGAAACCCATCCCCACACTCTGAAACCTCATGCCCACCCACTGAAACCTCTTCCCCAAAAACTGAAACCTGTTCCCCACAGACTGAAACCTCTTCCCCACACACTGAAACTCCTTCCCCACGCACTGAAACCTCTTCCACACACACTGAAACCCCCTCCCCGCACACTGAAACCTCTTCCCCACACAGTGAATCCCCTTCACCATACACTGAAACCCCTTCCCCACACACTGAAACCTCTTCCCCACACACAGAAACCACATCCCCACAGATAAACCCCTTCCCCACACTCTGAAACCCCTTCCCCACACACTTAATACATCTTCCCCACACTCTTAAACCTCTTCCCCACACACTGAAACCCCTTCCCCACACACTGAAACCCATCCCCACACGCTGAAACCCCTTACCCACACGCTGAAACTCCTTCCACACACACTGAAACCTCTTCCACATGCACTGAAACCCCTTCCGCACACACTGAAAACCATCCCCAAACACTGAAACCCATCACCTCACACTGAAACCATTCCCCACACAATGAATCGCATCCCCACACAATGAAACCTCTTCCCCACACACTGAAACCCCTTATCCACACACTGAAACTCCTTCCCCACACACTGAAACCACTTCCCCACAGACTGAAACCCCTTCCCCACACTCTGCAACCTCTTCCCCACACACTTAAACCTGTTCCGCACACACTGAAGCCACTTCCACACACACAGAAACCCATTCCCCACACACTGAAACCTCATCACCACGCACTGAAACCCCTTCCCGACAGACTGAAACCCCTTAACCACACACTGAAACCCATCCCCACAAACTGAATTTTCTTCCCCACGCACTGAAACCCGTTCCCCACACACTGAAACCCCTTCCCCACATACTGAAACCCATCCCCACACACTGAAAGCTCTTCGCCACACACTGAAACCACTTCCCCACACACTGAAATCCCTTCCGCAATCACTGAAACCCATCCCCACACTCTGAAACCCCTTCCCCACACACTTAATACATCTTCCCCACATTCTTAAACATCTTCCCCACACTCTTAAACCTCTTCCCCACACACTGAAACCCCTTCCCCACACACTGAAACCCATCCCCACACACTGAAACCCCTTCCCCACACACTGAAACCCATCCCCACACACTGAAACCCTTCCCCACACACTGTAACCCCTTCCCCGCACACTGAAACCCCTTCCCCACATACTGAAACCGCTTCCACACACACTGAAATCCCTTCCCCGCACACTGAAACCCCTTCCCCGCACAATGAAACCCTTCCCCACACGCTGAAACCCCTTCCCCACACGCTGAAACCCCTTCGACACACACTGAAACCCATCCCCACACACTGAAACCCCTTCCCCACCCACTGAAACCCCTTCCCCAAAAACTGAAACCTGTTCCCCACAGACTGAAACCTCTTCCGCACATACTGAAACTCCTTTCCCACGCACTGAAACCTCTTCCACACACAGAAAAACCTCTTCCCCACACACTGAAACCTCTTTCCCACACGCCGAAACTTCTTCCACACGCACTGAAACCCATTTCCACACACTGAAACCCCTTCCACACAAACTGAAACCTCTTCCACACAAACTGAAACCCCTTCCCCAAGCACTGAAACCTCATCCACACAAACAGAAATCTCTTACCCACACACTGAAACCTCTTCCACACACACTGAAACATCTTCCCCACGCACTGAAACATCTTCCCCACACGCTGAAACGTCTTCCACACCCACTGAAATCCATCCCCACACATTGAAACCCCTTCCACACACACTGAAACCTCTTGCACACACACTGAAACACCTTCCCCACACACTGAAACCCCTTCCACACTCACTGTAACCACTTCCCCGCACACTGAAACCCCTTCCCCACACACTGTAACCCCTTCCACACACACTGAAACACCTTCTCCGCACACTGAAACCCCTACCCCGCACACTGAAACCATTCCCCACACATTGAAACCCTTCCCCACATGCTGAAACACCTTCCCCACACGCTGAAACCCCTTCCACACACACTGAAACCTCTTCCACACACAGTGAAACCCATTCCCCACGCACTGAAACCCATCCACACACACTGAAACCCATCCCCACACACTGAAACCTCTTCCCCACACACTGAAAGCTCTTCCCCACAGACTGAAACCCTTCCCCACACACTGAAACCTCTTCCCCACACACTGAAACCTCTTCCCCACACACTGAAAATCCTTCCCGACGCACTGAAACCTCTTCCACACACACTGAAACCATTCCCCACACACTGAAACTCTTCCCCACACGCTGAAACCCCTTCCCCACACGCTGAAACCCCTTCCACACACACTGAAACCTCTTCCACATGCACTGAAACCCCTTCCGCACACACTGAAACCCATCACCACACACTGAAACCCATCCCCACACACTGAAACCCTTCTCCACACACTGAAACCTCTTTCTCACACACTGAAACATCTTTCACACACACTGAAACACTTCCCCACACTGAAACCCCTTCCACACACACTGAAAACCCTTCCACACACACTGAAACCCCTTCCGCACACACTGAAACCTCTTCCCATACACTGAAACTTCTTCGCCACAGACTGAAACGCTTCCCCACACACTGAAACCCCTTCCCCACGCACTGAAACATCTTCCAGACACATTGAAACCTCTTCCCCACACACTGAAACCTCTTCCCCACACACTGAAACCCCTTCCCCGCACACTGAAACCTCTTCCCCACACACTGAATCCCCTTCACCAGACACTGAAAAGCCTTCCCCACACACTGAAACATCTTCCCCACACACTGAAACCACATCCCCACAGACAGAAACCCCTTCCCCACACTCTGAAACCTCTTCCCCACACATTGAAACCTCTTCCCCACACACTGAAACGACTTCCCCACACTCTGAAACCCCTTCCCCACACACTTAAAACATCTTCCCCACACTCTTAAACCACTTCCCCACACACTGAATCCCCTTCCCCACACACTGAAACCCATCCCCACACCCTGAAACCCCTTCCCCACACACTGAAACCCATCCCCACACACTGAAACCCTTCCCCACACACTGTAACCCCTTCCCCACAGACTGAAAACTCTTCCCCACACTCGGAAACCTCCTCCCCACAGACTGTATCCATTCCCCATTCACTGAAACCCATCCCCACACACTGAAACCTCATGCCCACACACTGAAACCCCTTCCCCACACACTGAAACCCATCCCCACAGACTGAAACCTCTTCCCCACACACTGAAACCCCATCCCCACAGACTGAAACCCCTTTACCTCACACTGAAACACATCCCCACACACTGAAACCCCTTCCCCACACACTGAAACCTCTTCCCCACACACTGAAACCCCTTCCGCACACACTGAAACCCCTTTCCCACACACTGAAAACAGTTCCCCCAAAACTGAAACCCATCCCCACACACAGAAACCTCTTCCACACACAGTGAAACCCCTTCCCCACACACTGAAACCCATCCCCACACACTGAAACCTCTTCGCCACAGACTGAAACCCTTCCCCACACACTGAAACCTCTTCCCCACACACTGAAACCTCTTCCCCACACACTGAAACCCCTTCCCCACACACTGAAACCTCTTCCCCACACACTGAAACCCCTTCCCCATACACTGAAACCCCTTTCGCACTCTCTGAAAACCGTTCCCCAAACACTGAAACCCATCCCCGCACACTGAAACCTCTTCCTCACACAAGGAAACCCCTTCCCCGCACAATGAAACCCCTTCCCCGCACACTGAAACCCTTCCCCACACGCTGAAACACATTCCCAACACGCTTAAACCCTTCCACACACACTGAAACCCGTCCCCACACACTGAAACCCCTTCCCCACAGACTGAAACCCCTTAACCACACACTGAAACCCCTTCCCCACACACTGAAACCCATCCCCACACACTGAAATCGCTTTCCCACACATTGAAACCCATCCCCACACACTGAAATCCTTCCCCACACACTGTAACCCCTTCCCCGCACACTGAAACCCCTTCCCCACACACTGAAACCGCTTCCGCACACACTGAAATCCCTTCCCCGCGCACTGAAACCCCTTCCCCGCACACTGAAACCCTTCCCCACACGCTGAAACCCCTTCCCCACACGCTGAAACCCCTCCCACACACACTGAAACCCATCCCCACAAACTGAAACCCCTTCCCCACACACTGAAACCCCTTCCCCACGCACTGAAACCTCTTCCACACATACTGAAACCTCTTCCCCAAAAACTGAAACCTGTTCCCCACAGACTGAATCCTCTTCCCCACACACTGAAACTCCTTCCCCACGCACTGAAACCTCTTCCACACACACTGAAACCTCCTCCCCGCACACTGAAACTTCTTCCCCACACACACTGAATCCCCTTCACCACACACTGAAACCCCTTCCCCACACACTGAAACCTCTTCCCCACACACTGAAACAACATCCCCACAGATAAACCCCTTCCCCACACTCTTAAAACTCTTCCCCACACACTGAAACCCCTTCCCCACACACTGAAACCCATCCCCACACACTGAAACCCCTTCCCCGCACACTGAAACCCATCCCCACACACTGAAACCCTTCCCCACACACTGTAACCCCTTCCCCGCACACCGAAACCCCTTCCCCACACACTGAAACCGCTTCCACACACAATGAAATCCCTTCCCCGCACACTGAAACCCCTTCCCCGCGCACTGAAACCCTTCCCCACACGCTGAAACCCCTTCCCTACACGCTGAAACCCCTTCGACACACACTGAAACCCATCCCCACACACTGAAACCCCTTCCCCACACACTGAAACCCCTTCCCCAAAAACTGAAACCTGTTCCCCACAGACTGAAACCTCTTCTGCACATACTGAAACTCCTTTCCCACGCACTGAAACCTCTTCCACACACACTGAAACCTCTTCCCCACACACTGAAACCTCTTTCCCACACGCCGAAACTTCTTCCACACGCACTGAAACCCATCCCCACACACTGAAACCCCGTCCACACAAACTGAAACCTCTTCCACACCAACAGAAACCCCTTCCCCACGCACTGAAACCCCTTCCACACACACTGTTACCCCTTCCCCTCACACTGAAACCCCTTCCCCACACACTGAAACCTCATCCACACAAACTGAAATCTCTTACCCACACACTGAAACCTCTTCCACACACACTGAAACATCTTCCCCACGCACTGAAACATCTTCCCCACACGCTGAAACGCCTTCCACACCCACTGAAATCCATCCCCACACATTGAAACCCCTTCCACACACACTGAAACCTCTTGCACACACACTGAAACACCTTCCCCACACACTGAAACCCCTTCCACGCTCACTGTAACCACTTCCCCGCACACTGAAACCACTTCCCCACACATTGTAACCCCTTCCACACACACTGAAACCCCTTCTCCGCACACTAAAACCATTCCCCACACAATGAAACCCATCCCCACATACTGAAACCTCTTCCCCACACACTGAAACCCCTTATCCACACACTGAAACCCCTTCCCCGCTGACTGAAACCTCTTCCCCACACACTGAAACCTCTTCCGCACTGACTGTAGCCCCTTCCCCAGACATTGAAATCCATCCCCACACTCTGAAACCTCATGCCCAGACACTGAAACCCCTTCCCCACACACTGAAACCCATCCCCACACACTGAAATATCTTGCCCACACACTGAAACCCCTTCCCCACACACTGAAAACCATCCCCACACACTGAAACCCATCCCCACACACTGAAATCCTTCCCCACACACTGAAACCACTTCCCACACACTGAAACCTCTTCCACACACTGAAACCTCTTCCCGACACACTGAAACCTCTTCCCCACACACTGAAACCCCTTCACCGCACCCTGAAACCTCTTCCCCACACACTGAAACCCCTTCCCCACACACTGAAACCTCTTCCACACACACTGAAACCCCTTCCCCACAGACTGAAACCCCTTAGCCTCACACTGAAACCCATCCCCACACACTGAAACCCCTTCCCCACACGCTGAAACCCTTCCCCACGCGCTGAAACCCCTTACCCACACGCTGAAACTCCTTCCACACACACTGAAACCTCTACCACATGCACTGAAACCCCTTCCGCACACACTGAAAACCATCCCCAAACACTGAAACCCATCACCTCACACTGAAACCATTCCCCACACAATGAATCGCATCCCCACACAATGAAACCTCTTCCCCACACACTGAAACCCCTTATCCACACACTGAAACTCCTTCCCCACACACTGAAACCACTTCCCCACAGACTGAAACCCCTTCCCCACACTCTGCAACCTCTTCCCCACACACTGAAACCTCTTCCACACACACAGAAACCCATTCCCCACACACTGAAACCTCATCACCACACACTGAAACCCCTTCCCCACAGACTGAAACCCCTTAACCACATACTGAAACCCATCCCCACAAACTGAATTTTCTTCCCCACGCACTGAAACCCCTTCCCCACACACTGAAACCCCTTCCCCACACACTGAAACCCATCCCCACACACTGAAACCTCTTCGCCACACACTGAAACCACTTCCCCACACACTGAAACCCCTTCCGCAATCACTGAAACCCATCCCCACACTCTGAAACCCATCCCCACACACTGAAACCCCTTCCCCACACGCTGAAACCCTTCCCCACGCGCTGAAACCCCTTACCCACACGCTGAAACTCCTTCCACACACACTGAAACCTCTTCCACATGCACTGAAACCCCTTCCGCACACACTGAAAACCATCCCCAAACACTGAAACCCATCACCTCACACTGAAACCATTCCCCACACAATGAATCGCATCCCCACACAATGAAACCTCTTCCCCACACACTGAAACCCCTTATCCACACACTGAAACTCCTTCCCCACACACTGAAACCACTTCCCCACAGACTGAAACCCCTTCCCCACACTCTGCAACCTCTTCCCCACACACTGAAACCTCTTCCACACACACAGAAACCCATTCCCCACACACTGAAACCTCATCACCACACACTGAAACCCCTTCCCCACAGACTGAAACCCCTTAACCACATACTGAAACCCATCCCCACAAACTGAATTTTCTTCCCCACGCACTGAAACCCCTTCCCCACACACTGAAACCCCTTCCCCACACACTGAAACCCATCCCCACACACTGAAACCTCTTCGCCACACACTGAAACCACTTCCCCACACACTGAAACCCCTTCCGCAATCACTGAAACCCATCCCCACACTCTGAAACCCATCCCCACACACTGGAACCTCTTCCCCACACACCGAAAGCTCTTCCCCACAGACTGAAACCCTTCCCCACAGACTGAAACCATTCCCCACACACTGAAACCTCTTCCCCACACACTGAAACCCCTTCCACACGCACTGAAACACCTTCTCCGCACACTGAAACCCCTACCCCGCACACTGAAACCATTCCCCACACATTGAAACCCTTCCCCACATGCTGAAACCCCTTCCACACACACTGAAACCTCTTCCACACACAGTGAAACCCATTCCCCACGCACTGAAACCCATCCCCACACACTGAAACCCATCCCCACACACTGAAACCTCTTCCCCACACACTGAAAGCTCTTCCCCACAGACTGAAACCCTTCCCCACACACTGAAACCTCTTCCCCACACACTGAAACCTCTTCCCCACACACTGAAAATCCTTCCCGACGCACTGAAACCTCTTCCACACACACTGAAACCATTCCCCACACTCTTAAACCACTTCCCCACACACTGAATCCCCTTCCCCACACACTGAAACCCATCCCCACACCCTGAAACCCCTTCCCCACACACTGAATCCCCTTCCCCACACACTGAAACCCATCCCCACACCCTGAAACCCCTTCCCCACACACTGAAACCCATCCCCACACACTGAAACCCTTCCCCACACACTGTAACCCCTTCCCCACAGACTGCAAACTCTTCCCCACACTCGGAAACCTCCTCCCCACAGACTGTATCCATTCCCCATTCACTGAAACCCATCCCCACACACTGAAACCTCATGCCCACACACTGAAACCCCTTCCCCACACACTGAAACCCATCCCCACAGACTGAAACCTCTTCCCCACACACTGAAACCCCATCCCCACAGACTGAAACCCCTTTACCTCACACTGAAACACATCCCCACACACTGAAACCCCTTCCCCACACACTGAAACCTCTTCCCCACACACTGAAAATCCTTCCCGACGCACTGAAACCTCTTCCACATACACTGAAACCCTTCCCCACACGCTGTAACCCCTTGCCCAAACGCTGAAACCCCTTCCACACACACTGAAACCTCTTCCACATGCACTGAAACCCCTTCCGCACACACTGAAACCCATCCCCACACACTGAAACCCATCCCCACATACTGAAACCCTTCTCCACACACTGAAACCTCTTTCTCACACACTGAAACATCTTTCACACACTCTGAAACACATCCCCACACTGAAACCCCTTCCACACACACTGAAAACCCTTCCACACACACTGAAACCACTTCCACACACACTGAAACCTCTTCCCATACACTGAAACCTCTTCGACACAGACTGAAACCCTTCCCCACACACAGAAACCTCTTCCCCATACACTGAAACCTCTTCCGCACGCACTGAAACATCTTCCAGACACATTGAAACCTCTTCCCCACACACTGAAACCTCTTCCCCACACACTGAAACCCCTTCCCCGCACACTGAAACCTCTTCCCCACACACTGAATCCCCTTCACCAGACACTGAAACCCCTTCCCCACACACTGAAACATCTTCCCCACACACTGAAACCACATCCCCACAGACAGAAACCCCTTCCCCACACTCTGAAACCTCTTCCCCACACATTGAAACCTCTTCCCCACACACTGAAACCACTTCCTCACACTCTGAAACCCCTTCCTCACACACTTAAAACATCTTCCCCACAGTCTGAAACCACTTCACCACACACTGAAACCCCTTCCCCACACACTGAAACCCATCGCCACACACTGAAACCCGTTCCCCGAACACTGAAACCCATCCCCACACTCTGAAACCTCTTCCCCACACAGTGAAACCCCTTCCCCACACACTGAAAGCCATATCCACACACTGAAACCCATCCCCACACACTGAAACCTCTTCCCCACACACTGAAAGCTCTTCCCCACAGAATGAAACCCTTCCCCAGACACTGAAACCTCTTCCCCACACACTGAAACTCCTTCCCCACGCACTGAAACCTCTTCCACACACACATGAAACCTCTTCCCACACACTGAAACCTCTTCCCCACAAGCTGAAACGTCTGCCACACGCACTGAAACACATCCCCACACACTGAAACCCCTTCCACATACACTGAAACATCTTCCACACACACGGAAACCCCTTCCCCGCACACTGAAACCCCTTCCCCACACACTGAAACCCATCCCCACACACTGAAACCCCTTCCCCACACACTGAAACCCATCCCCACAGACTGAAACCTCTTCCCCACACACTGAATCCCCTGCCCCACAGACTGAAACCCCTTTACCTCACACTGAAACACATCCCCACACACTGAAACCCCTTCCCCACACACTGAAACCTCTTCCCCACACACTGAAACCCCTTCCGCACACACTGAAACCCCTTTCCCACACACAGAAAACCGTTCCCCAAACACTGAAACCCATCCCCACACACTGAAACCTCTTCCCCACACAGTGAAACCCCTTCCCCACACACTGAAACCCATCCCCACACACTGAAACCCATCCCCACACAATGAACACTCTTCCCCACACACTGAAAGCTCTTCCCCACGACTGAAACCCTTCCCCACACACTGAAACCTCTTCCCCACACACGGAAACTCCTTCCCGACGCACTGAAGCCTCTTCCCCACACACTGAAACCTCTTCCCACACACTAAAACCTCTTCCCCACACGCTGAAACTTCCACACGCACTGAAACCCATCCCCACACACTGAAACCCCTTCCACACACACTGAAACATCTTCCACACACGGAAACCCCATCCCCACGCACTGAGACCACTTCCACACACACTGTTACGCCTTCCCCGCACGCTGAAACCCCTTCCCCAGACTCTGAAACACATCCCACACACTGAAACCACTTCCACACTCACTGAAACCTTTCCCTCCAGACTGAAACCCTTCCCCACACACTGAAACCTCTTCCCCACACACTGAAACACCTTCCCCACAAACAGAAACCCATCCCCACACACTGAACCCTCTTCCCCACACACTGCAACCTGTTCCCCACACACTGAAACCACTTCCCCACACACTGAAACCCCTTCCCCACACACTCAAACCTCTTCCCCAAACACTGAACCCCATTCCCCACAGAATGAAACCTCTTCCCACGCACTGAAAACTCTTCCCCACAAACTGAAATCTCTTCCCCACACACTGAAACCCCTTATCCACACACTGAAACCCCTTCCCCACAGACAGAAAACTCTTCCCCACACTCTGAACCCTCATCCCCACAGACTGTAACCCATTCCCCACACACTGAAACCCATCCCCACACACAAAAACCTCTTCCCCACACACTGAAACCCCTTCCCCACAGACTGAAACCCGTTTACCTCACACTGAAACCCATCCCCACACGTTGAAACCCCTTCCTCACACTCTGAAACCTCTTCCCCACACACTGAAACCCCTTCCGCACACACTGAAACCCCTTTCCCACACACTGAAACCCGTTCCCCAAACACTGAAACCCATCCCCACACACTGAAACCTCTTCCCCACACAGTGAAACCCCTTCCCCACACACTGAAACCCATACCCACACACTGAAACCATTTCCACACACTGAAACCTCTTCCCCACACACTGAAAGCTCTTCCCCACACACTGAAACTCTTTCCCCACGCACTGAAACCTCTTCCACACACACTGAAACCTCTTCCCACACACTGAAACCTCTTCCCCACAAGCTGAAACGTCTGCCACACGCACTGAAACACATCCCCACACACTGAAACCCCTTCCACATACACTGAAACATCTTCCACACACACGGAAACCCCTTCCCCGCACACTGAAACCCCTTCCCCGCACACTGAAACCCTTCCCCACACGCTGAAACCCCTTACCCACACGCTGAAACTCCTACCACACACACTGAAACCTCTTCCACATGCACTGAAACCCCTTCCGCACACACTGAAACCCATCCCCAAAGACTGAAACCCATCCCCTCACACTGAAACCCTTCCCCACACAATGAAACGCATCCCCACACACTGACACCTCTTCCCCACACACTGAAACCCCTTATCCACACACTGAAACCCATTCCCCACACACTGAAACCACTTCCCCACAGACTGAAACCCCTTCCCCACACTCTGCAACCTCTTCCCCACACACTGAAACATCTTCCCCACAAACTGAAACCACTGGCCCACACACTGAAACCCATTCCCCACACACTGAAACCTCTTCACCACACACTGAAACCTCTTCCCCACACACTGAAACCTCTTCCCCACACACTGAAACCCCTTCCCCGCACACTGAAACCTCTTCCCCACACACGGAATCCCCTTCACCAGACACTGAAACCCCTTCCCCACACACAGAAATATCTTCCCCACACACTGAAACCACATCCCCACAGACAGAAACCCCTTCCCCACACTCTGAAACATCTTCCCCAGACATTGAAACCTCTTCCCCACACACTGAAACCCCTTCCCCACACACTTAAAACATCTTCCACACACTATTAAAGCACTTCCCCAAACACTGAAACCCCTTCCCCACAGACTGAAACCCATCCCCACACACTGAAACCCTTCCCCACACACTGAAACCCCTTCCCCACACACTGAAACCTCTTCCCCACACACTGAAACCCCTTCCGCACACACTGAAACCCCTTTCCCACACACAGAAAACCGTTCCCCAAACACTGAAACCCATCCCCACACACTGAAACCTCTTCCCCACACAGTGAAACCCCTTCCCCACACACTGAAACCCATCCCCACACACTGAAACCCATCCCCACACAATGAACACTCTTCCCCACACACTGAAAGCTCTTCCCCACGACTGAAACCCTTCCCCACACACTGAAACCTCTTCCCCACACACGGAAACTCCTTCCCGACGCACTGAAGCCTCTTCCCCACACACTGAAACCTCTTCCCACACACTAAAACCTCTTCCCCACACGCTGAAACTTCCACACGCACTGAAACCCATCCCCACACACTGAAACCCCTTCCACACACACTGAAACATCTTCCACACACGGAAACCCCATCCCCACGCACTGAGACCACTTCCACACACACTGTTACGCCTTCCCCGCACGCTGAAACCCCTTCCCCAGACTCTGAAACACATCCCACACACTGAAACCACTTCCACACTCACTGAAACCTTTCCCTCCAGACTGAAACCCTTCCCCACACACTGAAACCTCTTCCCCACACACTGAAACACCTTCCCCACAAACAGAAACCCATCCCCACACACTGAACCCTCTTCCCCACACACTGCAACCTGTTCCCCACACACTGAAACCACTTCCCCACACACTGAAACCCCTTCCCCACACACTCAAACCTCTTCCCCAAACACTGAACCCCATTCCCCACAGAATGAAACCTCTTCCCACGCACTGAAAACTCTTCCCCACAAACTGAAATCTCTTCCCCACACACTGAAACCCCTTATCCACACACTGAAACCCCTTCCCCACAGACAGAAAACTCTTCCCCACACTCTGAACCCTCATCCCCACAGACTGTAACCCATTCCCCACACACTGAAACCCATCCCCACACACAAAAACCTCTTCCCCACACACTGAAACCCCTTCCCCACAGACTGAAACCCGTTTACCTCACACTGAAACCCATCCCCACACGTTGAAACCCCTTCCTCACACTCTGAAACCTCTTCCCCACACACTGAAACCCCTTCCGCACACACTGAAACCCCTTTCCCACACACTGAAACCCGTTCCCCAAACACTGAAACCCATCCCCACACACTGAAACCTCTTCCCCACACAGTGAAACCCCTTCCCCACACACTGAAACCCATACCCACACACTGAAACCATTTCCACACACTGAAACCTCTTCCCCACACACTGAAAGCTCTTCCCCACACACTGAAACTCTTTCCCCACGCACTGAAACCTCTTCCACACACACTGAAACCTCTTCCCACACACTGAAACCTCTTCCCCACAAGCTGAAACGTCTGCCACACGCACTGAAACACATCCCCACACACTGAAACCCCTTCCACATACACTGAAACATCTTCCACACACACGGAAACCCCTTCCCCGCACACTGAAACCCCTTCCCCGCACACTGAAACCCTTCCCCACACGCTGAAACCCCTTACCCACACGCTGAAACTCCTACCACACACACTGAAACCTCTTCCACATGCACTGAAACCCCTTCCGCACACACTGAAACCCATCCCCAAAGACTGAAACCCATCCCCTCACACTGAAACCCTTCCCCACACAATGAAACGCATCCCCACACACTGACACCTCTTCCCCACACACTGAAACCCCTTATCCACACACTGAAACCCATTCCCCACACACTGAAACCACTTCCCCACAGACTGAAACCCCTTCCCCACACTCTGCAACCTCTTCCCCACACACTGAAACATCTTCCCCACAAACTGAAACCACTGGCCCACACACTGAAACCCATTCCCCACACACTGAAACCTCTTCACCACACACTGAAACCTCTTCCCCACACACTGAAACCTCTTCCCCACACACTGAAACCCCTTCCCCGCACACTGAAACCTCTTCCCCACACACGGAATCCCCTTCACCAGACACTGAAACCCCTTCCCCACACACAGAAATATCTTCCCCACACACTGAAACCACATCCCCACAGACAGAAACCCCTTCCCCACACTCTGAAACATCTTCCCCAGACATTGAAACCTCTTCCCCACACACTGAAACCCCTTCCCCACACACTTAAAACATCTTCCACACACTATTAAAGCACTTCCCCAAACACTGAAACCCCTTCCCCACAGACTGAAACCCATCCCCACACACTGAAACCCTTCCCCACACACTGTAACCCCTTCCCCACAGACTGAAAACTCTTCCCCACACTCTGAAACGTCCTCCCCACAGACTGTAAGCCATTCCCCATTCACTGAAACCCATCCCCACACACTGAAACCTCATGCCCACACACTAAAACCCCTTCCCCACACACTGAAACCCATCCCCACAGACTGAAACCTCTTCCCCACACACTGAATCCCCTTCCCCACAGACTGAAACCCCTTTACCTCACACTGAAACACATCCCCACACACTGAAACCCCTTCCCCACACACTGAAACCTCTTCCCCACACACTGAAACCCCTTCCGCACACACTGAAACCTCTTTCCCACACACAGAAAACCGTTCCCCAAACACTGAGACCCATCCCCACACACTGAAACCTCTTCCCCACACAGTGAAACCCCTTCCCGACACACTGAAACCCATCCCCACACACTGAAACCCATCCCCACACACTGTAACCTCTTCCCCACACACTGTAAGCTCTTCCCCACAGACTGAAACCCTTCCCCACACACTGAAACCTCTTCCCCACACACGGAAACTCCTTCCCGACGCACTGAAGCCTCTTCCACACACACTGAAACCTCTTCCCACACACTGAAACCTCTTCCCCAAACGCTGAAACTTCCACACGCACTGAAACCCATCCCCACACACTGAAACCCCTTCCACACACACTGAAACATCTTCCACACACGGAAACCCCATCCCCACGCACTGAGACCCCTTCCACACACACTGTTACCCCTTTCCCGCACGCTGAAACCCCTTCCCCAGACACTGAAACCCATCCCACACACTGAAACCACTTCCACACACACTGAAACCTTTCCCTTCAGACTGAAACCCTTCCCCACACACTGAAACCTCTTCCCCACACACTGAAACACCTTCCCCACAAAGAGAAAGCCATCCCCACACACTGAAATCTCTTCCCCAGACACTGAAACCCCTTCCCCAGACACTGAAACACATCCCCACACACTGAACCCTCTTCCCCACACTCTGCAACCTCTTCCCCACACACTGAAACCACTTCCCCACACACTGAAACCCCTTCCCCACACACTCAAACCTCTTCCCCAAACACTGAACCCCATTCCCCACAGACTGAAACCCCTTCCCCGCACACTGAAACCTCTTCCCCACACACGGAATCCCCTTCACCAGACACTGAAACCCCTTCCCCACACACAGAAATATCTTCCCCACACACTGAAACCACATCCCCACAGACAGAAACCCCTTCCCCACACTCTGAAACCTCTTCCCCACACATTGAAACCTCTTCCCCACACACTGAAACCACTTCCCCACACTCTGAAACCCCTTCCCCACACACTTAAAACATCTTCCCCACACTATTAAAGCACTTCCCCACACACTGAAACCCCTTCCCCACACACTGAAACCCATCCCCACACACTGAAACCCTTCCCCACACACTGTAACCCCTTCCCCACAGTCTAAAACCCCTTCCCCACACACTTAAAACATCTTCCCCACACTATTAAAGCACTTCCCCACACTCTCAAACCTCTTCCCCAAACACTGAACCCCATTCCCCACAGACTGAAACCACTTCCCACACACTGAAAACTCTTCCCCACACACTGAAATCTCTTCCCCACACACTGAAACCCCTTATCCACACACTGAAACCCCTTCCCCACAGACAGAAAACTCTTCACCACACACTGAAATCTCTTCCCCACACACTGAAACCCCTTCCCCACAGACTGAAACTCCTTAACCACTCACTGAAACCCATCCACACATACTGAATTTTCTTCCCCACGCACTGAAACCACCTCCCCACGCACTGAAACCCCTTCCCCACACACTGAAACCCATCCCCACACACTGAAACCTCTTCCACACACACTGAAACCTCTTCCCCACACACTGAAACCCCTTCCACAATCACTGAAACCCATCCCCACACACTGGAACCTCTTCCCCACACACTGAAGGCTCTTCCCCACAGACTGAATCCCTTCCCCACACACTGAAACCTCTTCCCCACACACTGAAACCCCTTCCCCACGCACTGAAACGTCTTCCGCACATACTGTAACCACTTCCCCACACACTGAAACCTCTTCCCCACACACTGAAACTCCTTCCCAACGCACTGAAACCTCTTCCCCACACGCTTAAACTTCTTCCACACGCACTGAAACCCATCCCCACACACTGAAACCTCTTCCACACACACTGAAACCTCTTCCACACACAATAAAACCCCTTCCCCACGCACTGAAACCCCTTCCACACACACTGTAACCCCTTCCCCGCACACTGAAACCCCTTACCCACGCGCTGAAACTCCTTCCACACACACTGAAACCTCTTCCACATGAACTGAAACCCATTCCGCACACACTGAAACACATCCCCACACACTGAAACCCATCCCGTCACACTGCAACCATTCCCCACACAATGAAACTCATCCCCACATACTGAAACCTCTTCCCCACACACTGAAACCCCTCATCCACAAACTGAAACCCCTTCCCCACAGACTGAAACCTCTTCCCCACACACTGAAATCTCTTCCGCACAGACTGAAACCCCTTCCCCAGTCATTGAAACCCATCCCCACACTCTGAAACCCCTTCCCCACTCACTGAAATCCTTCGCCACATACTGAAACCACTTCCCACACACTGAAACCTCTTCGCCACAGACTGAAACCCTTCCCCACACACTGAAACCTCTTCCCCACACACTGAAACCTCTTCCCCACACACTGAAACCCCTTCCCCGCACACTGAAACCTCTTCCCCACACACTGAAACCCCTTCCCCGCACACTAAAACCTCTTCCCCACACACTGAATCCCCTTCCCCACACACTGAAACCCATCCCCACACACTGAAACCCTTTCCCCAAACACTGAAACCCCTTCCCCACACACTGAAACCCCTTCCCCACATACTGAAACCCATCACCACACACTGAAACCCATCCCCACACACTGAAATCCTTCGCCACACACTGAAACCACTTCCCACACACTGAAATCTCTTCGCCACAGACTGAAACCCTTCCCCACACACTGAAACCTCTTCCCCACACACTGAAACCTCTTCCCCACACACTGAAACCCCTTCCCCACACACTGAAACCTCTTCCCCACACACTGAAACCCCTCCCCGCACACTAAAACCTCTTCCCCACACACTGAATCCCCTTCCCCACACACTGAAACCCATCCCCACACACTGAAACCCTTTCCCCACACACTGAAACCCCTTCCCCACACACTGAAACCCATCCCCACACACTGAAACCCATCCCCACACACTGAAACCCTTCCCCACACGTGAAACCTCTTCCCACACACTGAAACCTCTTCCCGACACACTGAAACCTCTTCCCCACACACTGAAACCCCTTCACCGTATACTGAAACCTCTTCCCCACACACTGAAACCCCTTCCACACACACTGAAACCTCTTCCCCACACACTGAAACCCCTTCCCCACAGACTGATAACCCTTAACCTCACACTGAAACCCATCCCCACACACTGACACCCCTTCCCCACACACTGAAACTCAATCCCCACACACTGAAACCCCTTCCACACACACTGAAACCCCTTCCCCGCACACTGAATCCCTTCCCCACACGCTGAAACCACTTCCCCAAACGCTGAAACCCCTTCCACAACACTGAAACCTCTTCCACATGCACTGAAACCCCTTCAGCACACACTGAAACCCATCCCCACACACTGAAACCCATCCCCACACACTGAAACCCATCCCCACACACTGAAACTATTCCCCACACAATGAAACCCATCCCACACACTGACACCTCTTCCCCACAAACTGAAACCTCTTCCACACTCACTGAAAGCCATTCCCCACACACTGAAACCCATCCCAACAACCTGAAACCTCTTCCCCACGCACTGAAACCACATCCCCACAGACTGCAACCGCTTCCCCACACTCTGAAACCTCTTCCCCAAACACTGAAACCTCTTCCCCACAGACTGAAACCTCTTCCCCACACACTGAAACCTCTTCCCCACACACTGAGACCTCTTCCCCACAAACTGAAACTCCTTCCCCACGCACTGAAACCTCTTCTACACACACTGAAACATCTTCCCCACACACTGAAACCTCTTCCCCACACGCTGAAACTTCTTCCACACCCACTGAAACCCATCCCCACACACTGAAACCCATTCCACACAAACTGAAACCTCTTCCACACAAACTGAAATCCCTTCCGCACACATGGAAACCTCTTCCACACACACTGAAACACATTTCCCACACACTGAAACCTTTCCCTAAACACTGAAACCCATCCCCACACACTGAAACCTGTACCCCACACACTGAAACCTCTTCCCCACACTCTGAAAACCTTCCCCACACATTGAAACCCCTTCCCCACAGATTGAAACCCCTTAATCACACACTGAAACCGATCCCCACACACTGAAACCTCTACCCCACACACTGTAAGCTCTTCCACACAGACTGAAACAATTACCCACACGCTGAAACCCCTTCCCCACACACTGAAACTCCTTCCCCACGCACTGAAACCTCTTCCACACACACTGAAACCTCTTCCCACACACTGAAACCTCTTCCCCACAAGCTGAAACGTCTGCCACACGCACTGAAACACATCCCCACACACTGAAACCCCTTCCACATACACTGAAACATCTTCCACACACACGGAAACCCCTTCCCCGCACACTGAAACCCCTTCCCCGCACACTGAAACCCTTCCCCACACGCTGAACCCCCTTACCCAAACGCTGAAACTCCTACCACACACACTGAAAGCTCTTCCACATGCACTGAAACCCCTTCCGCACACACTGAAACCCATCCCCAAAGACTGAAACCCATCCCCTCACACTGAAACCCTTCCCCACACAATGAAACGCATCCCCACACACTGTCACCTCTTCCCCACACACTGAAACCCCTTATCCACACTCTGAAACCCATTCCCCACACACTGAAACCACTTCCCCACAGACTGAAACCCCTTCCCCACACTCTGCAACCTCTTCCCCACACACTGAAACATCTTCCCCACAAACTGAAACCACTGGCCCACACACTGAAACCCATTCCCCACACACTGAAACCTCTTCACCACACACTGAAACCTCTTCCCCACACACTGAAACCTCTTCCACACACACTGAAACCCCTTACCCGCACACTGAAACCTCTTCCCCACACACGGAATCCCCTTCACCAGACACTGAAACCCCTTCCCCACACACAGAAACATCTTCCCCACACACTGAAACCACATCCCCACAGACAGAAACCCCTTCCCCACACTCTGAAACCTCTTCCCCACTCATTGAAACCTCTTCCCCACACACTGAAACCACTTCCCCACACTCTGAAACCCCTTCCCCACACACTTAAAACATCTTCCCCACACTATTAAAGCACTTCCCCACACACTGAAACCCCTTCCCCACACACTGAAACCCATCCCCACACACTGAAACCCTTCCCCACACACTGTAACCCCTTCCCCACAGACGGAAAACTCTTCCCCACACTCTGAAACGTCCTCCCCACAGACTGTAACCCATTCCCCATTCACTGAAACCCATCCCCACACACTGAAACCTCATGCCCACACACTAAATCCCCTTCCCCACACACTGAAACCCATCCCCACAGACTGAAGCCTCTTCCGCACACACTGAATCCCCTTCCCCACAGACTGAAACCCCTTTACCTCACACTGAAACACATCCCCACACACTGAAACCCCTTCCCCACACACTGAAACCTCTTCCCCACACACTGAAACCCCTTCCGCACACACTGAAACCTCTTTCCCACACACATAAAACCGTTCCCCAAACACTGAAACCCATCCCCACACACTGAAACCTCTTCCCCACACAGTGAAACCCCTTCCGGACACACTGAAACCCATCCCCACACACTGAAACCCATCCCCACACACTGAAACCTCTTCCCCACACACTGAAAGCTCTTCCCCACAGACTGAAACCCTTCCCCACACACTGAAACCTCTTCCCCACACACGGAAACTCCTTCCCGACGCACTGAAGCCTCTTCCACACACACTGAAACCTCTTCCCACACACTGAAACCTCTTCCCCACACGCTGAAACTTCCACACGCACTGAAACCCATCCCCACACACTGAAACCAGTTCCACACACACTGAAACATCTTCCACACACGGAAACCCCATCCCCACGCACTGAGATGCCTTCCACACACACTGTTACCCCTTCCCCGCACGCTGAAACCCCTTCCCCAGACACTGAAACCCATCCCACACACTGAAACCACTTCCACACACACTGAAACCTTTCCCTTCTAACTGAAACCCTTCCCCACACACTGAAACCTCTTCCCCACACACTGAAACACCTTCCCCACAAAGAGAAAGCCATCCCCACACACTGAAATCTCTTCCCCAGACACTGAAACCCCTTCCCCAGACACTGAAACCCATCCCCACACACTGAACCCTCTTCCCCACACTCTGCAACCTCTTCCCCACACACTGAAACCACTTCCCCACACACTGAAACCCCTTCCCCACACACTCAAACCTCTTCCCCAAACACTGAACCCCATTCCCCACAGACTGAAACCACTTCCCACACACTGAAAACTCTTCCCCACACACTGAAATCTCTTCCCCACACACTGAAACCCCTTATCCACACACTGAAACCCCTTCCCCACAGACAGAAAACTCTTCCCCACACACTGAAATCTCTTCCCCACACACTGAAACCCCTTCCCCACAGACTGAAACTCCTTAACCACTCACTGAAACCCATCCACACATACTGAATTTTCTTCCCCACGCACTGAAACCACCTCCCCACAAACTGAAACCCCTTCCCCACACACTGAAACCCATTCCCACACACTGAAACCTCTTCCACACACACTGAAACCTCTTCCCCACACACTGAAACCCCTTCCGCAATCACTGAAACCCATCCCCACACACTGGAACCTCTTCCCCACACACTGAAAGCTCTTCCCCACAGACTGAATCCCTTCCCCACACACTGAAACCTCTTCCCCACACACTGAAACCCCTTCCCCACGCACTGAAACGTCTTCCGCACATACTGTAACCACTTCCCCACACACTGAAACCTCTTCCCCACACACTGAAGCTCCTTCCCAACGCACTGAAACCTCTTCCCCACACGCTTAAACTTCTTCCACACGCACTGAAACCCATCCCCACACACTGAAACCTCTTCCACACACACTGAAACCTCTTCCACACACAATAAAACCCCTTCCCCACGCACTGAAACCCCTTCCACACACACTGTAACCCCTTCCCAGCACACTGAAACCCCTTACCCACACGCTGAAACTCCTTCCACACACACTGAAACCTCTTCCACATGCACTGAAACCCATTCCGCACACACTGAAACACATCCCCACACACTGAAACCCATCCCGTCACACTGCAACCATTCCCCACACAATGAAACTCATCACCACATACTGAAACCTCTTCCCCACACACTGAAACCCCTCATCCACACACTGAAACCCCTTCCCCAGACAGAAACCTCTTCCCCACACACTGAAACCTCTTCCGCACAGACTGAAACCCCTTCCCGAGTCATTGAAACCCATCCCCACACTCTGAAACCCCTTCCCCACTCACTGAAACCCATCCCCACACTCTGAAAATTCTTGCCCACATACTGAAACCCCTTCCCCACACACTGAAACCCATCACCACACACTGAAACCCATCCCCACACACTGAAATCCTTCGCCACACATTGAAACCACTTCCCACACACTGAAACCTCTTCGCCACAGACTGAAACCCTTCCCCACACACTGAAACCTCTTCCCCACACACTGAAACCTCTTCCCCACACAATGAAACCCCTATCCCGCAGACTAAAACCTCTTCCCTACACACTGAATCCCCTACCCCACACACTGCAACACATCCCCACACACTGAAACCCTTTCCCCACAGACTGAAACCCCTTCCCCACACACTGAAAACCCTTCCCCACACACTGAAACCCATCCCCACACACTGAAACCCATCCCCACAAACTGAAACCCTTCCCCACACGTGAAACCTCTTCCCACACACTGAAACCTCTTCCCGACACACAGAAACCTCTTCCCCACACACTGAAACCCCTTCACCGCACACTGAAACCTCTTCCCCACACACTGAAACCCCTTCCCCACACACTGAAACCTCTTCCCCACACACTGAAACCTCTTCCCCACAGACTGATAACCCTTCACCTCACACTGAAACACATGCCCACACACTGACACCCCTTCCCCACACACTGAAACCTCTTCCCCACACAGTGAAACCCCTTCCGCACACACTGAAACCTCTTTCCCACACACATAAAACCGTTCCCCAAACACTGAAACCCATCCCCACACACTGAAACCTCTTCCCCACACAGTGAAACCCCTTCCGGACACACTGAAACCCATCCCCACACACTGAAACCCATCCCCACACACTGAAACCTCTTCCCCACACACTGAAAGCTCTTCCCCACAGACTGAAACCCTTCCCCACACACTGAAACCTCTTCCCCACACACGGAAACTCCTTCCCGACGCACTGAAGCCTCTTCCACACACACTGAAACCTCTTCCCACACACTGAAACCTCTTCCCCACACGCTGAAACTTCCACACGCACTGAAACCCATCCCCACACACTGAAACCCCTTCCACACACACTGAAACATCTTCCACACACGGAAACCCCATCCCCACGCACTGAGATGCCTTCCACACACACTGTTACCCCTTCCCCGCACGCTGAAACCCCTTCCCCAGACACTGAAACCCATCCCACACACTGAAACGACTTCCACACACACTGAAACCTTTCCCTTCTAACTGAAACCCTTCCCCACACACTGAAACCTCTTCCCCACACACTGAAACACCTTCCCCACAAAGAGAAAGCCATCCCCACACACTGAAATCTCTTCCCCAGACACTGAAACCCCTTCCCCAGACACTGAAACCCATCCCCACACACTGAACCCTCTTCCCCACACTCTGCAACCTCTTCCCCAAACACTGAACCCCATTCCCCACAGACTGAAACCACTTCCCACACACTGAAAACTCTTCCCCACACACTGAAATCTCTTCCCCACACACTGAAACCCCTTATCCACACACTGAAACCCCTTCCCCACAGACAGAAAACTCTTCCCCACACACTGAAATCTCTTCCCCACACACTGAAACCCCTTCCTCACAGACTGAAACTCCTTAACCACTCACTGAAACCCATCCACACATACTGAATTTTCTTCCCCACGCACTGAAACCACCTCCCCACAAACTGAAACCCCTTCCCCACACACTGAAACCCATTCCCACACACTGAAACCTCTTCCACACACACTGAAACCTCTTCCCCACACACTGAAACGCCTTCCGCAATCACTGAAACCCATCCCCACACACTGGAACCTCTTCCCCACACACTGAAAGCTCTTCCCCACAGACTGAATCCCTTCCCCACACACTGAAACCTCTTCCCCACACACTGAAACCCCTTCCCCACGCACTGAAACGTCTTCCGCACATACTGTAACCACTTCCCCACACACTGAAACCTCTTCCCCACACACTGAAACTCCTTCCCAACGCACTGAAACCTCTTCCCCACACGCTTAAACTTCTTCCACACGCACTGAAACCCATCCCCACACACTGAAACCTCTTCCACACACACTGAAACCTCTTCCACACACAATAAAACCCCTTCCCCACGCACTGAAACCCCTTCCACACACACTGTAACCCCTTCCCAGCACACTGAAACCCCTTACCCACACGCTGAAACTCCTTCCACACACACTGAAACCTCTTCCACATGCACTGAAACCCATTCCGCACACACTGAAACACATCCCCACACACTGAAACCCATCCCGTCACACTGCAACCATTCCCCACACAATGAAACTCATCACGACATACTGAAACCTCTTCCCCACACACTAAAACCCCTCATCCACACACTGAAACCCCTTCCCCACAGACAGAAACCTCTTCCCCACACACTGAAACCTCTTCCGCACAGACTGAAACCCCTTCCCGAGTCATTGAAACCCATCCCCACACTCTGAAACCCCTTCCCCACTCACTGAAACCCATCCCCACACTCTGAAAATTCTTGCCCACATACTGAAACCCCTTCCCCACACACTGAAACCCATCACCACACACTGAAACCCATCCCCACACACTGAAATCCTTCGCCACACATTGAAACCACTTCCCACACACTGAAACCTCTTCGCCACAGACTGAAACCCTTCCCCACACACTGAAACCTCTTCCCCACACACTGAAACCTCTTCCCCACACAATGAAACCCCTTCCCCGCACACTAAAACCTCTTCCCTACACACTGAATCCCCTTCCCCACACACTGCAACCCATCCCCACACACTGAAACCCTTTCCCCACACACTGAAACCCCTTCCCCACACACTGAAAACCCTTCCCCACGCACTGAAACCCATCCCCACACACTGAAACCCATCCCCACAAACTGAAACCCTTCCCCACACGTGAAACCTCTTCCCACACACTGAAACCTCTTCCCGACACACTGAAACCTCTTCCCCACACACTGAAACCCCTTCACCGCACACTGAAACCTCTTCCCCACACACTGAAACCCCTTCCCCACTCACTGAAACCTCTTCCCCACACACTGAAACCCCTTCCCCAAAGACTGATAACCCTTCACCTCACACTGAAACACATGCCCACACACTGACACCCCTTCCCCACACACTGAAACTCAATCCCCACACACTGAAACCCCTTCCACACACACTGAAACCCCTTCCCCGCACACTGAATCCCTTCCCCACACGCTGAAACCCCTTCCCCAAACGCTGAAACCCCTTCCACAACACTGAAACCTCTTCCACATGCACTGAAACCCCTTCAGCACACACTGAAACCCATCCCCACACACTGAAACCCATCCCCACACACTGAAACCATTCCCCACACAATGAAACCCATCCCACACACTGACACCTCTTCCCCACAAACTGAAACCTCTTTCCCACACGCTAAAACCCCTTCCCCACACGCTGAAACCCCTTCCACACTCACTGAAAGCCATTCCCCACACACTGAAACCCATCCCAACAACCTGAAACCTCTTCCCCACGCACTGAAACCACATCCCCACAGACTGCAACCGCTTCCCCACACTCTGAAACCTCTTCCCCAAACACTGAAACCTCTTCCCCACAGACTGAAACCTCTTCCCCACACACTGAAACCTCTTCCACACACACTGAAACCTCTTCCCCACACACTGAAACCTCTTCCCCACAAACTGAAACTCCTTCCCCACGCACTGAAACCTCTTCTACACACACTGAAACATCTTCCCCACACACTGAAACCTCTTCCCCACACGCTGAAACTTCTTCCACACCCACTGAAACCCATCCCCACACACTGAAACCCATTCCACACAGACTGAAACCTCTTCCACACAAACTGAAATCCCTTCCGCACACATGGAAACCTCTTCCGCACACACTGAAACCCATTTCCCACACACTGAAACCTTTCCCTAAACACTGAAACCCATCCCCACACACTGAAACCTGTACCCCACACACTGAAACCTCTTCCCCACACTCTGAAAACCTTCCCCACACATTGAAACCCCTTCCCCACAGATTGAAACCGCTTAACCACACACTGAAACCGATCCCCACACACTGAAACCTCTATCCCACACACTGTAAGCTCTTCCACACAGACTGAAACCCTTACCCACACACTGAAATCTCTTCGCCTTCACACTGAAACCACTTCCCCACTCACTGAAACCTCTTCCACACACACTGAAACCTCTTCCCCACACACAGAAACTCCATCCCCACACACTGAAACCCCTTCCACACACACTGAAACCCCTTCCCCGCACACTGAAAACCCTTCCCCGCACACTGAATCCCTTCGCCACACGCTGAAACCCTTTCCCCACACGCTGAAACCCCTTCCACAAAACTGAAACCTCTTCCACATGCACTGAAACCCCTTCCGCACACACTGAAACCCATCCCCACACACTGAAACCCATCCCCACACACTGAAACTATTCTCCACACAATGAAACCCATCCCACACACTGAAACCTCTTCCCCACAAACTGAAACCTCTTCCCTACACGCTGAAACCCCTTCCCCACACGCTGAAGCCCCTTCCACAATCACTGAAAGCCATTCCCCACACACTGTAACCCATCACCACAGACTGAAATCTCTTCCCCACACACTGAAACCTCTTCCCCACACACTGAAACCTCTTCCCCGCACACTGAAACCTCTTCCCCACACCCTGAAACCTCTTCCCCACACACTGAAACCCTTCCCCACACGCTGAAACCCCTTCCCCACATGCTAAAACCCCTTCCACACACACTGAAACCCCGTGCACACACACTGAAACCCCTTCCACACACACTGAAACCTATTCCCCAAACACTGAAACCCCTTCCACACACGCTGAAACACCTTACACAAACACTGACACCCCTTCCCCACATACTGAAACACTTCCCCACACACTGAAACCCTTCTCCACACACTGACACCTCTTCCCCACACACTGAAACATCTTCCACACACACTGAAACCTGTTCCCCACACACTGAAACCTCTTCCCCACACACAGAAACCTCTTCCCCACACACTGAAAGCCCTTCCGCACACACTGAAACCCCTGCCACACACACTGAAACACCTTCCACACACACTTAAACCTCTTCCACAAACACTTAAACCCCTTCTGCACACACTGAAATCTCTTCCCCACACACTGAAACCAATTATCCTCAGACTGAAACCCCTTCCCCACACTCTAAATCCACTTCCCCACACACTGAAACCCCTTCCCCACACACTGTAACCTCTTCCCCACACACTGAAACCCATTCCCGACAGACTGAAATCCCTTCCCCACCCACTGAAACCCATCCCCACACACTGAAACCTCTTCCCCACACACTGAAACCCCCTCCCCACACACTGAAACCCATCCCCACAGACTGAAACCCTTACCCACACACTGAAACCTCTTCCCCACACACTGAAACCCCTTCCCCACGCACTGAAACCCCTTCCACACACACTGAAACCTCTTCCCCACACACTGAAACACCTTCCCCACACGCTGAACCACCTTACACACACACTGAAACCCCTTCTCCACACACTGAAACCTTTTCCCCACACACTGAAACATCTTCCACACACACTGAAACCCATCACCACACACTGAAACCTCTTCCCCACACACTGAAACCTCTTCCCCACACACTGAAACCCCTTCCGCACACACTGAAACCCCTTCCACACACACTGAAACCCCTTCCACACACACTGAAACCCCTTCCACACGCACTTAAACATCTTCCACACACACTGAAAACCTTTCTGCACACAATGAAAACTCTTCCCCACACTGAAACCCTTCCCCACACACTGAAACCCATCCCCACACACTGAAACCTCTTCCCAACAGACTGAAACATCTTCCACAGACACTGAAAGCTTTCCCTACGCACTGAAAACCATCCCAACACACTGAAACCTCTACCCCACACACTGAAACCTCTTCCCCACACACTGAAAACCTTCCCCACACACTGAAACCAATCCCCACAAACTGAAACCTCTTCCCCACACACTGAAAACTCTTCACCACACACTAAAACCGTTCCCCACACACTGGAACCCTTCGCCACACACTGAAACCCATCCCCACACTCTGAAACCTCTTCCCCACACACTGAAACCCTTCCCCACGCCATGAAATCCATCCCCACACACTGAAACCACTGCCCCACACACTGAAAAATTTCCCCACACACTGAAACCCTTCCCCACACACTGACACCCTTCCCCACACACTGAAACCTCTTCCCCATACACTGAAACCCCTTCCCCACACACTGAAACCCATCGACACATACTGAAACCTCTTCCCCACACACTGAAACCTCTTCCCCACACACTGAAAACCATCCCCACACACTGAATCCCCTTCACCACACACAGAAACCCCTTCCCCACACACTGAAACAAAGAACAAAGAACAAAGAACAAAGATAATTACAGCACAGGAACAGGCCCTTCGGCCATCCAAGCCTGCGCCGATCCAGATCCTCTCTCTCAACATGTCGCCTATTTTCTAAGGTTCTGTATCTCTTTTCTTCCTGCCCATTCATGTATCTGTCTAGATACATCTTAAAAGACTCCATCGTGCCCGCATCCACCACCTCCGCTGGCAATGCGTTCCAGGTGCCCACCACCCTCTGCGTAAAGAACTTTCCACGCATATTCCCCCAAAACTTTTCCCCTTTCACTTTGAACTCGTGTCCTCTTGTAATTGAAACCCCCACTCTGGGAAAAAGCCTCTTGCTATCCACCCTGTCTATACCTCTCATGATTTTGTACACCTCAATCAGGTCCCCCCTCAACCTCCGTCTTTCTAATGAAAATAATCCTAATCTACTCAACCTCTCTTCATAGCTAGCGCCTTCATACCAGGCAACATCCTGGTGAACCTCCTCTGCACCCTCTCCAAAGCATCCACATCCTTTTGATAATGTGGCGACCAGAACTGTACGCAGTATTCCAAATGTGGCCGAACCAAAGTCCTATACAACTGTAACATGACCTGCCAACTCTTGTACTCAATGCCCCGTCCGATGAAAGAAAGCATGCCGTATGCCTTCTTGACCACTCTATTTACCTGCGTTGCCACCTTCAGGGAACAGTGAACCTGAACACCCAAATCTCTCTGGACATCAATTTTCCCCAGGACTTTTCCATTTACTGTATAGTTCACTCTTGAATTGGATCTTCCAAAATGCATCACCTCGCATTTGCCCTGATTGAACTCCATCTGCCATTTTTCTGCCCAACTCTCCAATCTATCTATATTCTGCTGTATTCTCTGACAGTCCCCTTCACTATCTGCTACTCCACCAATCTTAGTGTCGTCTGCAAACTTGCTAATCAGTCCACCTATACTTTCCTCCAAATCATTAATGTATATCACAAACAACAGTGGTCCCAGCACGGATCCCTGTGGAACACCACTGGTCACACGTCTCCATTTTGAGAAACTCCCTTCTACTGCTACTCTCTGTCTCCTGTTGCCCAGCCAGTTCTTTATCCATCTAGCTAGTACACCTTGGACCCCAAGCGCCTTCACTTTCTCCATCAGCCTGCCATGGGGAACCTTATCAAACGCCTTACTGAAGTCCATGTATATGACATCGACAGCCCTTCCCTCATCAATCAACGTTGTCACTTCCTCAAAGAATTCTATTAAGTTGGTAAGACATGACCTTCCCTGCACAAAACCATGTTGCCTATCACTGATGAGCCCATTTTCTTCCAAATGGGAATAGATCCTATCCCTCAGTATCTTCTCCAGCAGCTTCCCTACCACTGACGTCAGGCTCACCGGTCTATAATTACCTGGATTATCCCTGCTACCCTTCTTAAACAAGGGGACAACATTAGCAATTCTCCAGTCCTCCGGGACCTCACCCGTGTTTAAGGATGCTGCAAAGATATCTGTTAAGGCCCCAGCTATTTCCTCTCTCGCTTCCCTCAGTAACCTGGGATAGATCCCATCCGGACCTGGGGACTGGTCCACCTTAATGCCCTTTAGAATACCCAACACTTCCTCCCTCCTTATGCCGACTTGACCTAAAGTAATGAAACATCTGTTCCTAACCTCAACATCCGTCATGTCCCTCTCCTCGGTGAATACCGATGCAAAGTACTCATTTAGAATCTCACCCATTTTCTCTGAGTCCAAACATAACATTCCTCCTTTGTCCTTTAGTGGGCCAATCCTTTCTCTAGTTACCCTCTTTCTCCTTATATATGAATAAAAGGAAACCGCTTCCTCACACACTGAAACCTCTTCCCCACACACTGAAAACCCTTCCACACACACTGAAACCCCTTCCACACACACTGAAACCTCTTCCCATACACTGAAACTTCTTCGACACAGACTGAAACCCTTCCCCACACACAGAAACCTCTTCCCCATACACTGAAACCTCTTCCGCATGCACTGAAACATCTTCCAGACACATTGAAACCTCTTCCCCACACACTGAAACCTCTTCCCCACACACTGAAACCTCTTCCCCACACACTGAAACCCCTTCCCCGCACACTGAAACCTCTTCCCCACACACTGAATCCCCTTCACCAGACACTGAAACCCCTTCCCCACACACAGAAACATCTTCCCCACATACTGAAACCACATCCCCACAGACAGAAACCCCTTCCCCACACTCTGAAACCTCTTCCCCACACATTGAAACCTCTTCCCCACACACTGAAACCACTTCCCCACACTCTGAAACCCCTTCCCCACACACTTAAAACATCTTCCCCACACTCTTAAACCACTTCCCCACACCCTGAAACCCCTTCCCCACGCACTGAAACCCATCCCCACAGACTGAAAACTCTTCCCCACACACTGAATCCCCTGCCCCACGGACTGAAACCCCTTTAACTCACACTGAAACACATCCCCACACACTGAAACCCCTTCCCCACACACTGAAACCTCTTCCCCACACACTGAAACCCCTTCCGCACACACTGAAACCCCTTTCCCACACACAGAAAACCGTTCCCCTAACACTGAAACCCATCCCCACACACTGAAACCTCTTCCCCACACAGTGAAACCCCTTCCCCACACACTGAAACCCATCCCCACACACTGAAACCCATCCCCACAAACTGAACCCTTTTCCCCACACACTGAAAGCTCTTCCCCACAGACTGAAACCCTTCCCCACACACTGAAACCTCTTCCCCACACACGGAAACTCCTTCCCGACGCACTGAAGCCTCTTCCACACACACTGAAACCTCTTCCCACACACTAAAACCTCTTCCCCACACGCTGAAACTTCCACCCGCACTGAAACCCATCCCCACACACTGAAACCCCTTCCACAGACACTGAAACATCTTCCACACACGGAAACCCCATCCCCACGCACTGAGACCGCTTCCACACACACTGTTACGCCTTCCCCGCACGCCTTCCCCTTCCCCAGACTCTGAAACCCATCCCACACACTGAAACCACTTCCACACACACTGCAACCTTTCCCTTCAGACTGAAACCCTTCCCCACACACTGAAACCTCTTCCCCACACACTGAAACACCTTCCCCACAAACAGAAACCCATCCCCACACACTGAACCCTCTTCCCCACACACTGCAACCTGTTCCCCACACACTGAAACCACTTCCCCACACACTGAAACCCCTTCCCCACACACTCAAACCTCTTCCCCAAACACTGAACCCCATTCCCCACAGACTGAAACCACTTCCCACGCACTGAAAACTCTTCCCCACAAACTGAAATCTCATCCCCACAGACTGTAACCCATTCCCCACACACTGAAACCCATCCCCACACACAAAAACCTCTTCCCCACACACTGAAACCCCTTCCCCACAGACTGAAACCCCTTTACCTCACACTGAAACCCATCCCCACACACTGAAACCCCTTCCCCACACTCTGAAACCTCTTCCCCACACACTGAAACCCCTTCCGCACACACTGAAACCCCTTTCCCACACACTGAAACCCGTTCCCCAAACACTAAAACCCATCCCCACACACTGAAACCTCTTCCCCACACAGTGAAACCCCTTCCCCACACACTGAAACCCATATCCACACACTGAAACCCATCCCCACACACTGAAACCTCTTCCCCACACACTGAAAGCTCTTCCCCACAGAATGTAACCCTTCCCCAGACACTGAAACCTCTTCCCCACACACTGAAACTCCTTCCCCACGCACTGAAACCTCTTCCACACACACTTGAACCTCTTCCCACACACTGAAACGTCTTCCCCACAAGCTGAAACGTCTGCCACACGCACTGAAACACATCCCCACACACTGAAACCCCTTCCACATACACTGAAACATCTTCCACACACACGGAAACCCCTTCCCCGCACACTGAAACCCCTTCCCCACACACTGAAACCCATCCCCACACACTGAAACCCCTTCCCCACACACTGAAACCCATCCCCACAGACTGAAACCTCTTCCCCACACACTGAATCCCCTGCCCCACAGACTGAAACCCCTTTACCTCACACTGAAACACATCCCCACACACTGAAACCCCTTCCCCACTCACTGAAACCACTTCCCCACACACTGAAACCCCTTCCGCACACACTGAAACCCCTTTCCCACACACAGAAAACCGTTCCCCAATCACTGAAACCCATCCCCACACACAGAAACCTCTTCCCCACACAGTGAAACCCCTTCCCCACACACTGAAACCCTTCTCCACACACTGACACCTCTTCCCCACACACTGAAACATCTTCCACACACACTGAAACCTGTTCCCCACACACTGAAACCTCTTCCCCACACACAGAAACCTCTTCCCCACACACTGAAAGCCCTTCCGCACACACTGAAACCCCTGCCACACACACTGAAACACCTTCCACACACACTTAAACCTCTTCCACAAACACTTAAACCCCTTCTGCACACACTGAAATCTCTTCCCCACACACTGAAACCAATTATCCTCAGACTGAAACCCCTTCCCCACACTCTAAATCCACTTCCCCACACACTGAAACCCCTTCCCCACACACTGTAACCTCTTCCCCACACACTGAAACCCATTCCCGACAGACTGAAATCCCTTCCCCACCCACTGAAACCCATCCCCACACACTGAAACCTCTTCCCCACACACTGAAACCCCCTCCCCACACACTGAAACCCATCCCCACAGACTGAAACCCTTACCCACACACTGAAACCTCTTCCCCACACACTGAAACCCCTTCCCCACGCACTGAAACCCCTTCCACACACACTGAAACCTCTTCCCCACACACTGAAACACCTTCCCCACACGCTGAACCACCTTACACACACACTGAAACCCCTTCTCCACACACTGAAACCTTTTCCCCACACACTGAAACATCTTCCACACACACTGAAACCCATCACCACACACTGAAACCTCTTCCCCACACACTGAAACCTCTTCCCCACACACTGAAACCCCTTCCGCACACACTGAAACCCCTTCCACACACACTGAAACCCCTTCCACACACACTGAAACCCCTTCCACACGCACTTAAACATCTTCCACACACACTGAAAACCTTTCTGCACACAATGAAAACTCTTCCCCACACTGAAACCCTTCCCCACACACTGAAACCCATCCCCACACACTGAAACCTCTTCCCAACAGACTGAAACATCTTCCACAGACACTGAAAGCTTTCCCTACGCACTGAAAACCATCCCAACACACTGAAACCTCTACCCCACACACTGAAACCTCTTCCCCACACACTGAAAACCTTCCCCACACACTGAAACCAATCCCCACAAACTGAAACCTCTTCCCCACACACTGAAAACTCTTCACCACACACTAAAACCGTTCCCCACACACTGGAACCCTTCGCCACACACTGAAACCCATCCCCACACTCTGAAACCTCTTCCCCACACACTGAAACCCTTCCCCACGCCATGAAATCCATCCCCACACACTGAAACCACTGCCCCACACACTGAAAAATTTCCCCACACACTGAAACCCTTCCCCACACACTGACACCCTTCCCCACACACTGAAACCTCTTCCCCATACACTGAAACCCATTCCCCACACACTGAAACCCATCGACACATACTGAAACCTCTTCCCCACACACTGAAACCTCTTCCCCACACACTGAAAACCATCCCCACACACTGAATCCCCTTCACCACACACAGAAACCCCTTCCCCACACACTGAAACAAAGAACAAAGAACAAAGAACAAAGATAATTACAGCACAGGAACAGGCCCTTCGGCCATCCAAGCCTGCGCCGATCCAGATCCTCTCTCTCAACATGTCGCCTATTTTCTAAGGTTCTGTATCTCTTTTCTTCCTGCCCATTCATGTATCTGTCTAGATACATCTTAAAAGACTCCATCGTGCCCGCATCCACCACCTCCGCTGGCAATGCGTTCCAGGTGCCCACCACCCTCTGCGTAAAGAACTTTCCACGCATATTCCCCCAAAACTTTTCCCCTTTCACTTTGAACTCGTGTCCTCTTGTAATTGAAACCCCCACTCTGGGAAAAAGCCTCTTGCTATCCACCCTGTCTATACCTCTCATGATTTTGTACACCTCAATCAGGTCCCCCCTCAACCTCCGTCTTTCTAATGAAAATAATCCTAATCTACTCAACCTCTCTTCATAGCTAGCGCCTTCATACCAGGCAACATCCTGGTGAACCTCCTCTGCACCCTCTCCAAAGCATCCACATCCTTTTGATAATGTGGCGACCAGAACTGTACGCAGTATTCCAAATGTGGCCGAACCAAAGTCCTATACAACTGTAACATGACCTGCCAACTCTTGTACTCAATGCCCCGTCCGATGAAAGAAAGCATGCCGTATGCCTTCTTGACCACTCTATTTACCTGCGTTGCCACCTTCAGGGAACAGTGAACCTGAACACCCAAATCTCTCTGGACATCAATTTTCCCCAGGACTTTTCCATTTACTGTATAGTTCACTCTTGAATTGGATCTTCCAAAATGCATCACCTCGCATTTGCCCTGATTGAACTCCATCTGCCATTTTTCTGCCCAACTCTCCAATCTATCTATATTCTGCTGTATTCTCTGACAGTCCCCTTCACTATCTGCTACTCCACCAATCTTAGTGTCGTCTGCAAACTTGCTAATCAGTCCACCTATACTTTCCTCCAAATCATTAATGTATATCACAAACAACAGTGGTCCCAGCACGGATCCCTGTGGAACACCACTGGTCACACGTCTCCATTTTGAGAAACTCCCTTCTACTGCTACTCTCTGTCTCCTGTTGCCCAGCCAGTTCTTTATCCATCTAGCTAGTACACCTTGGACCCCAAGCGCCTTCACTTTCTCCATCAGCCTGCCATGGGGAACCTTATCAAACGCCTTACTGAAGTCCATGTATATGACATCGACAGCCCTTCCCTCATCAATCAACGTTGTCACTTCCTCAAAGAATTCTATTAAGTTGGTAAGACATGACCTTCCCTGCACAAAACCATGTTGCCTATCACTGATGAGCCCATTTTCTTCCAAATGGGAATAGATCCTATCCCTCAGTATCTTCTCCAGCAGCTTCCCTACCACTGACGTCAGGCTCACCGGTCTATAATTACCTGGATTATCCCTGCTACCCTTCTTAAACAAGGGGACAACATTAGCAATTCTCCAGTCCTCCGGGACCTCACCCGTGTTTAAGGATGCTGCAAAGATATCTGTTAAGGCCCCAGCTATTTCCTCTCTCGCTTCCCTCAGTAACCTGGGATAGATCCCATCCGGACCTGGGGACTGGTCCACCTTAATGCCCTTTAGAATACCCAACACTTCCTCCCTCCTTATGCCGACTTGACCTAAAGTAATGAAACATCTGTTCCTAACCTCAACATCCGTCATGTCCCTCTCCTCGGTGAATACCGATGCAAAGTACTCATTTAGAATCTCACCCATTTTCTCTGAGTCCAAACATAACATTCCTCCTTTGTCCTTTAGTGGGCCAATCCTTTCTCTAGTTACCCTCTTTCTCCTTATATATGAATAAAAGGAAACCGCTTCCTCACACACTGAAACCTCTTCCCCACACACTGAAAACCCTTCCACACACACTGAAACCCCTTCCACACACACTGAAACCTCTTCCCATACACTGAAACTTCTTCGACACAGACTGAAACCCTTCCCCACACACAGAAACCTCTTCCCCATACACTGAAACCTCTTCCGCATGCACTGAAACATCTTCCAGACACATTGAAACCTCTTCCCCACACACTGAAACCTCTTCCCCACACACTGAAACCTCTTCCCCACACACTGAAACCCCTTCCCCGCACACTGAAACCTCTTCCCCACACACTGAATCCCCTTCACCAGACACTGAAACCCCTTCCCCACACACAGAAACATCTTCCCCACATACTGAAACCACATCCCCACAGACAGAAACCCCTTCCCCACACTCTGAAACCTCTTCCCCACACATTGAAACCTCTTCCCCACACACTGAAACCACTTCCCCACACTCTGAAACCCCTTCCCCACACACTTAAAACATCTTCCCCACACTCTTAAACCACTTCCCCACACCCTGAAACCCCTTCCCCACGCACTGAAACCCATCCCCACAGACTGAAAACTCTTCCCCACACACTGAATCCCCTGCCCCACGGACTGAAACCCCTTTAACTCACACTGAAACACATCCCCACACACTGAAACCCCTTCCCCACACACTGAAACCTCTTCCCCACACACTGAAACCCCTTCCGCACACACTGAAACCCCTTTCCCACACACAGAAAACCGTTCCCCTAACACTGAAACCCATCCCCACACACTGAAACCTCTTCCCCACACAGTGAAACCCCTTCCCCACACACTGAAACCCATCCCCACACACTGAAACCCATCCCCACAAACTGAACCCTTTTCCCCACACACTGAAAGCTCTTCCCCACAGACTGAAACCCTTCCCCACACACTGAAACCTCTTCCCCACACACGGAAACTCCTTCCCGACGCACTGAAGCCTCTTCCACACACACTGAAACCTCTTCCCACACACTAAAACCTCTTCCCCACACGCTGAAACTTCCACCCGCACTGAAACCCATCCCCACACACTGAAACCCCTTCCACAGACACTGAAACATCTTCCACACACGGAAACCCCATCCCCACGCACTGAGACCGCTTCCACACACACTGTTACGCCTTCCCCGCACGCCTTCCCCTTCCCCAGACTCTGAAACCCATCCCACACACTGAAACCACTTCCACACACACTGCAACCTTTCCCTTCAGACTGAAACCCTTCCCCACACACTGAAACCTCTTCCCCACACACTGAAACACCTTCCCCACAAACAGAAACCCATCCCCACACACTGAACCCTCTTCCCCACACACTGCAACCTGTTCCCCACACACTGAAACCACTTCCCCACACACTGAAACCCCTTCCCCACACACTCAAACCTCTTCCCCAAACACTGAACCCCATTCCCCACAGACTGAAACCACTTCCCACGCACTGAAAACTCTTCCCCACAAACTGAAATCTCATCCCCACAGACTGTAACCCATTCCCCACACACTGAAACCCATCCCCACACACAAAAACCTCTTCCCCACACACTGAAACCCCTTCCCCACAGACTGAAACCCCTTTACCTCACACTGAAACCCATCCCCACACACTGAAACCCCTTCCCCACACTCTGAAACCTCTTCCCCACACACTGAAACCCCTTCCGCACACACTGAAACCCCTTTCCCACACACTGAAACCCGTTCCCCAAACACTAAAACCCATCCCCACACACTGAAACCTCTTCCCCACACAGTGAAACCCCTTCCCCACACACTGAAACCCATATCCACACACTGAAACCCATCCCCACACACTGAAACCTCTTCCCCACACACTGAAAGCTCTTCCCCACAGAATGTAACCCTTCCCCAGACACTGAAACCTCTTCCCCACACACTGAAACTCCTTCCCCACGCACTGAAACCTCTTCCACACACACTTGAACCTCTTCCCACACACTGAAACGTCTTCCCCACAAGCTGAAACGTCTGCCACACGCACTGAAACACATCCCCACACACTGAAACCCCTTCCACATACACTGAAACATCTTCCACACACACGGAAACCCCTTCCCCGCACACTGAAACCCCTTCCCCACACACTGAAACCCATCCCCACACACTGAAACCCCTTCCCCACACACTGAAACCCATCCCCACAGACTGAAACCTCTTCCCCACACACTGAATCCCCTGCCCCACAGACTGAAACCCCTTTACCTCACACTGAAACACATCCCCACACACTGAAACCCCTTCCCCACTCACTGAAACCACTTCCCCACACACTGAAACCCCTTCCGCACACACTGAAACCCCTTTCCCACACACAGAAAACCGTTCCCCAATCACTGAAACCCATCCCCACACACAGAAACCTCTTCCCCACACAGTGAAACCCCTTCCCCACACACTGAAACCCATCCCCACACACTGAAACCCATCCCCACACACTGAACCCTCTTCCCCACACACTGAAAGCTCTTCCCCACGACTGAAACCCTTCCCCACACACTGAAACCTCTTCCCCACACACGGAAACTCCTTCCCGACGCACTGAAGCCTCTTCCACACACACTGAAACATCTTCCCACACACTAAAACCTCTTCCCCACACGCTGAAACTTCCACACGCACTGAAACCCATCCCCACACACTGAAACCCCTTCCACACACACTGAAACATCTTCCACACACGGAAACCCCATCCCCACGCACTGAGACCGCTTCCACACACACTGTTACGCCTTCCCCGCACGCTGAAACCCCTTCCCCAGACTCTGAAACCCATCCCACACACTGAAACCACTTCCACACACACTGAAACCTTTCCCTTCAGACTGAAACCCTTCCCCACACACTGAAACCTCTTCCCCACACACTGAAACACCTTCCCCACCAACAGAAACCCATCCCCACACACTGAACCCTCTTCCCCACACACTGCAACCTGTTCCCCAAACACTGAAACCACTTCCCCACACACTGAAACCCCTTCCCCACACACTCAAACCTCTTCCCCAAACACTGAACCCCATTCCCCACAGACTGAAACCACTTCCCACGCACTGAAAACTCTTCCCCACAAACTGAAATCTCTTCCCCACACACTGAAACCCCTTATCCACACACTGAAACCCCTTCCCCACAGACAGAAAACTCTTCCCCACACTCTGAACCCTCATCCCCACAGACTGTAACCCATTCCCCACACACTGAAACCCATCCCCACACACAAAAACCTCTTCCCCACACACTGAAACCCCTTCCCCACAGACTGAAACCCCTTTACCTCACACTGAAACCCATCCCCACACACTGAAACCCCTTCCCCACATTCTGAAACCTCTTCCCCACACACTGAAACCCCTTTCCCACACAATCAAACCCGTTCCCCAAACACTGAAACCCATCCCCACACACTGAAACCTCTTCCCCACACAGTGAAACCCCTTCCCCACACACTGAAACCCATACCCACACACTGAATCCCTTCCCCACACACTGAAACCTCTTCACCACACACTGAAAGCTCTTCCCCACAGAATGAAACCCTTCCCCAGACACTGAAACCTCTTCCCCACACACTGAAACTCCTTCCCCACGCACTGAAACCTCTTCCACACACACTGAAACCTCTTCCCACACACTGAAACCTCTTCCCCACAAGCTGAAACGTCTGCCACACGCACTGAAACACATCCCCACACACTGAAACCCCTTCCACATACACTGAAACATCTTCCACACACACGGAAACCCCTTCTCCGCACACTGAAACCCCTTCCCCGCACACTGAAACCCTTCCCCACACGCTGAAACCCCTTACCCACACGCTGAAACTCCTACCACACACACTGAAACCTCTTCCGCATGCACTGAAACCCCTTCCGCACACACTGAAACCCATCCCCAAAGACTGAATCCCATCCCCTCACACTGAAACCCTTCCCCACACAATTAAACGCATCCCCACACACTGACACCTCTTCCCCACACACTGAAACCCCTTATCCACACACTGAAACCCATTCCCCACACACTGAAACCACTTCCCCACAGACTGAAACCCCTTCCCCACACTCTGCAACCTCTTCCCCACACACTGAAACATCTTCCCCACAAACTGAAACCACTGGCCCACACACTGAAACCCATTCCCCACACACTGAAACCTCTTCACCACACACTGAAACCTCTTCCCCACACACTGAAACCTCTTCCCCACACACTGAAACCCCTTCCCCGCACACTGAAACCTCTTCCCCACACACGGAATCCCCTTCCCCACACACTGAAACCACATCCCCACAGACAGAAACCCCTTCCCCACACTCTGAAACCTCTTCCCCACACATTGAAACCTCTTCCCCACACACTGAAACCACTTCCCCACTCTCTGAAACCCCTTCCCCACTCACTGAAACCTCTTCCCCACACTATTAAAGCACTTCCCCACACACTGAAACCCCTTCCCCACACACTGAAACCCATCCCCACACACTGAAACCCTTCCCCACACACTGTAACCCCTTCCCCACAGACTGAAAACTCTTCCCAACACTCTGAAACGTCTTAACCACAGACTGTAACCCATTCCCCATTCACTGAAACACATCCCCACACACTGAAACCCCTTCCCCACACACTGAAACCTCTTCCCCACACACTGAAACCCCTTCCGCACACACTGAAACCTCTTTCCCACACACAGAAAACCGTTCCCCAAACACTGAAACCCATCCCCACACACTGAAACCTCTTCCCCACACAGTGAAACCCCTTCCCAACACACTGAAACCCATCCCCACACACTGAAACACATCCCCACACACTGAAACCTCTTCCCCACACACTGAAAGCTCTTCCCCACAGACTGAAACCCTTCCCCACACACTGAAACCTCTTCCCCACACACTGAAACCCCATCCCCACACACTGAAACCCCTTCCCCACACTCTGAAACCTCTTCCCCACACACTGAAACCCCTTCCGCACACACTGAAACCCCTTTCCCACACACTGAAACCCGTTCCCCAAACACTGAAACCCATCCCCACACACTGAAACCTCTTCCCCACACAGTGGAACCCCTTCCCCACACACTGAAATCCATACCCACACACTGAAACCCATCCCCACACACTGAAACCTCTTCCCCACACACTGAAAGCTCTTCCCCACAGAATGAAACCCTTCCCCAGACACTGAAACCTCTTCCCCACACACTGAAACTCCTTCCCCACGCACTGAAACCTCTTCCACACACACTGAAACCTCTTCCCACACACTGAAACCTCTTCCCCACAAGCTGAAACGTCAACCACACGCACTGAAACACATCCCCACACACTGAAACCCCTTCCACATACACTGAAACATCTTCCACACACACGGAAACCCCTTCCCCGCACACTGAAACCCCTTCCCCGCACACTGAAACCCTTCCCCACACGCTGAAACCCCTTACCCACACGCTGAAACGCCTACCACACACACTGAAACCTCTTCCACATGCACTGAAACCCCTTCCGCACACACTGAAACCCATCCCCAAAGACTGAAACCCATCCCCTCACACTGAAACCCTTCCCCACACAATGAAACGCATCCCCACACACTGACACCTCTTCCCCACACACTGAAACCCCTTATCCACACACTGAAACCCATTCCCCACACACTGAAACCACTTCCCCACAGACTGAAACCCCTTCCCCACACTCTGCAACCTCTTCCCCACACACGGAAACATCTTCCCCACAAACTGAAACCACTGGCCCACACACTGAAACCCATTCCCCACACACTGAAACCTCTTCACCACACACTGAAAACTCTTCCCCACACACTGAGACCTCTTCCCCACACACTGAAACCCCTTCCCCGCACACTGAAACCTCTTCCCCACACACGGAATCCCCTTCACCAGACACTGAAACCCCTTCCCCACACACAGAAACATCTTCCCCACACACTGAAACCACATCCCCACAGACAGAAACCCCTTCCCCACACTCTGAAACCTCTTCCCCACACATTGAAACCTCTTCCCCACACGCTGAAACCACTTCCCCACACTCTGAAACCCCTTCCCCACACACTTAAAACATCTTCCCCACACTATTAAAGCACTTCCCCACACACTGAAACCCCTTCCCCACACACTGAAACACATCCCCACACACTGAAACCCTTCCCCACACACTGTAACCCCTTCCCCACAGACTGAAAACTCTTCCCCACACTCTGAAACGTCCTCCCCACAGACTGTAACACATTCCCCATTCACTGAAACCCATCCCCACACACTGAAACCTCATGCCCACACACTAAAACCCCTTCCCCACACACTGAAACCCATCCCCACAGACTGAAACCTCTTCCCCACACACTGAATCCCCTTCCCCACAGACTGAAACCCCTTTACCTCACACTGAAACACATCCCCACACACTGAAACCCCTTCCCCACACACTGAAACCTCTTCCCCACACACTGAAACCCCTTCCGCACACACTGAAACCTCTTCCCCACACAGTGAAACCCCTTCCCGACACACTGAAACCCATCCCCACACACTGAAACCCATCCCCACACACTGAAACCTCTTCCCCACACACTGAAAGCTCTTCCCCACAGACTGAAACCCTTCCCCACACACTGAAACCTCTTCCCCACACACGGAAACTCCTTCCCGACGCACTGAAGCCTCTTCCACACACACTGAAACCTCTTCCCACACACTGAAACCTCTTCCCCACACGCTGAAACTTCCACACGCACTGAAACCCATCCCCACACACTGAAACCCCTTCCACACACACTGAAACATCTTCCACACACGGAAACCCCATCCCCACGCACTGAGACCCCTTCCACACACACTGTTACCCCTTCCCCGCACGCTGAAACCCCTTCCCCTGACACTGAAACCCATCCCACACACTGAAACCACTTCCACACACACTGAAACCTTTCCCTTCTAACTGAAACCCTTCCCCACACACTGAAACCTCTTCCCCACACACTGAAACACCTTCCCCACAAAGAGAAAGCCATCCCCACACACTGAAATCTCTTCCCCACACACTGAAACCCCTTCCCCAGACACTGAAACTCATCCCCACACTCTGAACCCTCTTCCCCACACTCTGCAACCTCTTCCCCACACACTGAAACCACTTCCCCACACACTGAAACCCCTCCCCCACACACTCAAACCTCTTCCCCAAACACTGAACCCCATTCCCCACAGACTGAAACCACTTCCCACACACTGAAAACTCTTCCCCACACACTGAAATCTCTTCCCCACACACTGAAACCCCTTATCCACACACTGAAACCCCTTCCCCACAGACAGAAAACTCTTCCCCACACACTGAAATCTCTTCCCCACACACTGAAACCCCTTCCCCACAGACTGAAACTCCTTAACCACTCACTGAAACCCATCCACACATACTGAATTTTCTTCCCAACGCACTGAAACCACCTCCCCACACACTGAAACCCCTTCCCCACACACTGAAACCCATCCCCACACACTGAAACCACTTCCACACACACTGAAACCTCTTCCCCACACACTGAAACCCCTTCCGCAATCACTGAAACCCATCCCCACACACTGGAACCTCTTCCCCACACACTGAAAGCTCTTCCCCACAGACTGAATCCCTTCCCCACACACTGAAACCTCTTCCCCACACACTGAAACCGCTTCCCCACGCACTGAAACGTCTTCCGCACATACTGTAACCACTTCCCCCCACACTGAAACCTCTTCCCCTCACACTGAAACCCTTCCCCACACAATGAAACGCATCCCCACACACTGACACCTCTTCCCCACACACTGAAACCCCTTATCCACACACTGAAACCCATTCCCCACACACTGAAACCACTTCCCCACAGACTGAAACCCCTTCCCCACACTCTGCAACCTCTTCCCCACACACTGAAACATCTTCCCCACAAACTGAAACCACTGGCCCACACACTGAAACCCATTCCCCACACACTGAAACCTCTTCACCACACACTGAAACCTCTTCCCCACACACTGAGACCTCTTCCCCACACACTGAAACCCCTTCCCCGCACACTGAAACCTCTTCCCCACACACGGAATCCCCTTCACCAGACACTGAAACCCCTTCCCCACACACAGAAACATCTTCCCCACACACTGAAACCACATCCCCACAGACAGAAACCCCTTCCCCACACTCTGAAACCTCTTCCCCACACATTGAAACCTCTTCCCCTCACGCTGAAACCACTTCCCCACACTCTGAAACCCCTTCCCCACACACTTAAAACATCTTCCCCACACTATTAAAGCACTTCCCCACACACTGAAACCCCTTCCCCACACACTGAAACCCATCCCCACACACTGAAACCCTTCCCCACACACTGTAACCCCTTCCCCACAGACTGAAAACTCTTCCCCACACTCTGAAACGTCCTCCCCACAGACTGTAACACATTCCCCATTCACTGAAACCCATCCCCACACACTGAAACCTCATGCCCACACACTAAAACCCCTTCCCCACACACTGAAACCCAACCCCACAGACTGAAACCTCTTCCCCACACACTGAATCCCCTTCCCCACAGACTGAAACCCCTTTACCTCACACTGAAACACATCCCCACACACTGAAACCCCTTCCCCACGCACTGAAACCTCTTCCCCACACACTGAAACCCCTTCCGCACACACTGAAACCTCTTCCCCACACAGTGAAACCCCTTCCCGACACACTGAAACCCATCCCCACACACTGAAACTCATCCCCACACACTGAAACCTCTTCCCCAACCACAGAAAGCTCTTCCCCACAGACTGAAACCCTTCCCCACACACTGAAACCTCTTCCCCACACACGGAAACTCCTTCCCGACGCACTGAAGCCTCTTCCACACACACTGAAACCTCTTCCCACACACTGAAACCTCTTCCCCACACGCTGAAACTTCCACACGCACTGAAACCCATCCCCACACACTGAAACCCCTTCCACACACACTGAAACATCTTCCACACACGGAAACCCCATCCCCACGCACTGAGACCCCTTCCACACACACTGTTACCCCTTCCCCGCACGCTGAAACCCCTTCCCCTGACACTGAAACCCATCCCACACACTGAAACCACTTCCACACACACTGAAACCTTTCCCTTCTAACTGAAACCCTTCCCCACACACTGAAACCTCTTCCCCACACACTGAAACACCTTCCCCACAAAGAGAGAGCCATCCCCACACACTGAAATCTCTTCCCCACACACTGAAACCCCTTCCCCAGACACTAAAACCCATCCCCACACACTGAACCCTCTTCCCCACACTCTGCAACCTCTTCCCCACACACTGAAACCACTTCCCCACACACTGAAACCCCTTCCCCACACACTCAAACCTCTTCCCCAAACACTGAACCCCATTCCCCACAGACTGAAACCACTTCCCACACACTGAAAACTCTTCCCCACACACTGAAATCTCTTCCCCACACACTGAAACCCCTTATCCACACACTGAAACCCCTTCCCCACAGACAGAAAACTCTTCCCCACACACTGAAATCTCTTCCCCACACACTGAAACCCCTTCCCCACAGACTGAAACTCCTTAACCACTCACTGAAACCCATCCACACATACTGAATTTTCTTCCCCACGCACTGAAACCACCTCCCCACACACTGAAACCCCTTCCCCACACACTGAAACCCATCCCCACACACTGAAAGCTCTTCCACACACACTGAAACCTCTTCCCCACACACTGAAACCCCTTCCGCAATCACTGAAACCCATCCCCACACACTGGAACCTCTTCCCCACACACTGAAAGCTCTTCCCCACAGACTGATTCCCTTCCCAACACACTGAAACCTCTTCCCCACACACTGAAACCCCTTCCCCACGCACTGAAACGTCTTCCGCACATACTGTAACCACTTCCCCACACACTGAAACCTCTTCCCCACACACTGAAACTCCTTCCCAACGCACTGAAACCTCTTCCCCACACGCTTAAACTTCTTCCACACGCACTGAAACCCATTCCCACACACTGAAACCTCTTCCACACACACTGAAACCTCTTCCACACACAATAAAACCCCTTCCCCACGCACTGAAACCCCTCCCACACACACTGTAACCCCTTCCCCGCACACTGAAACCCCTTACCCACACGCTGAAACTCCTTCCACACACACTGAAACCTCTTCCACATGCACTGAAACCCATTCCGCACACACTGAAACACATCCCCACACACTGAAACCCATCCCGTCACACTGCAACAATTCCCCACACAATGAAACTCATCCCCACATACTGAAACCTCTTCCCCACACACTGAAACCCCTCATCCACACACTGAAACCCCTTCCCCACAGACTGAAACCTCTTCCCCAAACACTGAAACCTCTTCCGCACAGACTGAAACCCATTCCCCAGTCATTGAAACCCATCCCCACACTCTGAAACCCCTTCCCCACTCACTGAAACCCATCCCCACACTCTGAAAATTCTTGCCCACATACTGAAACCCCTTCCCCACACACTGAAACCCATCACCACACACTGAAACCCATCCCCACACACTGAAAACCTTCGCCACACACTGAAACCACTTCCCACACACTGAAACCTCTTCGCCACAGACTGAAACCCTTCCCCACACACTGAAACCTCTTCCCCACACACTGAAACCTCTTCCCCACACACTGAAACCCCTTCCCCGCACAATAAAACCTCTTCCCCACACACTGAATCCCCTTCCCCACACACTGAAACCCATCCCCACACACTGAAACCCTTTCCCCACACACTGAAACCCCTTCCCCACACACTGAAACCCATCCCCACACACTGAAACCCATCCCCACACACTGAAACCCTTCCCCACACGTGAAACCTCTTCCCACACACTGAAACCTCTTCCCGACACACTGAAACCTCTTCCCCACACACTGAAACCCCTTCACCGCACACTGAAACCTCTTCCCCACACACTGAAACCCCTTCCCCACACACTGAAACCGCTTCCCCACACACTGAAACCCCTTCCCCACAGACTGATAACCCTTAACCTCACACTGAAACCCATCCCCACACACTGACACCCCGTCCCCCCACACTGAAACTCAATCCCCACACACTGAAACCCCTTCCACACACACTGAAACCCCTTCCCCGCACACTGAATCCCTTCCCCACACGCTGAAAACCCTTCCCCAAACGCTGATACCCCTTCCACAACACTGAAACCTCTTCCACATGCACTGAAACCCCTTCAGCACACACTGAAACCCATCCCCACACACTGAAACCCATCCCCACACACTGAAACCCATCCCCACACACTGAAACTATTCCCCACAAACTGAAACCTCTTTCCCACACGCTGAAACCCCTTCCCCACACGCTGAAACCCCTTCCACACTCACTGAAAGCCATTCCCCACACACTGAAACCCATCCCAACAACCTGAAACCTCTTCCCCACGCACTGAAACCACATCCCCACAGACTGCAACCGCTTCCCCACACTCTGAAACCTCTTCCCCAAACACTGAAACCTCTTCCCCACAGACTGAAACCTCTTCCCCACACACTGAAACCTCTTCCACACACACTGAAACCTCTTCCCCACACACTGAAACCTCTTCCCCACAAACTGAAACTCCTTCCCCACGCACTGAAACCTCTTCTGCACACACTGAAACATCTTCCCCACACACTGAAACCTCTTCCCCACACGCTGAAACTTCTTCCACACCCACTGAAACCCATCCCCACACACTGAAACCCATTCCACACAAACTGAAACCTCTTCCACACAAACTGAAATCCCTTCCGCACACATGGAAACCTCTTCCGCACACACTGAAACCCATTTCCCACACACTGAAACCTTTCCCTAAACACTGAAACCCATCCCCACACACTGAAACCTGTACCCCACACACTGAAACCTCTTCCCCACACTCTGAAAACCTTCCCCACACATTGAAACCCCTTCCCCACAGATTGAAACCCCTTAACCACACACTGAAACCGATCCCCACACACTGAAACCTCTACCCCACACACTGTAAGCTCTTCCACACAGACTGAAACCCTTACCCACACACTGAAACCTCTTCGCCTTCACACTGAAACCACTTCCCCACTCACTGAAACCTCTTCCACACACACTGAAACCTCTTCCCCATACACAGAAACTCCATCCCCACACACTGAAACCCCTTCCACACACACTGAAACCCCTTCCCCGCACACTGAAAACCCTTCCCCGCACACTGAATCCCTTCGCCACACGCTGAAACCCTTTCCCCACACGCTGAAACCCCTTCCACAACACTGAAACCTCTTCCACATGCACTGAAACCCCTTCCGCACACACTGAAACCCATCCCCACACACTGAAACCCATCCCCACACACTGAAACTATTCTCCACACAATGAAACCCATCCCACACACTGAAACCTCTTCCCCACAAACTGAAACCTCTTCCCTACACGCTGAACCCCCTTCCCCACACGCTGAAGCCCCTTCCACAATCACTGAAAGCCATTCCCCACACACTGAAACCCATCCCCACAGACTGAAATCTCTTCCCCACACACTGAAACCCCTTCCCCACACACTGAAACCTCTTCCCCGCACACTGAAACCTCTTCCCCACACCCTGAAACCTCTTCCCCACACACTGAAACCCTTCCCCACACGCTGAAACCCCTTCCCCACATGCTAAAACCCCTTCCACAAACACTGAAACCCCGTCCACAAACACTGAAACCCCTTCCACACACGCTGAAACACCTTACACAAACACTGACACCCCTTCCCCACATACTGAAACACTTCCCCACACACTGAAACCCTTCTCCACACACTGAAACCTCTTCCCAACACACTGAAACATCTTCCACACACACTGAAACCTCTTCCCCACACACTGAAACCTATTCCCCACACACAGAAACCTCTTCCCCACATACTGAAACCCCTGCCACACACACTGAAACACCTTCCACACACACTTAAACCTCTTCCACAAACACTTAAACCCCTTCTGCACACACTGAAATCTCTTCCCCACACACTGAAACCAATTATCCTCAGACTGAAACCCCTTCCCCACACTCTAAATCCACTTCCCCACACACTGAAACCCCTTCCCCACACACTGAAACCTCTTCCCCACACACTGAAACCCCTTCCCGACAGACTGAAATCCCTTCCCCACCCACTGAAACCCATCCCCACACACTGAAACCTCTTCCCCACACACTGAAACCCCCTCCCCACACACTGAAACCCATCCCCACACACTGAAACCCCTTCCACACACACTGAAACCCCTTCCACACACACTGAAACCCCTTCCACACGCACTTAAACATCTTCCACACACACTGAAAACCTTTCTGCACACAATGAAAACTCTTCCCCACACTGAAACCCTTCCCCACACACTGAAACCCATCCCCACACACTGAAACCTCTTCCCAACACACTGAAACATCTTCCACACACACTGAAAGCTTTCCCTACGCACTGAAAACCATCCCAACACACTGAAACCTCTACCCCACACACTGACACCTCTTCCCCACACACTGAAAACATTCCCCACACACTGAAACCAATCCCCACAAACTGAAACCTCTTCCCCACATACTGAAAACTCTTCACCAGACACTAAAACCGTTCCCCACACACTGGAACCCTTCGCCACACACTGAAACCCATCCACACACTCTGAAACCTCTTCCCCACACACTGAAACCCTTCCCCACGCCATGAAATCCATCCCCACACACTGAAACCTCTTCCCCACACACTGAAACCACTTCCCCACACACTGAAAAATTTCCCCACACACTGAAACCCTTCCCCACACACTGACACCCTTCCCCACACACTGAAACCTATTCCCCATACACTGAAACCCCTTCCCCACACACTGAAACCCATCGACACATACTGAAACCTCTTCCCCACACACTGAAACCTCTTCCCCACACACTGAAAACCATCCCCACACACTGAATCCCCTTCACCACACACAGAAACCCCTTCCCCACACACTGAAACAAAGAACAAAGAACAAAGAACAAAGATAATTACAGCACAGGAACAGGCCCTTCGGCCATCCAAGCCTGCGCCGATCCAGATCCTCTCTCTCAACATGTCGCCTATTTTCTAAGGTTCTGTATCTCTTTTCTTCCTGCCCATTCATGTATCTGTCTAGATACATCTTAAAAGACTCCATCGTGCCCGCATCCACCACCTCCGCTGGCAATGCGTTCCAGGTGCCCACCACCCTCTGCGTAAAGAACTTTCCACGCATATGCCCCCAAAACTTTTCCCCTTTCACTTTGAACTCGTGTCCTCTTGTAATTGAAACCCCCACTCTGGGAAAAAGCCTCTTGCTATCCACCCTGTCTATACCTCTCATGATTTTGTACACCTCAATCAGGTCCCCCCTCAACCTCCGTCTTTCTAATGAAAATAATCCTAATCTACTCAACCTCTCTTCATAGCTAGCGCCTTCATACCAGGCAACATCCTGGTGAACCTCCTCTGCACCCTCTCCAAAGCATCCACATCCTTTTGATAATGTGGCGACCAGAACTGTACGCAGTATTCCAAATGTGGCCGAACCAAAGTCCTATACAACTGTAACATGACCTGCCAACTCTTGTACTCAATGCCCCGTCCGATGAAAGAAAGCATGCCGTATGCCTTCTTGACCACTCTATTTACCTACGTTGCCACCTTCAGGGAACAGTGAACCTGAACACCCACATCTCTCTGGACATCAATTTTCCCCAGGACTTTTCCATTTACTGTATAGTTCACTCTTGAATTGGATCTTCCAAAATGCATCACCTCGCATTTGCCCTGATTGAACTCCATCTGCCATTTCTCTGCCCAACTCTCCAATCTATCTATATTCTGCTGTATTCTCTGACAGTCCCCTTCACTATCTGCTACTCCACCAATCTTAGTGTCGTCTGCAAACTTGCTAATCAGTCCACCTATACTTTCCTCCAAATCATTAATGTATATCACAAACAACAGTGGTCCCAGCACGGATCCCTGTGGAACACCACTGGTCACACGTCTCCATTTTGAGAAACTCCCTTCTACTGCTACTCTCTGTCTCCTGTTGCCCAGCCAGTTCTTTATCCATCCAGCTAGTACACCTTGGACCCCAAGCGCCTTCACTTTCTCCATCAGCCTGCCATGGGGAACCTTATCAAACGCCTTACTGAAGTCCATGTATATGACATCGACAGCCCTTCCCTCATCAATCAACTTTGTCACTTCCTCAAAGAATTCTATTAAGTTGGTAAGACATGACCTTCCCTGCACAAAACCATGTTGCCTATCACTGATGAGCCCATTTTCTTCCAAATGGGAATAGATCCTATCCCTCAGTATCTTCTCCAGCAGCTTCCCTACCACTGACGTCAGGCTCACCGGTCTATAATTACCTGGATTATCCCTGCTACCCTTCTTAAACAAGGGGACAACATTAGCAATTCTCCAGTCCTCCGGGACCTCACCCGTGTTTAAGGATGCTGCAAAGATATCTGTTAAGGCCCCAGCTATTTCCTCTCTCGCTTCCCTCAGTAACCTGGGATAGATCCCATCCGGACCTCGGGACTGGTCCACCTTAATGCCCTTTAGAATACCCAACACTTCCTCCCTCCTTATGCCGACTTGACCTAAAGTAATCAAACATCTGTTCCTAACCTCAACATCCGTCATGTCCCTCTCCTCGGTGAATACCGATGCAAAGTACTCGTTTAGAATCTCACCCATTTTCTCTGAGTCCAAACATAACATTCCTCCTTTGTCCTTTAGTGGGCCAATCCTTTCTCTAGTTACCCTCTTTCTCCTTATATATGAATAAAAGGAAACCGCTTCCTCACACACTGAAACCTCTTCCCCACACACTGAAACCCCTTCCGCACACTCTGAAACCATCCCCACACACTGAAAACCTTCCCCATACACTGAAACCTCTTCCCACACACTGAAACCTCTTCGCCACACACTGAAACCCCTTCCCCACATACCGAAACCCATCCCCACACACTGAAACCTCTTCCCCACACACTGAAACCCCCTCCCCACTCACTGAAACACATCTGCACACACTGAAACCCATCCCCACAAATTAAAACCACTTCCCCACACACTGAATGCTCTTCCCCACAGATTGAAACCCTTACCCACACACTGAAACCTCTTCCCCAAACACTGATATTCCTTACCCACGCACTGAAACCTCTTCCACACACACTGAAACCTCTTCGCCACACACTGAAACCTCTTCCCCACACACTGATATTCCTTCCCCACGCACTGAATCCTCCTCCACACACACAGATACATCTTCCCCACACAATGAAACCTCTTCGCCACACGCTGAATCTTCTTCCCCACACAATGAAACCTCTTCCCCACACACTGAAACCACTTCCCTTCAGACTGAAACTCCTTCCCCACGCACTGAATCCTCTTCCACACACAATGAAACCCTTCCCCACACGCTGAAAGCCCTTCCCCACACGCTGAAACCCCTTCCACACACACTGAAACCTCTTCCACATGCACTGAAACCCCTTCCGCACACACTGAAACCCATCCCCACACACTGAAACCCATCCCCACGCACTGAAACCATTCACCACACAATGAAACCCATCCCCACACTTTGAAATCTCTTCCCCACAAACTGAAACCTCTTCCCCACATGCTGAAACCCCTTCCCAACACGCTGAAACCCCTACCACACTCACTGAAACCCATTCCCCACACACTGAAACCCATCCCCACAGACTGAAACCTCTTCCCAACAAACTGAAACCCCTTGGCCACACACTGAAACCCCTTCCCCACAGACAGAAAACTCTTCCCCACACTCTGAACCCTCATCCCCACAGACTGTAACCCATTCCCCACACACTGAAACCCATCCCCACACACAAAAACCCCTTCCCCACACTCTGAAACCTCTTCCCCACACACTGAAACCCCTTCCGCACACACTGAAACCCCTTTCCCACACACTGAAACCCGTTCCCCAAACACTGAAACCCAACCCCAAACACTGAAACCTCTTCCCCACACAGTGAAACCCCTTCCCAACACACTGAAACCCATCCCCACACACTGAAACCCATCCCCACACACTGAAACCTCTTCCCCACACACTGAAAGCTCTTCCTCACAGAATGAAACCCTTCCCCACACACTGAAACCTCTTCCCCACACACTGAAACGCCTTCCCCACGCACTGAAACCTCTTCCACACACACTGAAACCTCTTCCCACACACTGAAACCTCTTCCCCACAAGCTGAAACGTCTGCCACACGCACTGAAACACATCCCCACACACTGAAACCCCTTCCACATACACTGAAACATCTTCCACACACACGGAAACCCCTGCCCCGCACACTGAAACCCCTTCCCCGCACACTGAAACCCTTCCCCACACGCTGAAACCCCTTACCCACACGCTGAAACTCCTACCACACACACGGAAACCTCTTCCACATGCACTGAAACCCCTTCCGCACACACTGAAACCCATCCCCAAAGACTGAAACCCATCCCCTCACACTGAAACCCTTCCCCACACAATGAAACGCATCCCCACACACTGACACCTCTTCCCCACACACTGAAACCCCTTATCCACACACTGAAACCCATTCCCCACACACTGAAACCACTTCCCCACAGACTGAAACCCCTTCCCCACACTCTGCAACCTCTTCCCCACACACTGAAACCTCTTCCCCACACACTGAAACCACTTCCTCACACACTGAAACCCATTCCCCACAGACTGAAACCTCTTCACCACACACTGAAACCTCTTCCCCACACAGTGAAACCCTTCCCCACACACTGAAACCTCTTCCCACACACTGAAACTTCTTCGCCACAGACTGAAAACCTTCCCCACACACTGAAACCACTTCCCCACACACTGAGACCTTTTCCCCACACACTGAAACCCCTTCCCCGCACACTGAAACCTCTTCCCCAGACACTGAATCCCCTTCACCACACACTGAAACCCCTTCCCCACACACTGAAGCCTCTTCCCCACACACTGAAACCACTTCCCCACAGACTGAAACCCCTTCCCCACAAACTGAAACCCCTTCCCCACAGACTGAAACCACTTAACCTCACAATGAAACCTCTTCCCCAGAAACTGAAACCCCTTCCCCACACACTGAAACCTCTTCCCCACACACTGAAACCCCTTCCCCACACACTGAAACCCCTTTCCCACACACTGAAACCTCTTCCCCACACTCTGAAAGCTCTTCCCCACAGACTGAAACCCTTCCCCACACACTGAAACCTCTTCCCCATACACTGAAACCCCTTCCCCACGCACTGAAACCTCTTCCAAACATACTGAAACCTCTTCCCCACACACTGAAACCCATCCCCACAGACTGAAAAACATCCCCACAGGCTGAAACTCCTTCCCCACTCACTGAAACCCATCCCACACACTGAAACCTCTTCCACACACACTGAAAACTTTCCCGACAGACTGAAACCCTTCCCCACAAATTGAAACCTCTTCCCCACACACTGAAACAACTTCCCCGCACACAGAAAGCCATCCCCACACACTGAAATCTCTTCCCCACACAATGAAACCACTTCCCCAGACACTGAAACCCATCCCCACACACTGAAACCTCTTCCCCACACACTGCAACCTCTTCACCACACACTGAAACCCCTTCCCCAATCACTGAAACCTCTTCCCCACACACTGAAACCTCTTCCCCACAGACTGAAACCCTTCCCCACACACTGAAACCTCTTCCCCACACACTGAAACCCCTTCCCCACGCACTGAAACCTCTTCCACACATACTGAAACCTCTTGCCCACATTCTGAAACCTCTTCCCCACACACTGAAACCTCTTCCCCACACAATGAAACTCCTTCCCCACGCACTGAAACCTCTTCCACACGCACTGAAAACTCTTCCCCACACACTGAAACACATCCCCACGGACTGAAACACATCCCCACAGGCTGAAACCCCTTCCCCACACACCGAAACCCATCCCACACACTGAACCCTCTTCCACACACACTGAAACCTTTCCCTACAGACTGAAACCCTTCCCCACACACTGAAACCCATCCCTACACACTGAAACCTGTTCCCCACACGCTGAAACCTCTTCCCCACACACTGAAACCCCTTATCCACACACTGAAACCCCTTCCCCACAGACTGAAACCTTTTCCCCACACTCTGAAACCTCATTCCCACACACTGAAACCTCGTCCCCACTCACTGAAACACCTTCCCCACTCACTGAAACACATCCCCAAACACTGAAACCCTTCCCCACACACTGAAACCTCTTCCCACACACTGAAACCTCTTCCCCACACACTGAAACCTCTTCCCCACACACTGAAACCCCTTCCCCGCACACTGCAACATTTCCCTACAGACTGAAACCGTTCCCCACACACTAAAACCCCGTCCCCACTCACTGAAACACCTTCCCCACTCACTGAAACACATCCCCAAACACCGAAACCCTTCCCCACACACTGAAACCTCTTCCCACACACTGAAACCTCTTCCCCACACACTGAAACCTCTTCCCCACACACTGAAACCCCTTCCCCGCACACTGCAACATTTCCCTACAGACTGAAACCGTTCCCCACACACTACAACCTCTTCCCACACACTGAAACACCTTCCCCACACACAGAAAGCCATCCCCACACACTGAAACATCTTCCCCACACACTGAAACTCCTTCCCCAGACACTGAAACCCATCCCCACACACTGAAACCTCTTCCGCACACACTGCAACCTCTTTCCCACACACTGAAACCCCTTCCCCACACACTGAAACCCCTTCCCCACACACTCAAACCTCTTAACCACACACTGAAACCCATTCACCACAGACTGAAACCACTTCCCCACACACTGAAACCTCTTCCCCACACACTGAAACCTCTTCTCCACAAACTGAAACCCCTTATCCACACACTGAAACCAATTCCCCACAGACTGAAACCTCTTCCCCACACACTGAAACCTCTTCACCACAGACTGTAACGCATTCCCCACACACTGAAACCCATGCCCACACACTGAAACCTCATGCCCACACACTGAAGCCACTTCCCCAGACACTGAAACCCCTTCCCCACACACTGAAACCCATCACCACACACTGAAACCTCTTCCCCACACACTGAAACCACTTCCCCACACACTAAAACCCATCCCCACACACTGAAACCCATCCCCACACACTGAAACCCTTCCCCACACACTGAAACCTCTTCCCACACACTGAAACTTCTTCGCCACAGACTGAAAACCTTCCCCACACACTGAAACCACTTCCCCACACACTGAGACCTCTTCCCCACACACTGAAACCCCTTCCCCGCACACTGAAACCTCTTCCCCAGACACTGAATCCCCTTCACCACACACTGAAACCCCTTCCCCACACACTGAAGCCTCTTCCCCACACACTGAAACCACTTCCCCACAGACTGAAACCCCTTCCCCACAAACTGAAACCCCTTCCCCACACACTGAAACCCCTTCCCCACACACTCAAACCTCTTAACCACACACTGAAACCCATTCACCACAGACTGAAACCACTTCCCCACACACTGAAACCTCTTCCCCACACACTGAAACCTCTTCTCCACAAACTGAAACCCCTTATCCACACACTGAAACCAATTCCCCACAGACTGAAACCTCTTCCCCACACACTGAAACCTCTTCACCACAGACTGTAACGCATTCCCCACACACTGAAACCCATGCCCACACACTGAAACCTCATGCCCACACACTGAAGCCACTTCCCCAGACACTGAAACCCCTTCCCCACACACTGAAACCCATCACCACAAACTGAAACCCCTTCCCCACACACTGAAACCCATCACCACACACTGAAACCTCTTCCCCACACACTGAAACCACTTCCCCACACACTAAAACCCATCCCCACACACTGAAACCCATCCCCACACACTGAAACCCTTCCCCACACACTGAAACCTCTTCCCACACACTGAAACTTCTTCGCCACAGACTGAAAACCTTCCCCACACACTGAAACCACTTCCCCACACACTGAGACCTCTTCCCCACACACTGAAACCCCTTCCCCGCACACTGAAACCTCTTCCCCAGACACTGAATCCCCTTCACCACACACTGAAACCCCTTCCCCACACACTGAAGCCTCTTCCCCACACACTGAAACCACTTCCCCACAGACTGAAACCCCTTCCCCACAAACTGAAACCCCTTCCCCACACACTGAAACCACTTAACCTCACAATGAAACCTCTTCCCCACAAACTGAAACCCCTTCCCCACACACTGAAACCTCTTCCCCACACACTGAAACCCCTTCCCCACACACTGAAACCCCTTTCCCACACACTGAAACCTCTTCCCCACACACTGAAAGCTCTTCCCCACAGACTGAAACCCTTCCCCACACACTGAAACCTCTTCCCCATACACTGAAACCCCTTCCCCACGCACTGAAACCTCTTCCAAACATACTGAAACCTCTTCCCCACACACTGAAACCCATCCCCACAGACTGAAAAACATCTCCACAGGCTGAAACTCCTTCCCCACTCACTGAAACCCATCCCACACACTGAAACCTCTTCCACACACACTGAAAACTTTCCCGACAGACTGAAACCCTTCCCCACAAATTGAAACCTCTTCCCCACACACTGAAACAACTTCCCCGCACACAGAAAGCCATCCCCACACACTGAAATCTCTTCCCCACACAATGAAACCACTTCCCCAGACACTGAAACCCATCCCCACACACTGAAACCTCTTCCCCACACACTGCAACCTCTTCACCACACACTGAAACCCCTTCCCCAAACACTGAAACCTCTTCCCCACACACTCAAACCTCTTCCCCACACACTCAAACCTCTTCCCCACACACTGAAACCCATTCCCCGCAGACTGAAACCACTTCCCCACACACTGAAACCTCTTCCCCACACACTGAAAGCTCTTCCCCACACACTGAAACACCTTATCCACACACTGAAACCCCTTCCCCACAGACTGAAACCTCTTCCCCACAATCTGAAACCTCATCCCCGCAGACTGTAACCCATTCCCCACACACTGAACCCCATCCCAACACACTGAAACCTCATGCCCACACATTGAAACACCTTCCCCAATCACTGAAACCCCTTCCCCACACACTGAAACCCATCCCCACTTACTGAAACCTCTTCCCCACACACTGAAACCCCTTCCCCACTCACTGAAACCCATCCCACCGCACTGAAACCCCTTCCCCACTCACTGAAACCCATCCCCACACACTGAAAGCCTTCCCCACACACTGAAACCTCTTCCCACACACTGAAAACTCTTCCACACACACTGAAACCTCTTCCCCACACACTGAAACCCCTTCCCCGCATACTGAAACCTCTTCCCCACACACTGAAACCCCTTCCCCACACACTGAAACCCCTTTCACACAGACTGCAACCCGTTCTCCAAACACTGAAACCCATCCCCACACACTGAAACCTCTTCCCCACACAGTGAAACCCCATCCCCACACACTGAAACCCATCCCCACACACTGAAACACCTTCCCAACACACTGAAACCTCTTGCCCATACACTGAAAGCTCTTCCCCACAGACTCAAACCCTTCCCCACACACTGAAACCTCTTCCCCACACACTGAAACTCCTTCCCCACGCACTGAAACCTCTTCCACACACACTGAAACCTCTTCCCCACACAATGAAACGCATCCCTACACACTGAAACCTCTTCCCCACACACTGAAACCCCTTATCCACACACTGAAACCCCTTCCCCACACACTGAAACCACTTCCCCAACGACTGAATCCCCTTCCCCACAGACTGAAACCCCTTAATCACACTCTGAAACCCATTCCCACACAATGAAATCTCTTTCCCACACCCTGAAACCACTTCCCCACACACTGAAACCCCTTCCCCACACTCTGCAACCTCTTCCCCACACACTGAAACCTCTTCCACACACACTGAAATCATTTCCCCACACACTGAAACCCCTTCCCTACAGACTGATACCTCTTCCGCACACACTGAAACCCCTTCCCCACAGACTGAAACCCGTTGACCACACACTGAAACCCATCCCCACACACTGAAATCTCTTCCCCACACACTGAAAACCCATCCCCACACACTGAAACCCCTTCCCCACTCACTGAAACCCATCCCCAATCACTGAAACCTCTTCCCCACACACTGAAACCTCTACCCCACATCCTGAAAACCCTTCCGCAATCACTGAATCCCATCCCCACACTCTGAAACCCATCCCCACACACGGGAACCTCTTCCCCACACACTGAAAGCTCTTCCCCACAGACTGAAACCCTTCCCCACACACTGAAACCTCTTCCCCACACACTGAAACCCCTTCCCCACGCACTGAAACCTCTTCCACACATACTGAAACCTCTTCCCCACACACTGAAACCTCTTCCCCACACACTGAAACTCCTTCCCCACGCACTGAATCCTCTTCCACCCACACTGAAACCTCTTACCCACACACTGAAACCACTTCCCCACGCACTGAAACCCCTTCCCCACGCACTGAAACCCCTTCCCCACGCACTGAAACCTCTTCCCCACACACTGAAACCACTTCCCCACAGACTGATACCCCTTAACCACACACTGAAACCCATTATCACACACTGAAAGTGGAAGGGTTTCATTGTGTGGGGAAGGGGTGTCCGTGTGTGGGGAAGGTGTTTCAGTGTGTGGGGATGTGTTGCAGTGTGTGGGGAAGGTGTTTCAGTGTGTGCAGAAGGGGTTTCAGTGTGTGCGGATGGCGTTTCAGTGTGTTTGGAAGGGTTTCAGTGTGTGGGGAATGTGTTTAAGTGTGTGGTGAATGGGTCTCAGTGTTTGGGGAAGGGTTTCATTGTGTGGGGAAGGGGTGTCCGTGTGTGGGGAAGGTGTTTCAGTGTGTGGGGAAGGTGTTTCAGTGTGTGCAGAAGGGGTTTCAGTGTGTGGGGAAGGTGTTTAAGTGTATGGCTAAGGTGTTTCAGTGTGTGGGGAAGGGTATCAGTGTGTGGGGAAGGGGTTTCAGTGTGTGGGTAAGGGTTTCAGTGTGTGGGGAAGGTGTTTCAGTGTGTGCGGAAGGGGTTTCAGTGTGAGGGGAAGGTGTTTCATTGTGTGGGGAAGGTGTTTCAGTATGTAGGGAAGGTGTTTCAGTGTGTGAGGAAATGGTTTCAGTGTGTCGGGAAGTTGTTTCAGTGTGTGGGGAAGAGGTTTCAGTGTGTGCGGAAGGGGTTTCAGTGTGTGAGGAAGGTGTTTCGGTGTGTGGGGAAGGTGTTTCAGTGTGTGGGGAAGGGGTTTCAGTGACTGGGGAAGGTCTTTCAGTGTGTGGTGAAGGTGTTTCAGTGTGTGCGGAAGAGGTTTCAGTGTGTGGGGAAGGTGTTTCAGTGTCTGGGGAAGGTGTTTCAGTGTGTGGGGAAGGGGTCTCAGAGTGTGGGGAAGGGTTTCAGTGTGTGGGGATTGGATTTCAGTGTGTGGGGAAGGTGTTTCAGTGTGTGGGGAAGGTGTTTCAGTGTGTGGGGAAGGGGTCTCAGTGTATGGGGAAGAGGTTTCAGTGTGTAGGGATGCGTTTCATTGTGTGGGGAATGGTTTCAGTGTGAGGGGATGGGTTTCAGAGTGTGGGGAATGGGTTTCAGTGTGTGGGGAAGGGTTTCAGTGTGTGGGGAAGGCGTATCATTGTGTGGGGAAGGTGTTTCAGTGTGTGGGGAAGGTGTTTCAGTATGTGGGGAATGTGTTTCAGTGTGTCGGGAAGCTGTTTCAGTGTGTGGGAAAGGTGTTTCAGTGTGTGCGGAAGGGGTTTCAGCGTGTGGGGAAGGCGCTTCGGTGTGTGGGGAAGGTGTTTCAGTGTGTGGGTAAGGGGTTTCAGTGTGTGGGGAATGTGTTTCAGTGTGTGGGGAAGGTGTTTCAGTGTGTGGGGAAGGGGTTTCAGTGTGTGGGGTAGGGTTTCAGTGTGTGGGGAAGGGGTTTCAGTGTGTGAGGAATGGTTTCACTCTAGGGGAAGGTGTTTCAGTGTGTGGGCAAGGGGTTTCAGTGTGTGGGGAAGGTGTTTCAGTGTGTGGGGAAGGTGTTTCAGTGTGTGGGGAAGGTGTCTCAGAGCGTGGGGAAGGTGTTTCAGTGTGTGGGGAAGGTGTTTCAGTGACTGGGGAAGGTCTTTCAGTGTGTGGTGAAGGTGTTTCAGTGTGTGCGGAAGAGGTGTCAGTGTGTGGGGAAGGGGTCTCAGAGTGTGGGGAAGGGTTTCAGTGTGTGGGGATTGGATTTCAGTGTGTGGGGAAGGTGTTTCTGTGTGTGGGGCAGGTGTTTCAGTGTGTGGGGAAGGGGTCTCAGTGTATGGGGAAGAGGTTTCAGTGTGTAGGGATGCGTTTCATTGTGTGGGGAATGGTTTCAGTGTGAGGGGATGGGTTTCAGAGTGTGGGGAATGGGTTTCAGTGTGTGGGGAAGGGTTTCAGTGTGTGGGGAAGGCGTATCATTGTGTGGGGAAGGTGTTTCAGTGTGTGGGGAAGGTGTTTCAGTATGTGGGGAATGTGTTTCAGTGTGTCGGGAAGCTGTTTCAGTGTGTGGGAAAGGTGTTTCAGTGTGTGCGGAAGGGGTTTCAGCGTGTGGGGAAGGCGCTTCGGTGTGTGGGGAAGGTGTTTCAGTGTGTGGGTAAGGGGTTTCAGTGTGTGGTGAAGGTGTTTCAGTGTGTGGGGAAGGTGTTTCAGTGTGTGGGGAAGGGGTTTCAGTGTGTGGGGTAGGGTTTCAGTGTGTGGGGAAGGGGTTTCAGTGTGTGAGGAATGGTTTCACTCTTGGGGAAGGTGTTTCAGTGTGTGGGGAAGGGGTTTCAGTGTGTGGGGAAGGTGTTTCAGTGTGTGGGGAAGGTGTTTCAGTGTGTGGGGAAGGTGTCTCAGAGCGTGGGGAAGGTGTTTCAGTGTGTGGGGAAGGTGTTTCAGTGACTGGGGAAGGTCTTTCAGTGTGTGGTGAAGGTGTTTCAGTGTGTGCGGAAGAGGTTTCAGTGTGTGGGGAAGGTGTTTCAGTGTCTGGGGAAGGTGTTTCAGTGTGTGGGGAAGGGGTCTCAGAGTGTGGGGAAGGGTTTCAGTGTGTGGGGATTGGATTTCAGTGTGTGGGGAAGGTGTTTCTGTGTGTGGGGAAGGTGTTTCAGTGTGTGGGGAAGGGGTCTCAGTGTATGGGGAAGAGGTTTCAGTGTGTAGGGATGCGTTTCATTGTGTGGGGAATGGTTTCAGTGTGAGGGGATGGGTTTCAGAGTGTGGGGAATGGGTTTCAGTGTGTGGGGAAGGGTTTCAGTGTGTGGGGAAGGCGTATCATTGTGTGGGGAAGGTGTTTCAGTGTGTGGGGAAGGTGTTTCAGTATGTGGGGAATGTGTTTCAGTGTGTCGGGAAGCTGTTTCAGTGTGTGGGAAAGGTGTTTCAGTGTGTGCGGAAGGGGTTTCAGCGTGTGGGGAAGGCGCTTCGGTGTGTGGGGAAGGTGTTTCAGTGTGTGGGTAAGGGGTTTCAGTGTGTGGGGAAGGTGTTTCAGTGTGTGGGGAAGGTGTTTCAGAGTGTGGGGAAGGGGTTTCAGTGTGTGGGGTAGGGTTTCAGTGTGTGGGGAAGGGGTTTCAGTGTGTGAGGAATGGTTTCACTCTTGGGGAAGGTGTTTCAGTGTGTGGGGAAGGGGTTTCAGTGTGTGGGGAAGGTGTTTCAGTGTGTGGGGAAGGTGTTTCAGTGTGTGGGGAAGGTGTCTCAGAGCGTGGGGAAGGTGTTTCAGTGTGTGGGGAAGGTGTTTCAGTGTGTGAAGAAGGTGTTTCAGTGTGTGGGGAAGGTGTTTCAGTGTTTGGTGAAGGGGGCTCAGGGTATGCGGAAGGTGTTTCAGTGCGTGGGGATGTGCTTCAGTGTGTGGGGAAGGGGTTTCAGTGTGTGGGGAAGGGGTTTCAGTGTGTGGTAAGGGTTTCAGTGTGTGGGGATGGTGTTTCTGTGTGTGCGGAAGGGGTTTCAGTGTGTGGGGAAGGTGTTTCATTGTGTGGGGAAGGTGTTTCAGTATGTGGGGAAGGTGTTTCAGTGTGTGGGGAACGGGTTTCAGTGTGGGGGGAAGGTGTTTCGGTGTGTGGTGAAGGTGTTTCAGTGTGTGGGGAAGGGGTTTCAGTGTGTGGGGAAGGGTTTCAGTTTGTGGGGAAGGTGTTTCAGTGTGTGGGGAAGGGGTTTCAGTGTGTTGGGAAGGGGTTTCAGTGTGTGGGGAAGGTGTTTCAGTGTGTGGGGAAGGGGTCTCAGAGTGTGGGGAAGTGGTTTCAGTGTGTGGGGATGGGATTTCAGTGTGTGGTGAAGGTGTTTCAGTCTGTGGGGAAGGTGTTTCAGTGTGTGGGGAAGGGGTCTCAGTATGAGGGGAAGGTGTTTCAGTGCGTGGGGATGTGCTTCAGTGGGTGGGGATGTGTTTCAGTGTGTGGGGAAGAGTTTCAGTGAGTGGCGTAGGTGTTTCTGTATGTGGGGATGGGTTTCAGTGTGTGGGGAAGTTGTTTCAGTGATGGGGAAGGGGTTTCAGTGTGTGGGGAAGGTGTTTCAGTGTATGGGGATGTGTTTCAGTGTGTGGGGATGTGTTTCAGTGTGCGGGGAAGGATTTCAGTGTGCGGGGAAGGATTTCAGTGTGGGGAATGTGTTTCAGTATGTGGGGATGGGTTGCAGTGTGTGGGGATGGGTTTCAGTGTGTGGGGAATGTGTTTCAGTGTGTGGTGAATGGCTTCCAGTGTGTGCGGAAGGGGTTTCAGTGTGTGAGGAAGGTGTTTCGGTGTGTGGGGAAGGTGTTTCAGTGTGTGAGCAAGGGGTTTCAGTGACTGGGGAAGGTGTTTCATTGTGTGGGGAAGGGGTTTCAGTGTGTGCGGATGGCGTTTCAGTGTGTTTGGAAGGGTTTCACTGTGTGGGGAATGTGTTTCAGTGTGTGGTGTAGGTGTTTCAGTGTGTGCGGAATAGGTTTCTGTATGTGGGGAAGGGGTTTCAGTGTGTGGGGAAGGTGTTTCATTGTGTGGGGAAGGTGCTTCAGTGTGTAGGGAAGGTGTTTCAGTGTGTGGGGAAATGGTTTCAGTGTGTCGGGAAGCTGTTTCAGAGTGTGGGGAAGGGTTTCAGTGTGTGGGGATGGGATTTCAGTGTGTGGGGAAGGTGTTTCAGTGTGTGAGGAAGGTGTTTCAGTGTGTGGGGAAGGGGTCTCAGTGTATGGAGAAGGTGTTTCAGTGTTTGGGAATGTGCGTCGGTGTGTGGGGAATGTGTTTCAGTGTGTCGGGAAGGGGTTTCAGTGTGTGGGGAAGGGGTTTCAGTGTGTGGTGAAGGTGTTTGGGTTTGTGGGGAAGGGCTTTCAGTGTGTGGGGAAGGGGTTTCAGTGTGTGGGGAAGGGGTTTCAGTGTGTGAGGAATGGTTTCACTGTTTGGGGAAGGTGTTTCAGTGTGTGGGGAAGGGGTTTCAGAGTGTGGGGAAGGTGTTTCAATGTGTGGGGAAGGTGTTTCAGTGTGTGGGGAAGGTGTCTCAGAGCGTGGGGAAGGTGTTTCAGTGTGTGGGGATGGGATTCAGTGTGTGGGGAAGGTGTTTCAGTGTGTGGGGAAGGTGTTTCAGTGTGTGGGGAAGGTGTTTCAGAGTGTGGTGAAGGGGCTCAGGGTATGGGGAAGGTGTTTCTGTGCGTGGGGATGTGCTTCAGTGTGTGTGGAAGGGGTTTCAGTGTGTGGGGAAGTGTTTCAGTGTGTGGGGAAGGGGTTTCAGTGTGTGGGTAAGGGTTTCAGTGTGTGGGGATGGTGTTTCAGTGTGTGCGGAAGGGGTTTCAGTGTGTGGGGAAGGTGTTTCAGTGTGTGGGGAAGGTGTTTCAGTGTGTGGGGAACGGGTTTCAGTGTGTGGGGAAGCTGTTTCAGTGCGTGGGGAAGGTGTTTCAGTGTGTGCGGAAGGGGTTTCAGTGTGTGGGGAAGGTGTTTCGGTGTGTGGTGAAGGTGTTTCAGTGTGTGGGGAAGGGGTTTCAGTGTGAGGGGAAGGGTTGCAGTGTGTGGGGAAGGGGTTTCAGTGTGTGGGGAAGGGGTTTCAGTGTGTGGGGAAGGGGTTTCAGTGTGTGGGTAAGGTGTTTCAGTGTATGGGGAAGGGGTCTCAGAGTGTGGGGAAGGTGTTTCAGTTTGTGGGGAAGGGGTCTCAGTATGCGGGGAAGGTGTTTCAGTGCGTGGGGATGTGCTTCAGTGGGTGGGGATGTGTTTCAGTGTGTGGGGAAGAGTTTCAGTGTGTGGCGTAGGTGTTTCAGTATGTGGGGATCGGTTGCAGTGTGTGGGGAAGGTGTTTCAGTGATGGGGAAGGGGTTTCCGTGTGTGGGGAAGTTGTTTCCGCGTATGGGGATGTGTTTCAGTGTGTGGGGATGTGTTTCAGTGTGCGGGGAAGGGTTTCAGTGTGTGGGAAAGGTGTTTCAGTATGTGGGGATGGGTTGCAGTGTGTGGGGATGGGTTTCAGTGTGTGGGGAATGTGTTTCAGTGTGTGGTGAATGGGTTACAGTGTTTGGGGAAGGGTGTCAGTGTGTGGGGAAGGGTGTCCGTGTGTGGGGAAGGTGTTTCAGTGTGTGGGGATGTGTTGCAGTGTGTGGGGAAGGTGTTTCAGTGCGTGCGGAAGGGGTTTCAGTGTGTGCGGATGGCGTTTCAGTGTGTTTGGAAGGGTTCCAGTGTGTGGAGAATGTGTTTAAGTGTGTGGTGAATGGGTCTCAGTGTTTGGGGAAGGGTTTCATTGTGTGGGGAAGGGGTGTCCGTGTGTGGGGAAGGTGTTTCAGTGTGTGGGGATGTGTTGCAGTGTGTGGGGAAGGTGTTTCAGTGTGTGCAGAAGGGGTTTCAGTGTGTGGGGAAGGTGTTTCAGTGTATGGCTAAGGTGTTTCAGTGTATGGCTGAGGTGTTTCACTGTGTGGCGAAGGTGTTTCAGTGTGTGGGGAAGGGTTTCAGTGTGTGGGGAAGGGTTTCAGTGTGTGGGGAAGGTGTTTCAGTGTGTGCGGAAGTGGTTTCAGTGTGTGGGGAAGGTGTTTCATTGTGTGGGGAAGGTGTTTCATTGTGTGGGGAAGGTGTTTCAGTGTGTAGGGAAGGTGTTTCAGTGTGTGGGGAAGTGGTTTCAGTGTGTGGGGAAGGTGTTTCAGTGTGTGGGGAAGGGGTTTCAGTGTGTGGGGTAGGGTTTCAGTGTGTGGGGAAGGGGTTTCAGTGTGTGAGGAATGGTTTCACTCTTGGGGAAGGTGTTTCAGTGTGTGGGGAAGGGGTTTCAGTGTGTGGGGAAGGTGTTTCAGTGTGTGGGGAAGGTGTTTCAGTGTGTGGGGAAGGTGTCTCAGAGCGTGGGGAAGGTGTTTCAGTGTGTGGGGAAGGTGTTTCAGTGACTGGGGAAGGTCTTTCAGTGTGTGGTGAAGGTGTTTCAGTGTGTGCGGAAGAGGTTTCAGTGTGTGGGGAAGGGGTCTCAGAGTGTGGGGAAGGGTTTCAGTGTGTGGGGATTGGATTTCAGTGTGTGGGGAAGGTGTTTCTGTGTGTGGGGAAGGTGTTTCAGTGTGTGGGGAAGGGGTCTCAGTGTATGGGGAAGAGGTTTCAGTGTGTAGGGATGCGTTTCATTGTGTGGGGAATGGTTTCAGTGTGAGGGGATGGGTTTCAGAGTGTGGGGAATGGGTATCAGTGTGTGGGGAAGGGTTTCAGTGTGTGGGGAAGGCGTATCATTGTGTGGGGAAGGTGTTTCAGTGTGTGGGGAAGGTGTTTCAGTATGTGGGGAATGTGTTTCAGTGTGTCGGGAAGCTGTTTCAGTGTGTGGGAAAGGTGTTTCAGTGTGTGCGGAAGGGGTTTCAGCGTGTGGGGAAGGCGCTTCGGTGTGTGGGGAAGGTGTTTCAGTGTGTGGGTAAGGGGTTTCAGTGTGTGGGGAAGGTGTTTCAGTGTGTGGGGAAGGTGTTTCAGTGTGTGGGGAAGGGGTTTCAGTGTGTGGGGTAGGGTTTCAGTGTGTGGGGAAGGGGTTTCAGTGTGTGAGGAATGGTTTCACTCTTGGGGAAGGTGTTTCAGTGTGTGGGGAAGGGGTTTCAGTGTGTGGGGAAGGTGTTTCAGTGTGTGGGGAAGGTGTTTCAGTGTGTGGGAAGGTGTCTCAGAGCGTGGGGAAGGTGTTTCAGTGTGTGGGGAAGGTGTTTCAGTGACTGGGGAAGGTCTTTCAGTGTGTGGTGAAGGTGTTTCAGTGTGTGCGGAAGAGGTTTCAGTGTGTGGGGAAGGTGTTTCAGTGTCTGGGGAAGGTGTTTCAGTGTGTGGGGAAGGGGTCTCAGAGTGTGGGGAAGGGTTTCAGTGTGTGGGGATTGGATTTCAGTGTGTGGGGAAGGTGTTTCTGTGTGTGGGGAAGGTGTTTCAGTGTGTGGGGAAGGGGTCTCAGTGTATGGGGAAGAGGTTTCAGTGTGTAGGGATGCGTTTCATTGTGTGGGGAATGGTTTCAGTGTGAGGGGATGGGTTTCAGAGTGTGGGGAATGGGTTTCAGTGTGTGGGGAATGGTTTCAGTGTGTGGGGAAGGCGTATCATTGTGTGGGGAAGGTGTTTCAGTGTGTGGGGAAGGTGTTTCAGTATGTGGGGAATGTGTTTCAGTGTGTCGGGAAGCTGTTTCAGTGTGTGGGAAAGGTGTTTCAGTGTGTGCGGAAGGGGTTTCAGCGTGTGGGGAAGGCGCTTCGGTGTGTGGGGAAGGTGTTTCAGTGTGTGGGTAAGGGGTTTCAGTGTGTGGGGAAGGTGTTTCAGTGTGTGGGGAATGTGTTTCAGTGTGTGGGGTAGGGTTTCAGTGTGTGGGGAAGGGGTTTCAGTGTGTGAGGAATGGTTTCACTCTTGGGGAAGGTGTTTCAGTGTGTGGGGAAGGGGTTTCAGTGTGTGGGGAAGGTGTTTCAGTGTGTGGGGAAGGTGTTTCAGTGTGTGGGGAACGTGTCTCAGAGCGTGGGGAAGGTGTTTCAGTGTGTGGGGAAGGTGTTTCAGTGTGTGAAGAAGGTGTTTCAGTGTGTGGGGAAGGTGTTTCAGTGTTTGGTGAAGGGGGCTCAGGGTATGCGGAAGGTCTTTCAGTGCGTGGGGATGTGCTTCAGTGTGTGGGGAAGGGGTTTCAGTGTGTGGGGAAGGGGTTTCAGTGTGTGGTAAGGGTTTCAGTGTGTGGGGATGGTGTTTCTGTGTGTGCGGAAGGGGTTTCAGTGTGTGGGGAAGGTGTTTCATTGTGTGGGGAAGGTGTTTCAGTATGTGGGGAAGGTGTTTCAGTGTGTGGGGAACGGGTTTCAGTGTGGGGGGAATCTGTTTCAGTGCGTGGGGAAGGTGTTTCAGTGTGTGCGGAAGGGGTTTCAGTGTGTGGGGAAGGTGTTTCGGTGTGTGGTGAAGGTGTTTCAGTGTGTGGGGAAGGGGTTTCAGTGTGTGGGGAAGGGTTTCAGTTTGTGGGGAAGGTGTTTCAGTGTGTGGGGAAGGGGTTTCAGTGTGTTGGGAAGGGGTTTCAGTGTGTGGGGAAGGTGTTTCAGTGTGTGGGGAAGGGGTCTCAGAGTGTGGGGAAGTGGTTTCAGTGTGTGGGGATGGGATTTCAGTGTGTGGTGAAGGTGTTTCAGTCTGTGGGGAAGGTGTTTCAGTGTGTGGGGAAGGGGTCTCAGTATGAGGGGAAGGTGTTTCAGTGCGTGGGGATGTGCTTCAGTGGGTGGGGATGTGTTTCAGTGTGTGGGGAAGAGTTTCAGTGAGTGGCGTAGGTGTTTCTGTATGTGGGGATGGGTTTCAGTGTGTGGGGAAGTTGTTTCAGTGATGGGGAAGGGGTTTCAGTGTGTGGGGAAGGTGTTTCAGTGTATGGGGATGTGTTTCAGTGTGTGGGGATGTGTTTCAGTGTGCGGGGAAGGATTGCAGTGTGCGGGGAAGGATTTCAGTGTGAAGAATGTGTTTCAGTATGTGGGGATGGGTTGCAGTGTGTGGGGATGGGTTTCAGTGTGTGGGGAATGTGTTTCAGTGTGTGGTGAATGGCTTCCAGTGTGTGCGGAAGGGGTTTCAGTGTGTGAGGAAGGTGTTTCGGTGTGTGGGGAAGGTGTTTCAGTGTGTGAGGAAGGGGTTTCAGTGACTGGGGAAGGTGTTTCATTGTGTGGGGAAGGGGTTTCAGTGTGTGCGGATGGCGTTTCAGTGTGTTTGGAAGGGTTTCACTGTGTGGGGAATGTGTTTCAGTGTGTGGTGTAGGTGTTTCAGTGTGTGCGGAATAGGTTTCTGTATGTGGGGAAGGGGTTTCAGTGTGTGGGGAAGGTGTTTCAGTGTGTGGGGAAGGTGTTTCATTGTGTGGGGATTGTGCTTCAGTGTGTAGGGAAGGTGTTTCAGTGTGTGGGGAAATGGTTTCAGTGTGTCGGGAAGCTGTTTCAGAGTGTGGGGAAGGGTTTCAGTGTGTGGGGATGGGATTTCAGTGTGTGGGGAAGGTGTTTCAGTGTGTGAGGAAGGTGTTTCAGTGTGTGGGGAAGGGGTCTCAGTGTATGGAGAAGGTGTTTCAGTGTTTGGGGATGTGCGTCGGTGTGTGGGGAATGTGTTTCAGTGTGTCGGGAAGGGGTTTCAGTGTGTGGGGAAGGGGTTTCAGTGTGTGGTGAAGGTGTTTGGGTTTGTGGGGAAGGGCTTTCAGTGTGTGGGGAAGGGGTTTCAGTGTGTGGGGAAGGGGTTTCAGTGTGTGAGGAATGGTTTCACTGTTTGGGGAAGGTGTTTCAGTGTGTGGGGAAGGGGTTTCAGAGTGTGGGGAAGGTGTTTCAATGTGTGGGGAAGGTGTTTCAGTGTGTGGGGAAGGTGTCTCAGAGCGTGGGGAAGGTGTTTCAGTGTGTGGGGATGGGATTCAGTGTGTGGGGAAGGTGTTTCAGTGTGTGGGGAAGGTGTTTCAGTGTGTGGGGAAGGTGTTTCAGAGTGTGGTGAAGGGGCTCAGGGGATGGGGAAGGTGTTTCTGTGCGTGGGGATGTGCTTCAGTGTGTGTGGAAGGGGTTTCAGTGTGTGGGGAAGTGTTTCAGTGTGTGGGGAAGGGGTTTCAGTGTGTGGGTAAGGGTTTCAGTGTGTGGGGATGGTGTTTCAGTGTGTGCGGAAGGGGTTTCAGTGTGTGGGGAAGGTGTTTCAGTGTGTGGGGAAGGTGTTTCAGTGTGTGGGGAACGGGTTTCAGTGTGTGGGGAAGCTGTTTCAGTGCGTGGGGAAGGTGTTTCAGTGTGTGCGGAAGGGGTTTCAGTGTGTGGGGAAGGTGTTTCGGTGTGTGGTGAAGGTGTTTCAGTGTGTGGGGAAGGGGTTTCAGTGTGAGGGGAAGGGTTGCAGTGTGTGGGGAAGGGGTTTCAGTGTGTGGGGAAGGGGTTTCAGTGTGTGGGGAAGGGGTTTCAGTGTGTGGGTAAGGTGTTTCAGTGTATGGGGAAGGGGTCTCAGAGTGTGGGGAAGGTGTTTCAGTTTGTGGGGAAGGGGTCTCAGTATGCGGGGAAGGTGTTTCAGTGCGTGGGGATGTGCTTCAGTGGGTGGGGATGTGTTTCAGTGTGTGGGGAAGAGTTTCAGTGTGTGGCGTAGGTGTTTCAGTATGTGGGGATCGGTTGCAGTGTGTGGGGAAGGTGTTTCAGTGATGGGGAAGGGGTTTCCGTGTGTGGGGAAGTTGTTTCCGCGTATGGGGATGTGTTTCAGTGTGTGGGGATGTGTTTCAGTGTGCGGGGAAGGGTTTCAGTGTGTGGGAAAGGTGTTTCAGTATGTGGGGATGGGTTGCAGTGTGTGGGGATGGGTTTCAGTGTGTGGGGAATGTGTTTCAGTGTGTGGTGAATGGGTTACAGTGTTTGGGGAAGGGTGTCAGTGTGTGGGGAAGGGTGTCCGTGTGTGGGGAAGGTGTTTCAGTGTGTGGGGATGTGTTGCAGTGTGTGGGGAAGGTGTTTCAGTGCGTGCGGAAGGGGTTTCAGTGTGTGCGGATGGCGTTTCAGTGTGTTTGGAAGGGTTCCAGTGTGTGGAGAATGTGTTTAAGTGTGTGGTGAATGGGTCTCAGTGTTTGGGGAAGGGTTTCATTGTGTGGGGAAGGGGTGTCCGTGTGTGGGGAAGGTGTTTCAGTGTGTGGGGATGTGTTGCAGTGTGTGGGGAAGGTGTTTCAGTGTGTGCAGAAGGGGTTTCAGTGTGTGGGGAAGGTGTTTCAGTGTATGGCTAAGGTGTTTCAGTGTATGGCTGAGGTGTTTCACTGTGTGGCGAAGGTGTTTCAGTGTGTGGGGAAGGGTTTCAGTGTGTGGGGAAGGGTTTCAGTGTGTGGGGAAGGTGTTTCAGTGTGTGCAGAAGGGGTTTCAGTGTGTGGGGAAGGTGTTTCATTGTGTGGGGAAGGTGTTTCATTGTGTGGGGAAGGTGTTTCAGTGTGTAGGGAAGGTGTTTCAGTGTGTGGGGAAGTGGTTTCAGTGTGTGCGGAAGGGGTTTCAGTGTGTGAGGAAGGTGTTTCGGTGTGTGGGGAAGGTGTTTCAGTGTGTGAGGAAGGGGTTTCAGTGACTGGGGAAGGTCTTTCAGTGTGTGGTAAAGTTGTTGAAGTTTGTGGGGATGGGTATCAGTGTGTGGGAAGGTGTTGCAGTGTGTGGGGATGTGTTTCAGTGTGCGGGGAATGTTTTCAGTGTGTGGGAAAGTTGTTGAAGTTTGTGGGGATGGGTTTCAGTGTGTGGGGATGGGTTTCAGTTTGTGAGGATGGGTTTCAGTGTGTGCAGCAGGGGTTTCAGAGCGTGGGGAATGTGTTTCAGTGTGTGGTGAATGGGTTTCAGTGTTTGGGGAAGTGTTTCAGTGTGTAAGGAAAGGGTGTCAGTGTGTGGGGAAGGTGTTTCAGTGTCTGGGGATGTGTTGCAGTGTGTGGGGAAGGTGTTTCAGTGTGTGCAGAAGGGTTTTCACTGTGTGGGGATGGTGTTTCAGTGTGTGGGGAAGGTGTTTCAGTGTGTGGGGAAGGCATTTCAGTGTGTGGGGAAGGGGTTTCAGTGTGTGTGGATGTGTTTCAGTGTGTGGGGAAGGTGTTTCAGTGTGTGGGAAAGGATTTCACTGTGTGCGGAAGGGGTTTCTTTGAGTGGGGAAGGGGTTTCAGTGTGTGGGGAAGGTGTTTCAGTATGTGCGGAAGGTGCTTCAGTGTGTGGGGAAGGGGTTTCAGTGTGTTGGGAAGGTGTTTCAGTGTGTGGGGAAGGTGTTTCAGTGTGTGGGGAAGGGGTCTCAGAGTGTGGGGAAGTGGTTTCAGTGTGTGGGGATGGGATTTCAGTGGGTGGTGAAGGTGTTTCAGTGTGTGGGGAAGGTGTTTCAGTGTGTGGGGAAGGGGTCTCAGTATGCGGGGAAGGTGTTTCAGTGCGTGGGGATGTGCTTCAGTGGGTGGGGATGTATTTCAGTGTGTGGGGAAGAGTTTCAGTGTGTGGCGTAGGTGTTTCTGTATGTGGGGATGGTTTTCAGTGTGTGGGGAAGTTGTTTCAGTGATGGGGAAGGGGTTTCAGTGTGTGGGGAAGGTGTTTCAGTGTATGGGGATGTGTTTCAGTGTGTGGGGATGTGTTTCAGTGTGCGGGAAAGGGTTTCAGTGTGTGGGGAATGTGTTTCAGTATGTGGGGATGGGTTGCAGTGTGTGGGGATGGGTTTCAGTGTGTGGGGAATGTGTTTCAGTGTGTGGTGAATGGGTTACAGTGTTTGGGGAAGGGTGTCAGTGTGTGGGGAAGGGGTGTCCGTGTGTGGGGAAGGTGTTTCAGTGTGTGGGGATGTGTTGCAGTGTGTGGGGAAGGTGTTTCATTGTGTGGGGAAGGTGTTTCAATGTGTAGGGAACGTGTTTCAGTGTGTGGGGAAGTGGTTTCAGTGTGTCGGGAAGCAGTTTCAGTGTGTGGGGAAGGTGTTTCAGTGTGTGCGGAAGGGGTTTCAGTGTGTGAGGAAGGTGCGTCGGTGTGTGGGGAAGGTGTTTCAGTGTGTGGGGAAGGGGTTTCAGTGTGTGGGGAAGGTTTTTCAGTGTGTGGTAAAGGTGTTTGGGTTTGTGGGGAAGGGGTTTCAGTGTGTGAGGAATGGTTTCGCTGTTTGGGGAAGGTGTTTCAGTGTGTGGGGAAGGGGTTTCAGAGTGTGGGGAAGGTGTTTCAATGTGTGGGGAAGGTGTTTCAGTGTGTGGGGAAGGTGTCTCAGAGCGTGGGGAAGGTGTTTCAGTGTGTGGGGATGGGGTTCAGTGTGTGGGGAAGGTGTTTCAGTGTGTGGGGAAGGTGTTTCAGTGTGTGGTGAAGGGGCTCAGCGTATGGGGAAGGTGTTTCAGTGTGTGGGGATGTGCTTCAGTGTGTGTGGAAGGGGTTTCAGTGTGTGGGGAAGGGTTTCAGTGTGTGGGGACGGGGTTTCAGTGTGTGGGTAAGGGGTTCAGTGTGTGGGGATGGTGTTTCAGTGTGTGTGGAAGGGGTTTCAGTGTGTGGGGAAGGTGTTTCATTGTGTGGGGAAGGTGTTTCAGTGTGTGGGGAACGGGTTTCAGTGTGTGGGGAAGCTGTTTCAGTGCGTGGGGAAGGTGTTTCAGTGTGTGCGGACGGGGTTTCAGTGTGTGGGGAAGGTGTTTCGGTGTGTGGTGAAGGTGTTTCAGTGTGTGGGGAAGGGGTTTCAGTGTGTGGGGAAGGGTTGCAGTGTGTGGGGAAGGGTTTTCAGTGTGTGGGGAAGGGGTTTCAGTGTGTAGGGAGGGTGTTTCAGTGTGTGGGGAAGGGGTCTCAGAGTGTGGCGAAGTGGTTTCAGTGTGTGGGGATGGGATTTCAGTGTGTGCTGAAGGTGTTTGGGTTTGTGGGGAAGGTGTTTCAGTTTGTGGGGAAGGGGTCTCAGTATGAGGGGAAGGTGTTGCAGTGCGTGGGGATGTGTTTCAGTGGGTGGGGATGTGTTTCAGTGTGTGGGGAAGAGTTTCAGTGTGTGGCGTAAATGTTTCAGTATGTGGGGATCGGTTTCAGTGTGTGGGGAAGGTGTTTCAGTGATGGGGAAGGGGTTTCCGTGTGTGGGGAAGGTGTTTCCGTGTATGGGGATGTGTTTCAGTGTGTGGGGATGTGTTTCAGTGTGCGGGGAAGGGTTTCAGTGTGTGGGGAAGGTGTTTCAGTATGTGGGGATGGGTTGCAGTGTGTGGGGATGGGTTTCAGTGTGTGGGGAATGTGTTTCATTGTGTGGTGAATGGGTTACAGTGTTTGGGGAAGGGTGTCAGTGTGTGGGGAAGGGGTGTCCGTGTGTGGGGAAGGTGTTTCAGTGTGTGGGGATGTGTTGCAGTGTGTGGGGAAGGGGTTTCAGTGCGTGCGGAAGGGGTTTCAGTGTGTGCGGATGGCGTTTCAGTGTGTTTGGAAGGGTTCCAGTGTGTGGGGAATGTGTTTAAGTGTGTGGTGAATGGGTCTCAGTGTTTGGGGAAGGGTTTCATTGTGTGGGGAAGGGGTGTCCGTGTGTGGCGAAGGTGTTTCAGTGTGTGGGGATGTGTTGCAGTGTTTGGGGAATGTGTTTCAGTGTGTGCAGAAGGGGTTTCAGTGTGTGGGGAAGGTGTTTCAGTGTATGGCTAAGGTGTTTCAGTGTATGGCTGAGGTGTTTCACTGTGTGGGGAAGGAGTTTCAGTGTGTGGGGAAGGGTTTCAGTGTGTGGGGAATGGGTTTCAGTGTGTGGGTAAGGGTTTCAGTGTGTGGGGAAGGTGTTTCAGTGTGTGCGGAAGGGGTTTCAGTGTGTGGGGAAGGTGTTTCATTGTGTGGGGAAGGTGTTTCAGTGTGTAGGGAAGGTGTTTCAGTGTGTGGGGAAGTGGTTTCAGTGTGTCGGGTAGCTGTTTCAGTGTGTGGGGAAGGGGTTTCAGTGTGTGCGGAAGGGGTTTCAGTGTGTGAGGAAGGTGTTTCGGTGTGTGGGGAAGGTGTTTCAGTGTGTGAGGAAGGGGTTTCAGTGACTGGGGAAGGTCTTTCAGTGTGTGATGAAGGTGTTTCAGTGTGTGCGGAAGAGGTTTCAGTGTGTGGGGAAGGTTTTTCAGTGATGGGGAACGGGTATCAGTGTGTGGGAAGGTGTTTCAGTGTATGGGGATGTGTTTCAGTGTGTGGGGATGTGTTTCAGTGTGTGGGGAAGTTGTTGAAGTTTGTGGGGTTGTGTTTCAGTGTGTGGGGATGGGTTTCAGTTTGTGGGGATGGGTTTCAGTGTGTGCAGCAGGGGTTTCAGTGCGTGGGGAATGTGTTTCAGTGTGTGGTGAATGGGTTTCAGTGTTTGGGGAAGTGTTTCAGTGTGTGCGGAAGGGGTGTCAGGATGTGGGGAAGGTGTTTCAGTGTCTGGGGATGTGTTGCAGTGTGTGGGGAAGGTGTTTCAGTGTGTGCAGAAAGGTTTTCACTGTGTGGGGATGGTGTTTCAGTGTGTGGGGAAGGGGTTTCAGTGTTTGGGGAAGGGGTTTCAGTGTGTGTGGATGTGTTTCAGTGTGTGGGGAAGGTGTTTCAGTGTGTGGGAAAGGATTTCACTGTGTGCGGAAGGGGTTTCAATGAGTGGGGAAGGGGTTTCAGTGTGTGGGGAAGGTGTTTCAGTATGTGCGGAAGGTGTTTCAGAGTATGGGGAAAGGATTTCATTGTGTGGGGAGATTGTTTCAGTGTGTGCTGAAGGGGTTTCAGTGTGTGCAGAAGGCTTTACAGTGTGTTTGGAAGGGTTTCGGTGTGTGGGGAATGTGTTTCCGTGTGTGAGGAATGGTCGTCCGTGTGTGGGGAAGGTGTTTCAGTGTTTGGCTAATGTGTTTCAGTGTGTGAGGAAGGAGTTTCAGTATGTGGGGAAGGGTTTCACTGTGTGGGGAAGGTGTTTCAGTGTGTGCGGAAGGGGTTTCAGTGTGTGGGGAAGGTGTATCATTGTGTGGGGAAGGTGTTTCAGCGTGTGGGGAAGGTGTTTCAGTGTGTGGGGAATGTGTTTCAGTGTATCGGGAAGCTGTTTCAGTGTGTGGGGAAGGTGTTTCAGTGTGTGCGGAAGGGGTTTCAGTGTGTGGGGAAGGGGTCTCAGTATGTGGGGAAGGTGCTTCAGTGTGTGCGGAAGGGATTTCAGTGTGTGGGGAAGGTGTTTCAGTGTTTGGCTAAGGTGTTTCAGTGTGTGAGGAAGGGGTTTCAGTATGTGGGTAAGGGTTTCAGTGTGTGGGGAAGGTGTTTCAGTGTGTGTGGAAGGGGTTTCAGTGTGTGGGGAAGCTGTATCATTGTGTGGGGAAGGTGTTTCAGTGTGTGGGGAAGGTGTTTCAGTGTGTGGGGAATGTGTTTCAGTGTGTCGGGAAGCTGTTTCAGTGTGTGGGGAAGGTGTTTCAGTGTGTGGGGAAGGTGTTTAAGTGTTTGGCTAAGGTGTTTCAGTGTGTGCGGAAGGTGTTTCAGTGTGTGGAATGGTTTCAGTGTGTGGGGAAGGGGTTTCAGTGTGTGGGTAAGGGTTTCAGTGTGTGGGGAAAGTGTTTCAGTGTGTGCGGAAGGGGTTTCAGTGTGTGGGGAAGGTGTTTCAGTGTGTGGTGAAGGGTTTCAGTGTGTGGGGAAGGTGTTTCAGTCTGTGGGGAAGGTGTTTCAGTGTGTGGGGTAGGGGTTTCAGTGTGTGGGGAAGGGGTTTCAGTGTGTGGGGAATGTGTTTCAGTGTGTGGTAAAGGTCTTTCAGTGTGTGGTGAAGGGTTTCAATGTGTGGGGAAGGTGTTTCAGTGAGTGGGGTAGGGGTTTCAGTGTGTGGGGAAGGGGTTTCAGTGTGTGGGGAAGGCGTTTCAGTGTGTGTGGAAGGTGTTTCAGTGTGTGGGGAAGGTGTCTCAGAGCGTCGGGAAGGTGTTTCAGTGTGTGGGGATGGGATGCAGTGTGTGGGGAAGGTGTTTCAGTGTGTGGGGAAGGTGTTTCAGTGGGTGGTGAAGGGGTCTCAGTGTATGGGGAAGGTGTTTCAGTGCGTGGGGATGTGCTTCAGTGTGTGGGGAAGGGGTTTCAGTGTGTGGGGACGGGTTTCAGTGTGTGGGGAAGGGGTTTCAGTGTGTGGGTAAGGGTTTCAGTGTTTGTGGATAGTGTTTCAGTGTGTGGGGAACGGGTTTCAGTGTGTGGGGAAGCTGTTTCAGTGCGTGGGCAAGGTGTTTCAGTGTGTGCGGAAGGGGTGTCAGTGTGTGGGGAAGGTGTTTCATTGTGTGGGGAAGGTGTTTCAGTGTGTGGGGAAGGTGTTTCAGTGTGTGGGGAACGGGTTTCAGTGTGTGGGGAAGCTGTTTCAGTGCGTGGGGAAGGTGTTTCAGTGTGTGCGGAAGGGGTTTCAGTGTGTGGGGAAGGTGTTTCGGTGTGTGGTGAAGCTGTTACAGTGTGTGGGGAAGGGATTTCAGTGTGTGCGGAAGGGTTTCAGTGCGTGGGGAAGGTGTTTCAGTGTGTGGGGAAGGTGTTTCAGTGTGTGGGGAAGGGGTTTCAGTGTTTTGGGGAAGGGGTTTCAGTGTGTGGGGAAGGTGTTTCAGTGTCTGGGGAAGGGGTCTCAGAGTGTGGGGAAGTGGTTTCAGTGTGTGGGGATGGGATTTCAGTGTGTGGTGAAGGTGTTTCAGTGTGTGGGTAAGGTGTTTCAGTGTGTGGGGAAGGGGTCTCAGTATGTGGGGAAGGTGTTTCAGTGCGTGGGGATGCGCTTCAGTGGGTGGGGATGTGTTTCAGTGTGTGGGGAAGGTGTTTCAGTGATGGGGAAGGGGTTTCAGTGTGTGGGGAAGGTGTTTCAGTGTATGGGGCTGTGTTTCAGTGTGTGGGGATGTGTTTCAGTGTGCGGGGAGGGGTTTCAGTGTGTGGGGAAGGTGTTTCAGGATGTGGGGATGGGTTTCAGTGTGTGGGGAAGGTGTTTCAGTGATGGGGAAGTGGTTTCAGTGTGTGGGGAAGGTCTTTCAGTGTATGGGGATGTGTTTCAGTGTGTGGGGATGTTTTTCAGTGTGTGGGGAAGGGGTTCAGTGTGCGGGGAAGGTGTCTCAGAGCGTGGGGAAGGTGTTTCAGTGTGTGGGGATGGGATTCAGTGTGTGGGGAAGGTGTTTCAGTGTTTGGGGAAGGTGTTTCAGTGTGTGGTGAAGGGGCTCAGGGTATGGGGAAGGTGTTTCAGTGTGTGGGGGTGTGCTTCAGTGTGTGTGGAAGGGGTTTCAGTGTGTGGGGAAGGGTTTCAGTGTGTGGGGAAGGGGTTTCAGTGTGTGGCTAAGTGTTTCAGTGTGTGTGGATGGTGTTTCAGTGTGTGTGGAAGGGGTTTCAGTGTGTGGGGAAGGTGTTTCATTGTGTGGGGAAGGTGTTTCAGTGTGTGGGGAACGGGTTTCAGTGTGTGGGGAAGCTGTTTCAGTGCGTGGGGTAGGTGTTTCAGTGTGTGCGGACGGGGTTTCAGTGTGTGGGGAAGGTGTTTCGGTTTGTGGTGAAGGTGTTTCAGTGTGTGGGGAAGGGGTTTCAGTGTGTGGGGAAGGGTTGCAGTGTGTGGGGAAGGGTTTTCAGTGTGTGGGGAAGGGGTTTCAGTGTGTAGGGAAGGTGTTTCAGTGTGTGGGGAAGGGGTCTCAGAGTGTGGGGAAGTGGTTTCAGTGTGTGGGGATGGGATTTCAGTGTGTGGTGAAGGTGTTTCAGTGTGTGGGGAAGGTGTTTCAGTTTGTGGGGAAGGCGTCTCAGTATGCGGGGAAGGTGTTGCAGTGCGTGGGGATGTGCTTCAGTGGGTGGGGATGTATTTCAGTGTGTGGGGAAGAGTTTCAGTGTGTGGCGTAGGTGTTTCAGTATGTGGGGATCAGTTTCAATGTGTGGGGAAGGTGTTTCAGTGATGGGGAAGGGGTTTCCGTGTGTGGGGAAGGTGTTTCCGTGTATGGGGATGTGTTTCAGTGTGTGGGGATGTGTTTCAGTGTGCGGGGAAGGGTTTCAGTGTGTGGGGAAGGTGTTTCAGTATGTGGGGATGGGTTGCAGTGTGTGGGGATGGGTGCCAGTGTGTGGGGAATGTGTTTCAGTGTGTGGTGAATGGGTTACAGTGTTAGGGGAAGGGTGTCAGTGTGTGGGGAAGGGGTGTCCGTGTGTGGGGAAGGTGTTTCAGTGTGTGGGGATGTGTTGCAGTGTGTGGGGAAGGTGTTTCAGTGCGTGCGGAAGGGGTTTCAGTGTGTGCGGATGGCGTTTCAGTGTGTTTGGAAGGGTTCCAGTGTGTGGGGAATGTGTTTAAGTGTGTGGTGAATGGGTCTCAGTGTTTGGGGAAGGGTTTCATTGTGTGGGGAAGGGGTGTCCGTGTGTGGGGAAGGTGTTTCAGTGTGTGGGGATGTGTTGCAGTGTGTGGGGAAGGTGTTTCAGTGTGTGCAGAAGGGGTTTCAGTGTGTGGGGAAGGTGTTTCAGTGTATGGCTAAGGTGTTTCAGTGTATGGCTGAGGTGTTTCACTGTGTGGGGAAGGAGTTTCAGTGTGTGGGGAAGGGTTTCAGTGTGTGGGGAAGGGGTTTCAGTGTGTGGGTAAGGGTTTCAGTGTGTGGGGAAGGTGTTTCAGTGTGTGCAGAAGGGGTTTCAGTGTGTGGGGAAGGTGTTTCATTGTGTGGGGAAGGTGTTTCAGTGTGTAGGGAAGGTGTTTCAGTGTGTGGGGAAGTGGTTTCAGTGTGTCGGGTAGCTGTTTCAGTGTGTGGGGAAGGGGTTTCAGTGTGTGCGGAAGGGGTTTCAGTGTGTGAGGAAGGTGTTTCGGTGTGTGGGGAAGGTGTTTCAGTGTGTGAGGAAGGGGTTTCAGTGACTGGGGAAGGTCTTTCAGTGTGTGGTGAAGGTGTTTCAGTGTGTGCGGAAGAGGTTTCAGTGTGTAGGGAAGGTTTTTCAGTGATGGGGAACGGGTATCAGTGTGTGGGAAGGTGTTTCAGTGTATGGGGATGTGTTTCAGTGTGTGGGGATGTGTTTCAGTGTGTGGGGAAGTTGTTGAAGTTTGTGGGGATGGGTTTCAGTGTGTGGGGATGGGTTTCAGTTTGTGGGGATGGGTTTCAGTGTGTGCAGCAGGGGTTTCAGTGCGTGGGGAATGTGTTTCAGTGTGTGGTGAATGGGTTTCAGTGTTTGTAAAAGTGTCTCAGTGTGTGCGGAAGGGGTGTCAGAGTGTGGGGAAGGTGTTTCAGTGTCTGGGGATGTGTTGCAGTTTGTGGGGAAGGTGTTTCAGTGTGTGCAGAAGGGTTTTCACTGTGTGGGGATGGTGTTTCAGTGTGTGGGGAAGGGGTTTCAGTGTGTGGGGAAGGGGTTTCAGTGTGTATGGATGTGTTTCAGTGTGTGGGGAAGGTGTTTCAGTGTGTGGGAAAGGATTTCACTGTGTGCGGAAGGGGTTTCAATGAGTGGGGAAGGGGTTTCAGTGTGTGGGGAAGGTGTTTCAGTATGTGCGGAAGGTGTTTCAGAGTATGGGGAAAGGATTTCATTGTGTGGGGAGGGTGTTTCAGTGTGTGCTGAAGGGGTTTCAGTGTGTGCAGAAGGCGTTACAGTGTGTTTGGAAGGGTTTTGGTGTGTGGGGAATGTGTTTCCGTGTGTGATGAATGGGTGTCCGTGTGTGGGGAAGGTGTTTCAGTGTTTGGCTAATGTGTTTCAGTGTGTGAGGAAGGGGTTTCAGTATGTGGGGAAGGGTTTCAGTGTGTGGGGAAGGTGTTTCAGTGTGTGCGGAAGCGGTTTCAGTGTGTGGGGAAGGTGTATCATTGTGTGGGGAAGGTGTTTCAGCGTGTGGGGAAGGTGTTTCAGTGTGTGGGGAATGTGTTTCAGTGTGTCGGGAAGCTGTTTCAGTGTGTGGGGAAGGTGTTTCAGTGTGTGCGGAAGGGGTTTCAGTGTGTGGGGAAGGGGTCTCAGTGTGTGGGGAAGGTGTTTCAGTGTGTGCAGAAGGGATTTCAGTGTGTGGGGAAGGTGTTTCAGTGTTTGGCTAAGGTGTTTCAGTGTGTGAGGAAGGGGTTTCAGTATGTGGGTAAGGGTTTCAGTGTGTGGGGAAGGTGTTTCAGTGTGTGTGGAAGGGGTTTCAGTGTTTGGGGAAGCTGTATCATTGTGTGGGGAAAGTGTTTCAGTGTGTGGGGAAGGTGTTTCAGTGTGTGGGGAAGGTGTTTAAGTGTTTGGCTAAGGTGTTTCAGTGTGTGGGGAAGGTGTTTCAGTGTGTGGAATGGTTTCAGTGTGTGGGGAAGGGGTTTCAGTGTGTGGGTAAGGGTTTCAGTGTGTGGGGAATGTGTTTCAGTGTGTGCGGCAGGGGTTTCAGTGTGTGGGGAAGGTGTTTCAGTGTGTGGGGAAGGGGTTTCAGTGTGTGGGGAAGGTGTTTCAGCTTGTGGTAAAGGTCTTTCAGTGTGTGGGGAAGGTGTTTCAGTGTGTGGGGAAGGTGTTTCAGTGTGTGGGGAAGGTGTTTCAGTTTGTGGTGTAGGGGTTTCAGTGTGTGGGGAAGGGGTTTAAGTGTTTGGCTAAGGTGTTTCAGTGTGTGGTAAAGGTCTTTCAGTGTGTCGGGAAGCTGTTTCAGTGTGTGGGGAAGGTGTTTCAGTGTGTGGGGAAGGTGTTTAAGTGTTTGGCTAAGGTGTTTCAGTGTGTGGGGAAGGATTTTCAGTGTGTGGAATGGTTTCAGTGTGTGGGGAAGGGGTTTCAGTGTGTGGGTAAGGGTTTCAGTGTGTGGGGAATGTGTTTCAGTGTGTGCGGAAGGGGTTTTAGTGTGTGGGGAAGGTGTTTCAGTGTGTGGGGAAGGGGTTTCAGTGTGTGGGGAAGGTGTTTCAGCGTGTGGTAAAGGTCTTTCAGTGTGTGGTGAAGGGTTTCAGTGTGTGGGGAAGGTGTTTCAGTGTGTGGGGAAGCTGTTTCAGTGTGTGGGGTAGGGGTTTCAGTGTGTGGGGAAGGTGTTTCAGTGTGTGGGGAATGAGTTTCAGTGTGTGGTAAAGGTCTTTCAGTGTGTGGTGAAGGGTTTCAGTGTGTGGGGAAGGTGTTTCAGTGTGTGGGGAAGGTGTTTCAGTGAGTGGGGTAGGGGTTTCAGTGTGTGGGGAAGGGGTTTCAGTGTGTGGGGAAGGTGTTTCAGTTTGTGTGGAAGGTGTTTCAGTGTGTGGGGAAGGTGTCTCAGAGCGTCGGGAAGGTGTTTCAGTGTGTGGGGATGGGATGCAGTGTGTGGGGAAGGTGTTTCAGTGTGTGGGGAAGGTGTTGCAGTGGGTGGTGAAGGGGTCTCAGTGTATGGGGAAGGTGTTTCAGTGCGTGGGGATGTGCTTCAGTGTGTGAGGAAGGGGTTTCAGTGTGTGGGGAAGGGTTTCAGTGTGTGGGGAAGGGGTTTCAGTGTGTGGGTAAGGGTTTCAGTGTTTGGGGATAGTGTTTCAGTGTGTGGGGAACGGGTTTCAGTGTGTGGGGAAGCTGTTTCAGTGCGTGGGGAAGGTGTTTCAGTATGTGCGGAAGGGGTTTCAGTGTGTGGGGAAGGTGTTTCATTGTGTGGGGAAGGTGTTTCAGTGTGTGGGGAAGGTGTTTCAGTGTGTGGGGAACGGGTTTCAGAGTGTGGGGAAGCTGTTTCAGTGCGTGGGGAAGGTGTTTCAGTGTGTGCGGAAGGGGTTTCAGTGTGTGAGGAAGGTGTTTCGGTGTGTGGTGAAGGTGTTTCAGTGTGTGGGGAAGGGGTTTCAGTGTGTGGGGAAGGGTTTCAGTGTGTGGGGAAGGTGTTTCAGTGTGTGGGGAAGGTGTTTCAGTGTGTGGGAAGGGGTTTCAGTGTGTGGGGAAGGGGTTTCAGTGTGTGGGGAAGGTGTTTCAGTGTCTGGGGAAGGGGTCTCAGAGTGTGGGGCAGTGGTTTCAGTGTGTGGGGATGGGATTTCAGTGTTTGGTGAAGGTGTTTCAGTGTGTGAGTAAGGTGTTTCAGTGTGTGGGGAAGGGGTCTCAGTATGTGGGGAAGGTGTTTCAGTGCGTGGCGATGCGCTTCAGTGGGTGGGGATGTGTTTCAGTGTGTGAGGAAGGTGTTTCAGTGATGGGGAAGGGGTTTCAGTGTGTGGGGAAGGTGTTTCAGTGTATGGGGATGTGTTTCAGTGTGTGGGGATGTGTTTCAGTGTGCGGGGAAGGGTTTCAGTGTGTGGGGAAGGTGTTTCAGAATGTGGGGATGCGTTTCAGTGTGTGGGGAAGGTGTTTCAGTGATGGGGAAGGGGTTTCAGTGATGGGGAAGGGGTTTCAGTGTGTGGGGAAGGTCTTTCAGTGTATGGGGATGTGTTTCAGTGTGTGGGGATGTGTTTCAGTGTGCGGGGAAGGGTTTCAGTGTGTGGGGAAGGTGATTCAGTATGTGGGGATGGGTTGCAGTGTGTGGGGATGGGTTTCAGTGTGTGGGGAATGTGTTTCATTGTGTGGTGAATGGGTTACAGTGTTTGGGGAAGGGTCTCAGTGTGTGGGGATGTGTTGCAGTGTGTGGGGAAGGTGTTTCAGTGTGTGCGGAAGGGGTTTCAGTGTGTGCGGAAGGCGTTTCAGTGTGTTTGGAAGGGTTTCAGTGTGTGGGGAATGTGTTTAAGTGTGTGGTGAATGGGTCTCAGTGTTTGGGGAAGGGTTTCATTGTGTGGGGAAGCGGTGTCCGTGTGTGGGGAAGGTGTTTCAGTGTGTGGGAATGTGTTGCAGTGTGTGGGGAAGGTGTTTCAGTGTGTGCAGAAGGTGTTTCATTGTGTGGGGAAGGTGTTTCAGTGTGTAGGGAAGGTGTTTCAGTGTGTGGGGAAGTGGTTTCAGCATGTCGGGAAGCTGTTTCAGTGTGTGGGGAAGGGGTTTCAGTGTGTGCGGAAGGGGTTTCGGTGTGTGGGGAAGGTGTTTCAGTGTGTGGGGAAGGGGTTTCAGTGACTGGGAAAGGTCTTTGTGTGTGTGGTGAAGGTGTTTCAGTGTGTGCGGAAGAGGTTTCAGTGTGTGGGGAAGGTGTTTCAGTGTCTGGGGAAGGTGTTTCAGTGTTTGGGGAAGGGGTCTCAGAGTGTGCGGAAGGGTTTCAGTGTGTGGGGATGGGATTTCAGTGTGTGAAATGTGTTTCAGTGTGTGGGGAAGGTGTTTCAGTGTGTGGGGAAGGGGTCTCAGTGTGTGGGGAAGGTGTTTCAGTGTTTGGGGATGTGCTTCAGTGTGTGGGGAAGGGGTTTCAGTGTGTGGGGAAGGGTTTCAGTGTGTGGGGAAGGGTTTCAGTGTGTGGTGAACGTGTATCATTGTGTGGGGAAGGTGTTTCAGTGTTTGGGGAAGGTGTTTCAGTGTGTGGGGAATGTGTTTCAGTGTGTCGGGAAGCTGTTTCAGTGTGTGGGAAAGGTGTTTCAGTGTGTGCGGAAGGGGTTTCAGTGTGTGGGGAAGATGCTTCGGTGAGTGGGGAAGGTGTTTCATTTTGTGGTAAAGGTGTTTCAGTGTGTGGGAAAGGTGTTTCAGTGTGTTGTGAAGGTGTTTCAGTGTGTGGGGAAGGGGTTTCAGTGTGTGGGGAAGGGTTTCAGTGTGTGGGGAAGGGGTTTCAGTGTGTGAGGAATGGTTTCACTGTTTGGGGAAGGTGTTTCAGTGTGTGGGGAAGGGGTTTCAGTGTGTGGGGATGGGATTCAGTGTGTGGGGAAGGTTTTTCAGTGTGTGTGGAAGGTGTTTCAGTGTGTGCTGAAGGGGTCTCAGGGTATGGGGAATGTGTTTCAGTGCGTGGGGAAGGTGTTTCAGTGTGTGGGGAAGGGTTTCAGTGTGTGGGGAAGGGGTTTCAGTGTGTGGGTAAGGGTTTCAGTGTGTGGGGATGGTGTTTCAGTGTGTGCGGAAGGGGTTTCAGTGTGTGGGGAAGGTGTTTCATTGTGTGGGGAAGGTGTTTCAGTTTGTGGGGAAGGTGTTTCAGTCTGTGGGGAACGGGTTTCAGTGTGTGGGGAAGCTGTTTCAGTGCGTGGGGAAGGTGTTTCAGTGTGTGCGGAAGGGGTTTCAGTGCGTGGGGAAGGTGTTTCGGTGAGTGGTGAAGGTGTTTCAGTGTGTGGGGAAGGGGTTTCAGTGTGTGGGGAAGGGTTTCAGTGTGCGGGGAAGGGGTTTCAGTTTGTGGGGAAGGTGTTTCAGTGTGCGGTGAAGGTGTTTCAGTGTGTGGGGAAGGGGTCTCAGAGTGTGGGGAAGTGGTCTCAGTGTGTGGGGATGGGATTTCAGTGTGTGCTGAAGGTGTTTCAGTGTGTGGGGAAGGTGTTTCAGTGAGTGGGGAAGGGGTCTCAGTATGCGGGGAAGGTGTTTCAGTGCGTGGGGATGTGCTTCAGTGGGTGGGGATGTGTTTCAGTGTGTGGGGAAGAGTTTCAGTGTGTGGGGTAGGTGTTTCAGTATGTGGGGATGGGTTTCAGCGTGTGGGGAAGGTGCTTCAGTGATGGGGAAGGGGTTTCAGTGTGTGGGGAAGGTGTTTCAGTGTATGGGGAAGTGTTTCAGTGTTTGGGGATGTGTTTCAGTGTGCGGGGAAGGGTTTCAGTGTGTGGGGAAGGTGTTTCAGTATGTGGGGATGGGTTGCAGTGTGTGGTGAATGGGTTACAGTGTTTGGGGAAGGGTGGCAGTGTGGGGGGAAGGGGTGTCCGCGTGTGGGGAAGGTGTTTCAGTGTGTGGGGATGTGTTGCAGTGTGTGGGGAAGGTGTTTCAGTGTGTGCGGAAGGGGTTTCAGTGTGTGCGGAAGGCGTTTCAGTGTGTTTGGGAGGGTTTCAGTGTGTGGGGAATGTGTTTAAGTGTGTGGTGAATGGGTCTCAGTGTTTGGGGAAGGGTTTCATAGTGTGGGGAAGGGGTGTCCATGTGTGGGGAAGGTGTTTCAGTGTGTGGGGATGTGTTGCAGTGTGTGCGGAAGGTGTTTCAGTGTGTGCAGAAGGGGTTTCAGTGTGTGGGGAAGGTGTTTCAGTGTATGGCTAAGGTGTTTCAGTGTGTGGGAAAGGTGTTTCAGTGTGTGGGGAAGGTGTTTCAGTGTGTGCGGAAGGGGTTTCAGTCTGTGGGGAAGGTGTTTCATTGTGTGGCGAAGGTGTTTCAGTTTGTAGGGAAGGTGTTTCAGTGTGTGGGGAATTGGTTTCAGTGTGTTGGGAAGCTGTTTCAGTGTGTGGGGAAGGGGTTTCAGTGTGTGCGGAAGGGGTTTCAGTGTGTGAGGAAGCTGTTTCGGTGTGTGGGGAAGGTGTTTCAGTGTGTGGGGAAGGGGTTTCAGTGACTGGGGAAGGTCTTTCAGAGTGTGGTGAAGGTGTTTCAGTGTGTTGAAGGTGTTTCAGTGTGTGCGGAAGAGGTTTCAGTGTGTGGGGAAGGTGTTTCAGTGTCTGGGGAAGGTGTTTCAGTGTGTGGGGAAGTTGTTTCAGTGATGGGGAACGGGTTTCAGTGTGTGGGAAGGTGTTTCAGTGTATGGGGATGTGTTTCAGTGTGTGGGGAAGGTGTTTCAGTGTGTGGGGAAGGGGTTTCAGTGTGTGGGGAAGGGGTTTCAGTGTGTGGGGATGTGTTTCAGTGTGTGGGGAAGGTGTTTCAGTGTGTGGAAAGGGGTTTCAATGTGTGGGGAAGGGGTTTCAATGTGTGGGGAAGGTGTTTCAGTATGTGCGGAAGGTGTTTCAGCGTATGGGGAAAGGGTTTCAGTGTGTGGGGAAGGTGTTTCAGTGTGTGCTGAAGGGGTTTCAGTGTGTGCAGAAGGCGTTTCAGTGTGTTTGGAAGGGTTTCAGTGTGTGGGGAATGTGTTTCCGTGTGTGGGGAAGGTGTTTCAGTGTGTTGGGATGTGTTGCAGTGTGTGGGGAAGGTGTTTCAGTGTGTGCGGAAGGGGTTTCAGTGTGTGGGGAAGGTGTTTCAGTGTTTGGCTAAGGTGTTTCAGTGTGTGAGCAAGGGGTTTCAGTATGTTGGTAAGGGTTTCAGTGTGTGGGGAAGGTGTTTCAGTGTGTGCGGAAGGGGTTTCAGTGTTGGGAAGGTGTATCATTGTGTGGGGAAGGTGTTTCAGTGTGTGGGGAAGGTGTTTGAGTGTGTGGGGAATGTGTTTCAGTGTGTCGGGAAGCTGTTTCAGTGTGTGGGGAAGGTGTTTCAGTGTGTGCGGAAGGAGTTTCAGTGTGTGCGGAAGGGTCTCAGTGTGTGGGGAAGGTGTTTCAGTGTGTGCGGAATGGATTTCAGTGTGTGGGGAAGGTGTTTCAGTGTTTGGCTAAGGTGTTTCAGTTTATGGGGAAGGTGTTTCAGTGCGTGGGGATGTGCTTCAGTGTGTGGGGAAGGTGTTTCAGTGAGTGTGGAAGGGGTTTCAGTGTGTGGGGAAGCTGTATCATTGTGTGGGGAAGGTGTTTCAGTGTGTGGGGAAGTTGTTTCAGTGTGTGGGGAATGTGTTTCAGTGTGTGGGGAAGGTGTTTCAGTGTGTGGGGAAGGTGTTTCAGTGTGTGGGGAAGGTGTTTAAGTGTTTGGCTAAGGTGTTTCAGTGTGTGGGGATGGTGTTTCAGTGTGTATAATGGTTTCAGTGTGTGGGGAAGGGGTTTCAGTGTGTGGGTAAGGGTTTCAGTGTGTGGGGAATGTGTTTCAGTGTGTGCGGAAGGGGTTTCAGTGTGTGGGGAAGGTGTTTCATTGTGTGGGGAAGGTGTTTCAGTGTGTGGGGAAGGTATTTCAGTGTGTGGGGTAGGGGTTTCAGAGCGTGGGGAACGGGTTTCAGTGTGTGGGGAAGGGTGGCAGTGAGTGGGGAAGGGGTGTCCGCGTGTGGGGTTGGTGTTTCAGTGTGTGGGGATGTGTTGCAGTGTGTGGGGAAGGTGTTTCAGTGTATGGCTAAGGTGTTTCAGTGTATGGCTGAGGTGTTTCACTGTGTGGCGAAGGTGTTTCAGTGTGTGGGGAAGGGTTTCAGTGTGTGGGGAAGGGTTTCAGTGTGTGGGGAAGGTGTTTCAGTGTGTGCGGAAGGGGTTTCAGTGTGTGGGGAAGATGTTTCATTGTGTGGGGAAGGTGTTTCATTGTGTGGGGAAGGTGTTTCAGTGTGTAGGGAAGGTGTTTCAGTGTGTGGGGAAGTGGTTTCAGTGTGTCGGGTAGCTGTTTCAGTGTGTGGGGAAGGGGTTTCAGTGTGTGCGGAAGGGGTTTCAGTGTGTGAGGAAGGTGTTTCGGTGTGTGGGGAAGGTGTTTCAGTGTGTGAGGAAGGGGTTTCAGTGACTGGGGAAGGTCTTTCAGTGTGTGGTGAAGGTGTTTCAGTGTGTGCGGAAGAGGTTTCAGTGTGTGGGGAAGGTGTTTCAGTGATGGGGAACGGGTATCAGTGTGTGGGAAGGTGTTGCAGTGTATGGGGATGTGTTTCAGTGTGTGGGGATGTGTTTCAGTGTGCGGGGAATGGTTTCAGTGTGTGGGAAAGTTGTTGAAGTTTGTGGGGATGGGTTTCAGTGTGTGGGGATGGGTTTCAGTTTGTGAGGATGGGTTTCAGTGTGTGCAGCAGGGGTTTCAGTGCGTGGGGAATGTGTTTCAGTGTGTGGTGAATGTGTTTCAGTGTTTGGGGAAGTGTTTCAGTGTGTGCGGAAAGGGTGTCAGTGTGTGGGGAAGGTGTTTCAGTGCCTGGGGATGTGTTGCAGTGTGTGGGGAAGGTGTTTCAGTGTGTGCAGAAGGGTTTTCACTGTGTGGGGATGGTGTTTCAGTGTGTGGGGAAGGTGTTTCAGTGTGTGGGGAAGGCATTTCAGTGTGTGGGGAAGGGGTTTCAGTGTGTGTGGATGTGTTTCAGTGTGTGGGGAAGGTGTTTCAGTGTGTGGGGAAGGTGTTTCAGTATGTGCGGAAGGTGTTTCAGTGTGTGGGGAAGGGGTTGCAGTGTGTGGGGAAGGGGTTTCAGTGTGTGGGGATGTGTTTCAGTGTGTGATGAAGGGGTTTCAGTATGTGCGGAAGGTGTTTCAGTGTGTGGAGAAGGGGTTTCAGTGTGTTGGGAAGGTGTTTCAGTGTGTGGGGAAGGTGTTTCAGTGTGTGGGGAAGGGGTCTCAGAGTGTGGGGAAGTGGTTTCAGTGTGTGGGGATGGGATTTCAGTGTGTGGTGAAGGTGTTTCAGTGTGTGGGGAAGGTGTTTCAGTGTGTGGGGAAGGGGTCTCAGTATGCGGGGAAGGTGTTTCAGTGCGTGGGGATGTGCTTCAGTGGGTGGGGTTGTATTTCAGTGTGTGGGGAAGAGTTTCAGTGTGTGGCGTAGGTGTTTCTGTATGTGGGGATGGGTTTCAGTGTGTGGGGAAGTTGTTTCAGTGATGGGGAAGGGGTTTCAGTGTTTGGGGAAGGTGTTTCAGTGTGTGGGGATGTGTTTCAGTGTGCGGGGAAGGGTTTCAGTGTGTGGGGAATGTGTTTCAGTATGTGGGGATGGGTTGCAGTGTGTGGGGATGGGTTTCAGTGTGTGGGGAATGTGTTTCAGTGTGTGGTGAATGGGTTACAGTGTTTGGGGAAGGGTGTCAGTGTGTGGGGAAGGGGTGTCCGTGTGTGGGGAAGGTGTTTCAGTGTGTGGGGATGTGTTGCAGTGTGTGGGGAAGGTGTTTCATTGTGTGGGGAAGGTGTTTCAATGTGTAGGGAACGTGTTTCAGTGTGTGGGGAAGTGGTTTCAGTGTGTCGGGAAGCAGTTTCAGTGTGTGGGGAAGGTGTTTCAGTGTGTGTGGAAGGGGTTTCAGTGTGTGGGGAAGGGGTTTCAGTGTGTGGTAAAGGTGTTTGGGTTTGTGGGGAAGGGGTTTCAGTGTGTGAGGAATGGTTTCGCTGTTTGGGGAAGTTGTTTCAGTGTGTGGGGAAGGGGTTTCAGAGTGTGGGGAAGGTGTTTCAATGTGTGGGGAAGGTGTTTCAGTGTGTGGGGAAGGTGTCTCAGAGCGTGGGGAAGGTGTTTCAGTGTGTGGGGATGGGATTCAGTGTGTGGGGAAGGTGTTTCAGTGTGTGGGGAAGGTGTTTCAGTGTGTGGTGAAGGGGCTCAGCGTATGGGGAAGGTGTTTCAGTGTGTGGGGATGTGCTTCAGTGTGTGTGGAAGGGGTTTCAGTGTGTGGGGAAGGGTTTCAGTGTGTGGGGAAGGGGTTTCAGTGTGTGGGTAAGGGTTTCAGTGTGTGGGGAATGTGTTTCAGTGTGTGTGGAAGGGGTTTCAGTGTGTGGGGAAGGTGTTTCATTGTGTGGGGAAGGTGTTTCTGTGTGTGCGGACGGGGTTTCAGTGTGTGGGGAAGGTGTTTCGGTGTGTGGTGAAGGTGTTTCAGTGTGTGGGGAAGGGGTTTCAGTGTGTGGGGAAGGGTTGCAGTGTGTGGGGAAGGGTTTTCAGTGTGTGCTGAAGGTGTTTCAGTGTGTGGGGAAGGTGTTTCAGTTTGTGGGGAAGGGGTCTCAGTATGCGGGGAAGGTGTTGCAGTGCGTGGGGATGTGCTTCAGTGGGTGGGGATGTGTTTCAGTGTGTGGGGAAGAGTTTCAGTGTGTGGCGTAGGTGTTTCAGTATGTGGGGATCGGTTTCAGTGTGTGGGGAAGGTGTTTCAGTGATGGGGAAGGGGTTTCCGTGTGTGGGGAAGGTGTTTCCGTGTATGGGGATGTGTTTCAGTGTGTGGGGATGTGTTTCAGTGTGCGGGGAAGGGTTTCAGTGTGTGGGGAAGGTGTTTCAGTATGTGGGGATGGGTTGCAGTGTGTGGGGAATGTGTTTCAGTGTGTGGTGAATGGGTTACAGTGTTTGGGGAAGGGTGTCAGTGTGTGGGGAAGGTGTGTCCGTGTGTGGGGAAGGTGTTTCAGTGTGTGGGGATGTGTTGCAGTGTGTGGGGAAGGGGTTTCAGTGCATGCGGAAGGGGTTTCAGTGTGTGCGGATGGCGTTTCAGTGTGTTTGGAAGGGTTCCAGTGTGTGGGGAATGTGTTTAAGTGTGTGGTGAATGGGTCTCAGTGTTTGGGGAAGGGTTTCATTGTGTGGGGAAGGGGTGTCCGTGTGTGGGGAAGGTGTTTCAGTGTGTGGGGATGTGTTGCAGTGTGTGGGGAAGGTGTTTCAGTGTGTGCAGAAGGGGTTTCAGTGTGTGGGGAAGGTGTTTCAGTGTATGGCTAAGGTGTTTCAGTGTATGGCTGAGGTGTTTCACTGTGTGGGGAAGGAGTTTCAGTGTGTGGGGAAGGGTTTCAGTGTGTGGGGAAGGGGTTTCAGTGTGTGGGTAAGGGTTTCAGTGTGTGGGGAAGGTGTTTCAGTGTGTGCGGAAGGGGTTTCAGTGTGTGGGGAAGGTGTTTCATTGTGTGGGGAAGGTGTTTCAGTGTGTAGGGAAGGTGTTTCAGTGTGTGGGGAAGTGGTTTCAGTGTGTCGGGTAGCTGTTTCAGTGTGTGGGGAAGGGGTTTCAGTGTGTGCGGAAGGGGTTTCAGTGTGTGAGGAAGGTGTTTCGGTGTGTGGGGAAGGTGTTTCAGTGTGTGAGGAAGGGGTTTCAGTGACTGGGGAAGGTCTTTCAGTGTGTGGTGAAGGTGTTTCAGTGTGTGCGGAAGAGGTTTCAGTGTGTGGGAAAGGTTTTTCAGTGATGGGGAACGGGTATCAGTGTGTGGGAAGGTGTTTCAGTGTATGGGGAAGTGTTTCAGTGTGTGGGGATGTGTTTCAGTGTGTGGGGAAGTTGTTGAAGTTTGTGGGGTTGGGTTTCAGTGTGTGGGGATGGGTTTCAGTTTGTGGGGATGGGTTTCAGTGTGTGCAGCAGGGGTTTCAGTGCGTGGGGAATGTGTTTCAGTGTGTGGTGAATGGGTTTCAGTGTTTGGGGAAGTGTTTCAGTGTGTGCAGAAGGGGTGTCAGGGTGAGGGGAAGGTGTTTCAGTGTCTGGGGATGTGTTGCAGTGTGGGGGAAGGTGTTTCAGTTTGTGCAGAAGGGTTTTCACTGTGTGGGGATGGTGTTTCAGTGTGTGGGGAAGGGGCTTCAGTGTGTGGGGAAGGGGTTTCAGTGTGTGTGGATGTGTTTCAGTGTGTGGGGAAGGTGTTTCAGTGTGTGGGAAAGGATTTCACTGTGTGCGGAAGGGGTTTCAATGAGTGGGGAAGGGGTTTCAGTGTGTGGGGAAGGTGTTTCAGTATGTGCGGAAGGTGTTTCAGAGTATGGGGAAAGGATTTCATTGTGTGGGGAGGGTGTTTCAGTGTGTGCTGAAGGGGTTTCAGTGTGTGCAGAAGGCGTTACAGTGTGTTTGGAAGGGTTTCGGTGTGTGGGGAATGTGTTTCCGTGTGTGAGGAATGGTCGTCCGTGTGTGGGGAAGGTGTTTCAGTGTTTGGCTAATGTGTTTCAGTGTGTGAGGAAGGAGTTTCAGTATGTGGGGAAGGGTTTCAGTGTGTGGGGAAGGTGTTTCAGTGTGTGCGGAAGGGGTTTCAGTGTGTGGGGAAGGTGTATCATTGTGTGGGGAAGGTGTTTGAGCGTGTGGGGAAGGTGTTTCAGTGTGTGGGGAATGTGTTTCAGTGTGTCGGGAAGCTGTTTCAGTGTGTGGGGAAGGTGTTTCAGTGTGTGCGGAAGGGGTTTCAGTGTGTGGGGAAGGGGTCTCAGTGTGTGGGGAAGGTGTTTCAGTGTGTGCCGAAGGGATTTCAGTGTGTGGGGAAGGTGTTTCAGTGTTTGGCTAAGGTGTTTCAGTGTGTGAGGAAGGGGTTTCAGTATGTGGGTAAGGGTTTCAGTGTGTGGGGAAGGTGTTTCACTGTGTGTGGAAGGGGTTTCAGTGTGTGGGGAAGCTGTATCATTGTGTGGGGAAGGTGTTTCAGTGTGTGGGGAATGTGTTTCAGTGTGTCGGGAAGCTGTTTCAGTGTGTGGGGAAGGTGTTTCAGTGTGTGGGGAAGGTGTTTAAGTGTTTGGCTAAGGTGTTTCAGTGTGTGCGGAAGGTGTTTCAGTGTGTGGAATGGTTTCAGTGTGTGGGGAAGGGGTTTCAGTGTGTGGGTAAGGGTTTCAGTGTGTGGGGACTGTGTTTCAGTGTGTGCGGAAGGGGTTTCAGTGTGTGGGGAAGGTGTTTCAGTGTGTGGGGAAGGGGCTTCAGTGTGTGGGGAAGGTGTTTCAGTGTGTGGTAAAGGTCTTTCAGTGTGTGGTGAAGGGTTTCAGTGTGTGGGGAAGGTGTTTCAGTCTGTGGGGAAGGTGTTTCAGTGTGTGGGGTAGGGGTTTCAGTGTGTGGGGAAGGGGTTTCAGTGTGTGGGGAATGTGTTTCAGTGTGTGGTAAAGGTCTTTCAGTGTGTGGTGAAGGGTTTCAATGTGTGGGGAAGGTGTTTCAGTGAGTGGGGTATGCGTTTCAGTGTGTGGGGAAGGGGTTTCAGTGTGTGGGGAAGGCGTTTCAGTGTGTGTGGAAGGTGTTTCAGTGTGTGGGGAAGGTGTCTCAGGGCGTCGGGAAGGTGTTTCAGTGTGTGGGGATGGGATGCAGTGTGTGGGGAAGGTGTTTCTGTGTGTGGGGAAGGTGTTTCAGTGGGTGGTGAAGGGGTCTCAGTGTATGGGGAAGGTATTTCAGTGCGTGGGGATGTGCTTCAGTGTGTGGGGAAGGGGTTTCAGTGTGTGGGGAAGGGTTTCAGTGTGTGGGGAAGGGGTTTCAGTGTGTGGGTAAGGGTTTCAGTGTTTGGGGATAGTGTTTCAGTATGGGGGAACGGGTTTCAGTGTGTGGGGAAGCTGTTTCAGTGCGTGGGGAAGGTGTTTCAGTGTGTGCGGAAGGGGTTTCAGTGTGTGGGGAAGGTGTTTCATTGTGTGGGGAAGGTGCTTCAGTGTGTGGGGAAGGTGTTTCAGTGTGTGGGGAACGGGTTTCAGTGTGTGGGGAAGCTGTTTCAGTGCGTGGGGAAGGTGTTTCAGTGTGTGCGGAAGGGGTTTCAGTGTGTGGGGAAGGTGTTTCGGTGTGTGGTGAAGCTGTTACAGTGTGTGGGGAAGGGGTTTCAGTGTGTGCGGAAGGGTTTCAGTGTGTGGGGAAGGTGTTTCAGTGTGTGGGGAAGGTGTTTCAGTGTTTGGGGAAGGTGTTTCAGTGTTGTGGGGAAGGGGTTTCAGTGTGTGGGGAAGGTGTTTCAGTGTCTGGGGAAGGGGTCTCAGAGTGTGGGGAAGTGGTTTCAGTGTGTGGGGATGGGATTTCAGTGTGTGGTGAAGGTGTTTCAGTGTGTGGGTAAGGTGTTTCAGTGTGTGGGGAAGGGGTCTCAGTATGTGGGGAAGGTGTTTCAGTTCGTGGGGATGCGCTTCACTGGGTGGGGATGTGTTTCAGTGTGTGGGGAAGGTGTTTCAGTGATGGGGAAGGGGTTTCAGTGTGTGGGGAAGGTGTTTCAGTGTATGGGGATGTGTTTCAGTGTGTGGGGATGTGTTTCAGTGTGCGGGGAAGGGTTTCAGTGTGTGGGGAAGGTGTTTCAGGATGTGGGGATGGGTTTCAGTGTGTGGGGAAGGTGTTTCAGTGATGGGGAAGTGGTTTCAGTATGTGGGGAAGGTCTTTCAGTGTATGGGGATGTGTTTCAGTGTGTGGGGATGTGTTTCAGTGTGTGGGGAAGGGTTTCAGTGTGCGGGGAAGGTGTCTCAGAGCGTGGGGAAGGTGTTTCAGTGTGTGGGGATGGGATTCAGTGTGTGGGGAAGGTGTTTCAGTGTTTGGGGAAGGTGTTTCAGTGTGTGCTGAAGGGGCTCAGGGTATGGGGAAGGTGTTTCAGTGTGTGGGGATGTGCTTCAGTGTGTGTGGAAGGGGTTTCAGTGTGTGGGGAAGGGTTTCAGTGTGTGGGGAAGGGGTTTCAGTGTGTGGGTAAGTGTTTCAGTGTGTGGGGATGGTGTTTCAGTGTGTGTGGAAGGGGTTTCAGTGTGTGGGGAAGGTGTTTCATTGTGTGGGGAAGGTGTTTCAGTGCGTTGGGAACGGGTTTCAGTGTGTGGGGAAGCTGTTTCAGTGCGTGGGGTAGGTGTTTCAGTGTGTGCGGACGGGGTTTCAGTGTGTGGGGAAGGTGTTTCGGTTTGTGGTGAAGGTGTTTCAGTGTGTGGGGAAGGGTTGCAGTGTGTGGGGAAGGGTTTTCAGTGTGTGGGGAAGGGGTTTCAGTGTGTAGGGAAGGTGTTTCAGTGTGTGGGGAAGGGGTCTCAGAGTGTGGGGAAGTGGTTTCAGTGTGTGGGGATGGGATTTCAGTGTGTGGTGAAGGTGTTTCAGTGTGTGGGGAAGGTGTTTCAGTTTGTGGGGAAGGCGTCTCAGTATGCGGGGAAGGTGTTGCAGTGCGTGGGGATGTGCTTCAATGGGTGGGGATGTGTTTCAGTGTGTGGGGAAGAGTTTCAGTGTGTGGCGTAGGTGTTTCAGTATGTGGGGATCGGTTTCAATGTGTGGGGAAGGTGTTTCAGTGATGGGGAAGGGGTTTCCGTGTGTGGGGAAGGTGTTTCCGTGTATGGGGATGTGTTTCAGTGTGTGGGGATGTGTTTCAGTGTGCGGGGAAGGGTTTCAGTGTGTGGGTAAGGTGTTTAAGTATGTGGGGATGGGTTGCAGTGTGTGGGGATGGGTTTCAGTGTGTGGGGAATGTGTTTCAGTGTGTGGTGAATGGGTTACAGTGTTTGGGGAAGGGTGTCAGTGTGTGGGGAAGGGGTGTCCGTGTGTGGGGAAGGTGTTTCAGTGTGTGGGGATGTGTTGCAGTGTGTGGGGAAGGTGTTTCAGTGCGTGCGGAAGGGGTTTCAGTGTGTGCGGATGGCGTTTCAGTGTGTTTGGAAGGGTTCCAGTGTGTGGGGAATGTGTTTAAGTGTGTGGTGAATGGGTCTCAGTGTTTGGGGAAGGGTTTCATTGTGTGGGGAAGGGGTGTCCGTGTGTGGGGAAGGTGTTTCAGTGTGTGGGGATGTGTTGCAGTGTGTGGGGAAGGTGTTTCAGTGTGTGCAGAAGGGGTTTCAGTGTGTGGGGAAGGTGTTTCAGTGTATGGCTAAGGTGTTTCAGTGTATGGCTGAGGTGTTTCACTGTGTGGGGAAGGAGTTTCAGTGTGTGGGGAAGGGTTTCAGTGTGTGGGGAAGGGGTTTCAGTGTGTGGGTAAGGGTTTCAGTGTGTGGGGAAGGTGTTTCAGTGTGTGCGGAAGGGGTTTCAGTGTGTGGGGAAGGTGTTTCATTGTGTGGGGAAGGTGTTTCAGTGTGTAGGGAAGTGTGTTTCAGTGTGTGGGGAAGTGGTTTCAGTGTGTTGGGTAGCTGTTTCAGTGTGTGGGGAAGGGGTTTCAGTGTGTGCGGAAGGGGTTTCAGTGTGTGAGGAAGGTGTTTCGGTGTGTGGGGAAGGTGTTTCAGTGTGTGAGGAAGGGGTTTCAGTGACTGGGGAAGGTCTTTCAGTGTGTGGTGAAGGTGTTTCAGTGTGTGGGGAAGGTTTTTCAGTGATGGGGAACGGGTATCAGTGTGTGGGAAGGTGTTTCAGTGTATGGGGATGTGTTTCAGTGTGTGGGGATGTGTTTCAGTCTGTGGGGAAGTTGTTGAAGTTTGTGGGGATGGGTTTCAGTGTGTGGGAATGGGTTTCAGTTTGTGGGGATGGGTTTCAGTGTGTGCAGCAGGGGTTTCAGTGCGTGGGGAATGTGTTTCAGTGTGTGGTGAATGGGTTTCAGTGTTTGTAAAAGTGTCTCAGTGTGTGCGGAAGGGGTGTCAGAGTGTGGGGAAGGTGTTTCAGTGTCTGGGGATGTGTTGCAGTGTGTGGGGAAGGTGTTTCAGTGTGTGCAGAAGGGTTTTCACTGTGTGGGGATGGTGTTTCAGTGTGTGGGGAAGGGGTTTCAGTGTGTGGGGAAGGGGTTTCAGTGTGTGTGGATGTGTTTCAGTGTGTGGGGAAGGTGTTTCAGTGTGTGGGAAAGGATTTCACTGTGTGTGGAAGGGGTTTCAATGAGTGGGGAAGGGGTTTCAGTGTGTGGGGAAGGTGTTTCAGTATGTGCGGAAGGTGTTTCAGAGTATGGGGAAAGGATTTCATTGTGTGGGGAGGGTGTTTCAGTGTGTGCTGAAGGGGTTTCAGTGTGTGCAGAAGGCGTTACAGTGTGTTTGGAAGGGTTTCGGTGTGTGGGGAATGTGTTTCCGTGTGTGAGGAATGGGTGTCCGTGTGTGGGGAAGGTGTTTCAGTGTTTGGCTAATGTGTTTCAGTGTGTGAGGAAGGGGTTTCAGTATGTGGGGAAGGGTTTCAGTGTGTGGGGAAGGTGTTTCAGTGTGTGCGGAAGCGGTTTCAGTGTGTGGGGAAGGTGTATCATTGTGTGGGGAAGGTGTTTCAGCGTGTGGGGAATGTGTTTCAGTGTGTCGGGAAGCTGTTTCAGTGTGTGGGGAAGGAGTTTCAGTGTGTGCGGAAGCGGTTTCAGTGTGTGGGGAAGGTGTATCATTGTGTGGGGAAGGTGTTTCAGCGTGTGGGGAAGTTGTTTCAGTGTGTGGGGAATGTGTTTCAGTGTGTCGGGAAGCTGTTTCAGTGTGTGGGGAAGGTGTTTCAGTGTGTGCGGAAGGGGTTTCAGTGTGTGGGGAAGGGGTCTCAGTGTGTGGGGAAGGTGTTTCAGTGTGTGCGGAAGGGATTTCAGTGTGTGGGGAAGGTGTTTCAGTGTTTGGCTAAGGTGTTTCAGTGTGTGAGGAAGGGGTTTCAGTATGTGGGTAAGGGTTTCAGTGTGTGGGGAAGGTGTTTCAGTGTGTGTGGAAGGGGTTTCAGTGTGTGGGGAAGCTGTATCATTGTGTGGGGAAGGTGTTTCAGTGAGTGGGGAAGGTGTTTCAGTGTGTGGGGAAGGTGTTTAAGTGTTTGGCTAAGGTGTTTCAGTGTGTGGGGAAGGTGTTTCAGTGTGTGGAATGGTTTCAGTGTGTGGGGAAGGGGTTTCAGTGTGTGGGTAAGGGTTTCAGTGTGTGGGGAATGTGTTTCAGTGTGTGCGGAAGGGGTTTCAGTGTGTGGGGAAGGTGTTTCAGTGTGTGGGGAAGGGGTTTCAGTGTGTGGGGAAGGTGTTTCAGCGTGTGGTAAGGGTCTTTCAGTGAGTGGTAAAGGGTTTCAGTGTGTGGGGAAGGTGTTTCAGTGTGTGGGGAAGGTGTTTCAGTGAGTGGTGTAGGGGTTTCAGTGTGTGGGGAAGGGGTTTAAGTGTTTGGCTAAGGTGTTTCAGTGTGTGGTAAAGGTCTTTCAGTGTGTCGGGAAGCTGTTTCAGTGTGTGGGGAAGGTGTTTCAGTGTGTGGTGAATGGGTTTCAGTGTTTGTAAAAGTGTCTCAGTGTGTGCGGAAGGGGTGTCAGAGTGTGGGGAAGGTGTTTCAGTGTCTGGGGATGTGTTGCAGTGTGTGGGGAAGGTGTTTCAGTGTGTGCAGAAGGGTTTTCACTGTGTGGGGATGGTGTTTCAGTGTGTGGGGAAGGGGTTTCAGTGTGTGGGGAAGGGGTTGCAGTGTGTGTGGATGTGTTTCAGTGTGTGGGGAAGGTGTTTAAGTGTTTGGCTAAGGTGTTTCAGTGTGTGGTAAAGGTCTTTCAGTGTGTCGGGAAGCTGTTTCAGTGTGTGGGGAAGGTGTTTCAGTGTGTGGGGAAGGTGTTTAAGTGTTTGGCTAAGGTGTTTCAGTGTGTGGGGAAGGTGTTTCAGTGTGTGGAATGGTTTCAGTGTGTGGGGAAGGGGTTTCAGTGTGTGGGTAAGGGTTTCAGTGTGTGGGGAATGTGTTTCAGTGTGTGCGGAAGGGGTTTCAGTGTGTTGGGAAGGTGTTTCAGTGTGTGGGGAAGGGGTTTCAGTGTGTGGGGAAGGTGTTTCAGCGTGTGGTAAAGGTCTTTCAGTGTGTGGTGAAGGGTTTCAGTGTGTGGGGAAGGTGTTTCAGTGTGTGGGGAAGCTGTTTCAGTGTGTGGGGTAGGGGTTTCAGTGTGTGGGGAAGGGGTTTCAGTGTGTGGGGAATGTGTTTCAGTGTGTGGTAAAGGTCTTTCAGTGTGTGGTGAAGGGTTTCAGTGTGTGGGGAAGGTGTTTCAGTGTGTGGGGAAGGAGTTTCAGTGAGTGGGGTAGGGGTTTCAGTGTGTGGGGAAGGGGTTTCAGTGTGTGGGGAAGGTGTTTCAGTTTGTGTGGAAGGTGTTTCAGTGTGTGGGGAAGGTGTCTCAGAGCGTCGGGAAGGTGTTTCAGTGTGTGGGGATGGGATGCAGTGTGTGGGGAAGGTGTTTCAGTGTATGGGGAAGGTGTTGCAGTGGGTGGTGAAGGGGTCTCAGTGTATGGGGAAGGTGTTTCAGTGCGTGGGGATGTGCTTCAGTGTGTGGGGAAGGGGTTTCAGTGTGTGGGGAAGGGTTTCAGTGTGTGGGGAAGGGGTTTCAGTGTGTGGGTAAGGGTTTCAGTGTTTGGGGATAGTGTTTCAGTGTGTGGGGAACGGGTTTCAGTGTGTGGGGAAGATGTTTCAGTGCGTGGGGAAGGTGTTTCAGTGTGTGCGGAAGGGGTTTCAGTGTGTGGGGAAGGTGTTTCATTGTGTGGGGAAGGTGTTTCAGTGTGTGGGGAAGGTGTTTCAGTGTGTGGGGAACGGGTTTCAGTGTGTGGGGAAGCTGTTTCAGTGCGTGGGGAAGGTGTTTCAGTGTGTGCGGAAGGGGTTTCAGTGTGTGGGGAAGGTGTTTCGGTGTGTGGTGAAGGTGTTTCAGTTTGTGGGGAAGGGGTTTCAGTGTGTGGGGAAGGGTTTCAGTGTGTGGGGAAGGTGTTTCAGTGTGTGGGGAAGGTGTTTCAGTGTGTGGGGAAGGGGTTTCAGTGTGTGGGGAAGGGGTTTCAGTGTGTGGGGAAGGTGTTTCAGTGTCTGGGGAAGGGGTCTCAGAGTGTGGGGCAGTGGTTTCAGTGTGTGGGGATGGGATTTCAGTGTGTGGTGAAGGTGTTTCAGTGTGTGAGTAAGGTGTTTCAGTGTGTGGGGAAGGGGTCTCAGTATGTGGGGAAGGTGTTTCAGTGCGTGGGGATGCGCTTCAGTGGGTGGGGATGTGTTTCAGTGTGTGGGGAAGGTGTTTCAGTGATGGGGAAGGGGTTTCAGTGTGTGGGGAAGGTGTTTCAGTGTATGGGGATGTGTTTCAGTGTGTGGGGATGTGTTTCAGTGTGCGGGGAAGGGTTTCAGTGCGTGGGGAAGGTGTTTCAGTATGTGGGGATGGGTTTCAGTGTGTGGGGAAGGTGTTTCAGTGATGGGGAAGGGGTTTCAGTGTGTGGGGAAGGTCTTTCAGTGTATGGGGATGTGTTTCAGTGTGTGGGGATGTGTTTCAGTGTGCGGGGAAGGGTTTCAGTGTGTGGGGAAGGTGTTTCAGTATGTGGGGATGGGTTGCAGTGTGTGGGGATGGGTTTCAGTGTGTGGGGAATGTGTTTCATTGCGTGGTGAATGGGTCTCAGTGTTTGGGGAAGGGTTTCATTGTGTGGGGAAGGGGTGTCCGTGTGTGGGGAAGGTGTTTCAGTGTGTGGGGATGTGTTGCAGTGTGTGGGGAAGGTGTTTCAGTGTGTGCAGAAGGTGTTTCAGTGTGTGGGGAAGTGGTTTCAGTATGTCGGGAAGCTGTTTCAGTGTGTGGGGAAGGGGTTTCAGTGTGTGCGGAAGGGGTTTCGGTGTGTGAGGAAGGTGTTTTGGTGTGTGGGGAAGGTGTTTCAGTGTGTGGGGAAGGGGTTTCAGTGACTGGGGAAGGTCTTTGTGTGTGTGGTGAAGGTGTTTCAGTGTGTGCGGAAGAGGTTTCAGTGTGTGGGGAAGGTGTTTCAGTGTCTGGGGAAGGTGTTTCAGTGTTTGGGCAAGGGATCTCAGAGTGTGCGGAAGGGTTTCAGTGTGTGGGGATGGGATTTCAGTGTGTGGAAGGTGTTTCAGTGTGTGGGGAAGGTGTTTCAGTGTGTGGGGAAGGGGTCTCAGTGTGTGGGGAAGGTGTTTCAGTGTTTGGGGATGTGCTTCAGTGTGTGGGGAAGGGGTTTCAGTGTGTGGGGAAGGGTTTCAGTGTGTGGGGAAGGGTTTCAGTGTGTGGGGAACGTGTATCATTGTGTGGGGAAGGTGTTTCAGTGTGTGGGGAAGGTGTTTCAGTGTGTGGGGAATGTGTTTCAGTGTGTCGGGAAGCTGTTTCAGTGTGTGGGAAACGTGTTTCAGTGTGTGCGGAAGGGGTTTCAGTGTGTGGGGAAGATGCTTCGGTGAGTGGGGAAGGTGTTTCATTTTGTGGTGAAGGTGTTTCAATGTGTGGGGAAGGTGTTTCAGTGTGTGGGGAAGGGTTTCAGTGTGTGGGGAAGGGGTTTCAGTGTGTGAGGAATGGTTTCACTGTTTGGGGAAGGTGTTTCAGTGTGTGGGGAAGGGGTTTCAGTGTGTGGGGATGGGATTCAGTGTGTGGGGAAGGTGTTTCAGTGTGTGGGGAAGGGGTTTCAGTGTGTGGTGAAGGGGTCTCAGGGTATGGGGAATGTGTTTCAGTGTGTGGGTAAGGGTTTCAGTGTGTGGGGATGGTGTTTCAGTGTGTGCGGAAGGGGTTTCAGTGTGTGGGGAAGGTGTTTCATTGTGTGGGGAAGGTGTTTCAGTGTGTGGGGAACGGGTTTCAGTGTGTGGGGAAGCTGTTTCAGTGCGTGGGGAAGGTGATTCAGTGTGTGCGGAAGGGGTTTCAGTGCGTGGGGAAGCTGTTTCGGTGAGTGGTGAAGGTGTTTCAGTGTGTGGGGAAGGGGTTTCAGTGTGTGGGGAAGGGTTTCAGTGTGCGGGGAAGGGGTTTCAGTTTGTGGGGAAGGTGTTTCAGTGAGCGGGGAAGGTGTTTCAGTGTGTGGGGAAGGGGTCTCAGAGTGTGGGGAAGTGGTCTCAGTGTGTGGGGATGGGATTTCAGTGTGTGCTGAAGGTGTTTCAGTGTGTGGGGAAGGTGTTTCAGTGAGTGGGGAAGGGGTCTCAGTATGCGGGGAAGGTGTTTCAGTGCGTGGGGATGTGCTTCAGTGGGTGGGGATGTGTTTCAGTGTGGTGGGAAGAGTTTCAGTGTGTGGGGTAGGTGTTTCAGTATGTGGGGATGGGTTTCAGCGTGTGGGGAAGGTGCTTCAGTGATGGGGAAGGGGTTTCAGTGTGTGGGATGTGTTTCAGTGAGCGGGGAAGGGTTTCAGTGTGTGGGGAAGGTGTTTCAGTATGTGGGGATGGGTTGCAGTGTGTGGTGAATGGGTTACAGTGTTTGGGGAAGGGTGGCAGTGTGGGGGGAAGGGGTGTCCGCGTGTGGGGAAGGTGTTTCAGTGTGTGGGGATGTGTTGCAGTGTGTGGGGAAGGTGTTTCAGTGTGTGCGGAAGGGGTTTCAGTGTGTGCGGAAGGCGTTTCAGTGTGTTTGGGAGGGTTTCAGTGTGTGGAGAATGTGTTTAAGTGTGTGGTGAATGGGTCTCAGTGTTTGGGGAAGGGTTTCATAGTGTGGGGAAGGGGTGTCCATGTGTGGGGAAGGTGTTTCAGTGTGTGGGGATGTGTTGCAGTGTGTGCGGAAGGTGTTTCAGTGTGTGCAGAAGGGGTTTCAGTGTGTGGGGAAGGTGTTTCAGTGTATGGCTAAGGTGTTTCAGTGTGTGGGAAAGGTGTTTCAGTGTGTGGGGAAGGTGTTTCAGTGTGTGCGGAAGGGGTTTCAGTCTGTCGGGAAGGTGTTTCATTGTGTGGCGAAGGTGTTTCAGTTTGTAGGGAAAGTGTTTCAGTGTGTGGGGAATTGGTTTCAGTGTGTTGGGAAGCTGTTTCAGTGTGTGGGGAAGGGGTTTCAGTGTGTGCGGAAGGGGTTTCAGTGTGTGAGGAAGCTGTTTCGGTGTGTGGGGAAGGTGTTTCAGTGTGTGGGGAAGGGGTTTCAGTGACTGGGGAAGGTCTTTCAGTGTGTGGTGAAGGTGTTTCAGTGTGTGGTGAAGGTGTTTCAGTGTGTGCGGAAGAGGTTTCAGTGTGTGGGGAAGGTGTTTCAGTGTCTGGGGAAGGTGTTTCAGTGTGTGGGGAAGTTGTTTCAGTGATGGGGAACGGGTTTCAGTGTGTGGGAAGGTGTTTCAGTGTGTGGGGAAGGGGTTTCAGTGTGTGGGGAAGGGGTTTCAGTGTGTGGGGATGTGTTTCAGTGTGTGGGGAAGGTGTTTCAGTGTGTGGGAAGGGGTTTCAATGTGTGGGGAAGGGGTTTCAATGTGTGGGGAAGGTGTTTCAGTATGTGCGGAAGGTGTTTCAGCGTATTGGGAAAGGGTTTCAGTGTGTGGGGAAGGTGTTTCAGTGTGTGCTGAAGGGGTTTCAGTGTGTGCAGAAGGCGTTTCAGTGTGTTTGGAAGGGTTTCAGTGTGTGGGGAATGTGTTTCCGTGTGTGGGGAAGGTGTTTCAGTGTGTTGGGATGTGTTGCAGTGTGTGGGGAAGGTGTTTCAGTGTGTGCAGAAGGGATTTCAGTGTGTGGGGAAGGTGTTTCAGTGTTTGGCTAAGGTGTTTCAGTGTGTGAGGAAGGGGTTTCAGTATGTGGGTAAGGGTTTCAGTGTGTGGGGAAGGTGTTTCAGTGTGTGCGGAAGGGGTTTCAGTGTGTGGGGAAGGTGTATCATTGTGTGGGGAAGGTGTTTCTGTGTGTGGGGAATGTGTTTCAGTGTGTGGGGAATGTGTTTCAGTGTGTCGGGAAGCTGTTTCAGTGTGTGGGGAAGGTGTTTCAGTGTGTGCGGAAGGTGTTTCAGTGTGTGCGGAAGGGTCTCAGTGTGTGGGGAAGGTGTTTCAGTGTGTGCGGAAGGGATTTCAGTGTGTGGGGAAGGTGTTTCAGTGTTTGGCTAAGGTGTTTCAGTTTATGGGGAAGGTGTTTCAGTGCGTGGGGATGTGCTTCAGTGTGTGGGGAAGGTGTTTCAGTGTGTGTGGAAGGGGTTTCAGTGTGTGGGGAAGCTGTATCATTGTGTGGGGAAGGTGTTTCAGTGTGTGGGGAAGTTGTTTCAGTGTGTGGGGAATGTGTTTCAGTGTGTGGGGAAGGTGATTCAGTGTGTGGGGAAGGTGTTTCAGTGTGTGGGGAAGGTGTTTAAGTGTTTGGCTAATGTGTTTCAGTGTGTGGGGAAGGTGTTTCAGTGTGTGGAATGGTTTCAGTGTGTGGGGAAGGGGTTTCAGTGTGTGGGTAAGGGTTTCAGTGTGTGGGGAATGTGTTTCAGGGTGTGCGGAAGGGGTTTCAGTGTGTGGGGAAGGTGTTTCATTGTGTGGGGAAGGTGTTTCAGTGTGTGGGGAAGGTGTTTCAGTGTGTGGGGTAGGGGTTTCAGTGTGTGGGGAACGGGTTTCAGTGTGTGGGGAAGGGTGGCAGTGAGTGGGGAAGGGGTGTCCGCGTGTGGGGAAGGTGTTTCAGTGTGTGGGGATGTGTTGCAGTGTGTGCGGAAGGTGTTTCAGTGTGTGCAGAAGGGGTTTCAGTGTGTGGGGAAGGTGTTTCAGTGTATGGCTAAGGTGTTTCAGTGTGTGGGAAAGGTGTTTCAGTGTGTGGGGAAGGTGTTTCAGTGTGTGCGGAAGGGGTTTCAGTCTGTCGGGAAGGTGTTTCATTGTGTGGCGAAGGTGTTTCAGTTTGTAGGGAAGGTGTTTCAGTGTGTGGGGAATTGGTTTCAGTGTGTTGGGAAGCTGTTTCAGTGTGTGGGGAAGGGGTTTCAGTGTGTGCGGAAGGGGTTTCAGTGTGTGAGGAAGGTGTTTCGGTGTGTGGGGAAGGTGTTTCAGTGTGTGGGGAAGGGGTTTCAGTGACTGGGGAAGGTCTTTCAGTGTGTGGTGAAGGTGTTTCAGTGTGTGGTGAAGGTGTTTCAGTGTGTGCGGAAGAGGTTTCAGTGTGTGGGGAAGGTGTTTCAGTGTCTGGGGAAGGTGTTTCAGTGTGTGGGGAAGGTGTTTCAGTGATGGGGAACGGGTTTCAGTGTGTGGGAAGGTGTTTCAGTGTATGGGGATGTGTTTCAGTGTGTGGGGAAGGTGTTTCAGTGTGTGGGGAAGGGGTTTCAGTGTGTGGGGAAGGGGTTTCAGTATGTGGGGATGTGTTTCAGTGTGTGGGGAAGGTGTTTCAGTGTGTGGGAAGGGGTTTCAATGTGTGGGGAAGGGGTTTCAATGTGTGGGGAAGGTGTTTCAGTATGTGCGGAAGGTGTTTCAGCGTATGGGGAAAGGTTTTCAGTGTGTGGGGAAGGTGTTTCAGTGTGTGCTGAAGGGGTTTCAGTGTGTGCAGAAGGCATTTCAGTGTGTTTGGAAGGCTTTCAGTGTGTGGGGAATGTGTTTCCGTGTGTGGGGAAGGTGTTTCAGTGTGTTGGGATGTGTTGCAGTGTGTGGGGAAGGTGTTTCAGTGTGTGCGGAAGGGATTTCAGTGTGTGGGGAAGGTGTTTCAGTGTTTGGCTAAGGTGTTTCAGTGTGTGAGGAAGGGGTTTCAGTATGTGGGTAAGGGTTTCAGTGTGTGGGGAAGGTGTTTCAGTGTGTGCGGAAGGGGTTTCAGTGTGTGGGGAAGGTGTATCATTGTGTGGGGAAGGTGTTTCAGTGTGTGGGGAAGGTGTTTCAGTGTGTGGGGAATGTGTTTCAGTGTGTCGGGAAGCTGTTTCAGTGTGTCGGGAAGCTGTTTCAGTGTGTGGGGAAGGTGTTTCAGTGTGTGCGGAAGGTGTTTCAGTGTGTGCCGAAGGGTCTCAGTGTGTGGGGAAGGTGTTTCAGTGTGTGCGGAAGGGATTTCAGTGTGTGGGGAAGGTGTTTCAGTGTTTGGCTAAGGTGTTTCAGTTTATGGGGAAGGTGTTTCAGTGCGTGGTGATGTGCTTCAGTGTGTGGGGAAGGTGTTTCAGTGTGTGTGGAAGGGGTTTCAGTGTGTGGGGAAGCTGTATCATTGTGTGGGGAAGGTGTTTCAGTGTGTGGGGAAGTTGTTTCAGTGTGTGGGGAATGTGTTTCAGTGTGTGGGGAAGGTGTTTCAGTGTGTGGGGAAGGTGTTTCAGTGTGTGGGGAAGGTGTTTAAGTGTTTGGCTAAGGTGTTTCAGTGTGTGGGGAAGGTGTTTCAGTGTGTGGAATGGTTTCAGTGTGTGGGGAAGGGGTTTCAGTGTGTGGGTAAGGGTTTCAGTGTGTGGGGAATGTGTTTCAGTGTGTGCGGAAGGGGTTTCAGTGTGTGGGGATGTGTTGCAGTGTGTGGGGAAGGTGTTTCAGTGTGTGCGGAAGGGGTTTCAGTGTGTGCGGAAGGCGTTTCAGTGTGTTTGGGAGGGTTTCAGTGTGTTTAAGTGTGTGGTGAATGGGTCTCAATGTTTGGGGAAGGGTTTCATAGTGTGGGGAAGGGGTGTCCAGGTGTGGGGAAGGTGTTTCAGTGTGTGGGGATGTGTTGCAGTGTGTGCGGAAGGTGTTTCAGTGTGTGCAGAAGGGGTTTCAGTGTGTGGGGAAGGTGTTTCAGTGTATGGCTAAGGTGTTTCAGTGTGTGGGAAAGGTGTTTCAGTGTGTGCGGAAGGGGTTTCAGTCTGTGGGGAAGGTGTTTCATTGTGGGGCGAAGGTGTTTCAGTTTGTAGGGAAGGTGTTTCAGTGTGTGGGGAATTGGTTTCAGTGTGTTGGGAAGCTGTTTCAGTGTGTGGGGAAGGGGTTTCAGTGTGTGCGGAAGGGGTTTCAGTGTGTGAGGAAGGTGTTTCGGTGTGTGGGGAAGGTGTTTCAGTGTGTGGGGAAGGGGTTTCAGTGACTGGGGAAGGTCTTTCAGTGTGTGGTGAAGGTGTTTCAGTGTGTGGTGAAGGTGTTTCAGTGTGTGCGGAAGAGGTTTCAGTGTGTGGGGAAGGTGTTTCAGTGTCTGGGGAAGTTGTTTCAGTGTGTGGGGAAGGTGTTTCAGTGATGGGGAACGGGTTTCAGTGTGTGGGAAGGTGTTTCAGTGTATGGGGATGTGTTTCAGTGTGTGGGGAAGGTGTTTCAGTGTGTGGGGAAGGGGTTTCAGTGTGTGGGGAAGGGGTTTCAGTATGTGGGGATGTGTTTCAGTGTGTGGGGAAGGTGTTTCAGTGTGTGGGAAAGGGTTTCAATGTGTGGGGAAGGGGTTTCAATGTGTGGGGAAGGTGTTTCAGTATGTGCGGAAGGTGTTTCAGCGTATGGGGAAAGGTTTTCAGTGTGTGGGGAAGGTGTTTCAGTGTGTGCTGAAGGGGTTTCAGTGTGTGCAGAAGGCGTTTCAGTGTGTTTGGAAGGGTTTCAGTGTGTGGGGAATGTGTTTCCGTGTGTGGGGAAGGTGTTTCAGTGTGTTGGGATGTGTTGCAGTTTGTGGGGAAGGTGTTTCAGTGTGTGCGGAAGGGATTTCAGTGTGTGGGGAAGGTGTTTCAGTGTTTGGCTAAGGTGTTTCAGTGTGTGAGGAAGGGGTTTCAGTATGTGGGTAAGGGTTTCAGTGTGTGGGGAAGGTGTTTCAGTGTGTGCGGAAGGGGTTTCAGTGTGTGGGGAAGGTGTATCATTGTGTGGGGAAGGTGTTTCAGTGTGTGGGGAAGGTGTTTCAGTGTGTGGGGAATGTGTTTCAGTGTGTCGGGAAGCTGTTTCAGTGTGTGGGGAAGGTGTTTCAGTGTGTGCGGAAGGTGTTTCAGTGTGTGCCGAAGGGTCTCAGTGTGTGGGGAAGGTGTTTCAGTGTGTGCGGAAGGGATTTCAGTGTGTGGGGAAGGTGTTTCAGTGTTTGGCTAAGGTGTTTCAGTTTATGGGGAAGGTGTTTCAGTGCGTGGGGATGTGCTTCAGTGTGTGGGGAAGGTGTTTCAGTGTGTGTGGAAGGGGTTTCAGTGTGTGGGGAAGCTGTATCATTGTGTGGGGAAGGTGTTTCAGTGTGTGGGGAAGTTGTTTCAGTGTGTGGGGAATGTGTTTCAGTGTGTGGGGAAGGTGTTTCAGTGTGTGGGGAAGGTGTTTCAGTGTGTGGGGAAGGTGTTTAAGTGTTTGGCTAAGGTGTTTCAGTGTGTGGGGAAGGTGTTTCAGTGTGTGGAATGGTTTCAGTGTGTGGGGAAGGGGTTTCAGTGTGTGGGTAAGGGTTTCAGTGTGTGGGGAATGTGTTTCAGTGTGTGCGGAAGGGGTTTCAGTGTGTGGGGATGTGTTGCAGTGTGTGGGGAAGGTGTTTCAGTGTGTGCGGAAGGGGTTTCAGTGTGTGCGGAAGGCGTTTCAGTGTGTTTGGGAGGGTTTCAGTGTGTGGTGAATGTGTTTAAGTGTGTGGTGAATGGGTCTCAGTGTTTGGGGAAGGGTTTCATAGTGTGGGGAAGGGGTGTCCATGTGTGGGGAAGGTGTTTCAGTGTGTGGGGATGTGTTGCAGTGTGTGCGGAAGGTGTTTCAGTGTGTGCAGAAGGGGTTTCAGTGTGTGGGGAAGGTGTTTCAGTGTATGGCTAAGGTGTTTCAGTGTGTGGGAAAGGTGTTTCAGTGTATGGCTAAGGTGTTTCAGTGTGTGGGAAAGGTGTTTCAGTGTGTGGGGAAGGTGTTTCAGTGTGTGCGGAAGGGGTTTCAGTCTGTGGGGAAGGTGTTTCATTGTGTGGCGAAGGTGTTTCAGTTTGTAGGGAAGGTGTTTCAGTGTGTGGGGAATTGGTTTCAGTGTGTTGGGAAGCTGTTTCAGTGTGTGGGGAAGGGGTTTCAGTGTGTGCGGAAGGGGTTTCAGTGTGTGAGGAAGGTGTTTCGGTGTGTGGGGAAGGTGTTTCAGTGTGTGGGGAAGGGGTTTCAGTGACTGGGGAAGGTCTTTCAGTGTGTGGTGAAGGTGTTTCAGTGTGTGGTGAAGGTGTTTCAGTGTGTGCGGAAGAGGTTTCAGTGTGTGGGGAAGGTGTTTCAGTGTCTGGGGAAGGTGTTTCAGTGTGTGGGGAAGGTGTTTCAGTGATGGGGAACGGGTTTCAGTGTGTGGGAAGGTGTTTCAGTGTATGGGGATGTGTTTCAGTGTGTGGGGAAGGTGTTTCAGTGTGTGGGGAAGGGGTTTCAGTGTGTGGGGAAGGGGTTTCAGTATGTGGGGATGTGTTTCAGTGTGTGGGGAAGGTGTTTCAGTGTGTGGGAAGGGGTTTCAATGTGTGGGGAAGGGGTTTCAATGTGTGGGGAAGGTGTTTCAGTATGTGCGGAAGGTGTTTCAGCGTATGGGGAAAGGTTTTCAGTGTGTGGGGAAGGTGTTTCAGTGTGTGCTGAAGGGGTTTCAGTGTGTGCAGAAGGCGTTTCAGTGTGTTTGGAAGGGTTTCAGTGTGTGGGGAATGTGTTTCCGTGTGTGGGGAAGGTGTTTCAGTGTGTTGGGATGTGTTGCAGTGTGTGGGGAAGGTGTTTCAGTGTGTGCGGAAGGGATTTCAGTGTGTGGGGAAGGTGTTTCAGTGTTTGGCTAAGGTGTTTCAGTGTGTGAGGAAGGGGTTTCAGTATGTGGGTAAGGGTTTCAGTGTGTGGGGAAGGTGTTTCAGTGTGTGCGGAAGGGGTTTCAGTGTGTGGGGAAGGTGTATCATTGTGTGGGGAAGGTGTTTCAGTGTGTGGGGAAGGTGTTTCAGTGTGTGGGGAATGTGTTTCAGTATGTCGGGAAGCTGTTTCAGTGTGTGGGGAAGGCGTTTCAGTGTGTGCGGAAGGTGTTTCAGTGTGCGCAGAAGGGGTTTCAGTGTGTGGGGAAGGTGTTTCAGTGTATGGCTAAGGTGTTTCAGTGTGTGGGAAAGGTGTTTCAGTGTGTTGGGAAGGTGTTTCAGTGTGTGCGGAAGGGGTTTCAGTCTGTGGGGAAGGTGTTTCATTGTGTGGCGAAGGTGTTTCAGTTTGTAGGGAAGGTGTTTCAGTGTGTGGGGAATTGGTTTCAGTGTGTTGGGAATGTGTTTCAGTGTGTCGGGAAGCTGTTTCAGTGTGTGGGGAAGGTGTTTCAGTGTGTGCGGAAGGTGTTTCAGTGTGTGCCGAAGGGTCTCAGTGTGTGGGGAAGGTGTTTCAGTGTGTGCGGAAGGGATTTCAGTGTGTGGGGAAGGTGTTTCAGTGTTTGGCTAAGGTGTTTCAGTTTATGGGGAAGGTGTTTCAGTGCGTGGGGATGTGCTTCAGTGTGTGGGGAAGGTGTTTCAGTGTGTGTGGAAGGGGTTTCAGTGTGTGGGGAAGCTGTATCATTGTGTGGGGAAGGTGTTTCAGTGTGTGGGGAAGTTGTTTCAGTGTGTGGGGAATGTGTTTCAGTGTGTGGGGAAGGTGTTTCAGTGTGTGGGGAAGGTGTTTCAGTGTGTGGGGAAGGTGTTTAAGTGTTTGGCTAAGGTGTTTCAGTGTGTGGGGAAGGTGTTTCAGTGTGTGGAATGGTTTCAGTGTGTGGGGAAGGGGTTTCAGTGTGTGGGTAAGGGTTTCAGTGTGTGGGGAATGTGTTTCAGTGTGTGCGGAAGGGGTTTCAGTGTGTGGGGAAGGTGTTTCATTGTGTGGGGATGGTGTTTAAGTGTGTGGGGAAGGTGTTTCAGTGTGTGGGGTAGGGGTTTCAGTGTGTGGGGAACGGGTTTCAGTGTGTGGGGAAGGGGTTTCAGTGTGTGGGGAAGGGGTTTCAGTGTGTGGGGAAGGGTTTCAGTGTTAGGGGAAGTTGTTTCAGTGTGTGGGGAAGGGCTTTCAGTGTGTGGGGAAGGTGTTTCAGTGTGTGGGGAAGGGGCCTCAGAGTGTGGGGAAGGGTTTCAGTGTGTGGGGATGGGATTTCAGTGTGTGGGGAAGCTGTTTCAGTGTGTGGGGAAGCTGTTTCAGTGTGTGGGGAAGGGGTCTCAGTGTGTGCGGAAGGGATTTCAGTGTGTGGGGAAGGTGTTTCAGTGTTTGGCTAAGGTGTTTCAGTGTGTGAGGAAGGGGTTTCAGTATGTGGGTAAGGGTTTCAGTGTGTGGGGAAGGTGTTTCAGTGTGTGCGGAAGGGGTTTCAGTGTGTGGGGAAGGTGTATCATTGTGTGGGGAAGGTGTTTCAGTGTGTGGGGAAGGTGTTTCAGTGTGTGGGGAATGTGTTTCAGTGTGTCGGGAAGCTGTTTCAGTGTGTGGGGAAGGTGTTTCAGTGTGTGCGGAAGGTGTTTCAGTGTGTGCCGAAGGGTCTCAGTGTGTGGGGAAGGTGTTTCAGTGTGTGCGGAAGGGATTTCAGTGTGTGGGGAAGGTGTTTCAGTGTTTGGCTAAGGTGTTTCAGTTTATGGGGAAGGTGTTTCAGTGCGTGGGGATGTGCTTCAGTGTGTGGGGAAGGTGTTTCAGTGTGTGTGGAAGGGGTTTCAGTGTGTGGGGAAGCTGTATCATTGTGTGGGGAAGGTGTTTCAGTGTGTGGGGAAGTTGTTTCAGTGTGTGGGGAATGTGTTTCAGTGTGTGGGGAAGGTGTTTCAGTGTGTGGGGAAGGTGTTTCAGTGTGTGGGGAAGGTGTTTAAGTGTTTGGCTAAGGTGTTTCAGTGTGTGGGGAAGGTGTTTCAGTGTGTGGAATGGTTTCAGTGTGTGGGGAAGGGGTTTCAGTGTGTGGGTAAGGGTTTCAGTGTGTGGGGAATGTGTTTCAGTGTGTGCGGAAGGGGTTTCAGTGTGTGGGGATGTGTTGCAGTGTGTGGGGAAGGTGTTTCAGTGTGTGCGGAAGGGGTTTCAGTGTGTGGGAAGGCGTTTCAGTGTGTTTGGGAGGGTTTCAGTGTGTGGGGAATGTGTTTAAGTGTGTGGTGAATGGGTCTCAGTGTTTGGGGAAGGGTTTCATAGTGTGGGGAAGGGGTGTCCATGTGTGGGGAAGGTGTTTCAGTGTGTGGGGATGTGTTGCAGTGTGTGCGGAAGGTGTTTCAGTGTGTGCAGAAGGGGTTTCAGTGTGTGGGGAAGGTGTTTCAGTGTATGGCTAAGGTGTTTCAGTGTGTGGGAAAGGTGTTTCAGTGTGTGGGGAAGGTGTTTCAGTGTGTGCAGAAGGGGTTTCAGTCTGTGGGGAAGGTGTTTCATTGTGTGGCGAAGGTGTATCAGTTTATAGGGAAGGTGTTTCAGTGTGTGGGGAATTGGTTTCAGTGTGTTGGGAAGCTGTTTCAGTGTGTGGGGAAGGGGTTTCAGTGTGTGCGGAAGGGGTTTCAGTGTGTGAGGAAGGTGTTTCGGTGTGTGGGGAAGGTGTTTCAGTGTGTGGGGAAGGGGTTTCAGTGACTGGGGAAGGTCTTTCAGTGTGTGGTGAAGGTGTTTCAGTGTGTGGTGAAGGTGTTTCAGTGTGTGCGGAAGAGGTTTCAGTGTGTGGGGAAGGTGTTTCAGTGTCTGGGGAAGGTGTTTCAGTGTGTGGGGAAGGTGTTTCAGTGATGGGGAACGGGTTTCAGTGTGTGGGAAGGTGTTTCAGTGTATGGGGATGTGTTTCAGTGTGTGGGGAAGGTGTTTCAGTGTGTGGGGAAGGGGTTTCAGTGTGTGGGGAAGGGGTTTCAGTGTGTGGGGATGTGTTTCAGTGTGTGGGGAAGGTGTTTCAGTGTGTGGGAAGGGGTTTCAATGTGTGGGGAAGGGGTTTCAATGTGTGGGGAAGGTATTTCAGTATGTGCGGAAGGTGTTTCAGCGTATGGGGAAAGGGTTTCAGTGTGTGGGGAAGGTGTTTCAGTGTGTGCTGAAGGGGTTTCAGTGTGTGCAGAAGGCGTTTCAGTGTGTTTGGAAGGGTTTCAGTGTGTGGGGAATGTGTTTCCGTGTGTGGGGAAGGTGTTTCAGTGTGTTGGGATGTGTTGCAGTGTGTGGGGAAGGTGTTTCAGTGTGTGCGGAAGGGATTTCAGTGTGTGGGGAAGGTGTTTCAGTGTTTGGCTAAGGTGTTTCAGTGTGTGAGGAAGGGGTTTCAGTATGTGGGTAAGGGTTTCAGTGTGTGGGGAAGGTGTTTCTGTGTGTGCGGAAGGGGTTTCAGTGTGTGGGGAAGGTGTATCATTGTGTGGGGAAGGTGTTTCAGTGTGTGGGGAAGGTGTTTCAGTGTGTGGGGAATGTGTTTCAGTATGTCGGGAAGCTGTTTCAGTGTGTGGGGAAGGTGTTTCAGTGTGTGCGGAAGGTGTTTCAGTGTGCGCAGAAGGGGTTTCAGTGTGTGGGGAACGTGTTTCAGTGTATGGCTAAGGTGTTTCAGTGTGTGGGAAAGGTGTTTCAGTGTGTGGGGAAGGTGTTTCAGTGTGTGCGGAAGGGGTTTCAGTCTGTGGGGAAGGTGTTTCATTGTGTGGCGAAGGTGTTTCAGTTTGTAGGGAAGGTGTTTCAGTGTGTGGGGAATTGGTTTCAGTGTGTTGGGAAGCTGTTTCAGTGTGTGGGGAAGGGGTTTCAGTGTGTGCGGAAGGGGTTTCAGTGTGTGAGGAAGGTGTTTCGGTGTGTGGGGAAGGTGTTTCAGTGTGTGGGGAAGGGGTTTCAGTGACTGGGGAAGGTCTTTCAGTGTGTGGTGAAGGTGTTTCAGTGTGTGGTGAAGGTGTTTCAGTGTGTGCGGAAGAAGTTTCAGTGTGTGGGGAAGGTGTTTCAGTGTCTGGGGAAGGTGTTTCAGTGTGTGGGGAAGGTGTTTCAGTGATGGGGAACGGGTTTCAGTGTGTGGGAAGGTGTTTCAGTGTATGGGGATGTGTTTCAGTGTGTGGGGAAGGTGTTTCAGTGTGTGGGGAAGGGGTTTCAGTGTGTGGGGAAGGGGTTTCAGTGTGTGGGGATGTGTTTCAGTGTGTGGGGAAGGTGTTTCAGTGTGTGGGAAGGGGTTTCAATGTGTGGGGAAGGGGTTTCAATGTGTGGGGAAGGTGTTTCAGTATGTGCGGAAGGTGTTTCAGCGTATGGGGAAAGGGTTTCAGTGTGTGGGGAAGGTGTTTCAGTGTGTGCTGAAGGGGTTTCAGTGTGTGCAGAAGGCGTTTCAGTGTGTTTGGAAGGGTTTCAGTGTGTGGGGAATGTGTTTCCGTGTGTGGGGAAGGTGTTTCAGTGTGTTGGGATGTGTTGCAGTGTGTGGGGAAGGTGTTTCAGTGTGTGCGGAAGGGATTTCAGTGTGTGGGGAAGGTGTTTCAGTGTTTGGCTAAGGTGTTTCAGTGTGTGAGGAAGGGGTTTCAGTATGTGGGTAAGGGTTTCAGTGTGTGGGGAAGGTGTTTCAGTGTGTGCGGAAGGGGTTTCAGTGTGTGGGGAAGGTGTATCATTGTGTGGGGAAGGTGTTTCAGTGTGTGGGGAAGGTGTTTCAGTGTGTGGGGAATGTGTTTCAGTGTGTCGGGAAGCTGTTTCAGTGTGTGGGGAAGGTGTTTCAGTGTGTGCGGAAGGTGTTTCAGTGTGTGCCGAAGGGTCTCAGTGTGTGGGGAAGGTGTTTCAGTGTGTGCGGAAGGGATTTCAGTGTGTGCGGAAGGTGTTTCAGTGTGCGCAGAAGGGGTTTCAGTGTGTGGGGAAGGTGTTTCAGTGTATGGCTAAGGTGTTTCAGTGTGTGGGAAAGGTGTTTCAGTGTGTGGGGAAGGTGTTTCAGTGTGTGCGGAAGGGGTTTCAGTCTGTGGGGAAGGTGTTTCATTGTGTGGCGAAGGTGTTTCAGTTTGTAGGGAAGGTGTTTCAGTGTGTGGGGAATTGGTTTCAGTGTGTTGGGAAGCTGTTTCAGTGTGTGGGGAAGGGGTTTCAGTGTGTGCGGAAGGGGTTTCAGTGTGTGAGGAAGGTGTTTCGGTGTGTGGGGAAGGTGTTTCAGTGTGTGGGGAAGGGGTTTCAGTGACTGGGGAAGGTCTTTCAGTGTGTGGTGAAGGTGTTTCAGTGTGTGGTGAAGGTGTTTCAGTGTGTGCGGAAGAAGTTTCAGTGTGTGGGGAAGGTGTTTCAGTGTCTGGGGAAGGTGTTTCAGTGTGTGGGGAATGTGTTTCAGTGATGGGGAACGGGTTTCAGTGTGTGGGAAGGTGTTTCAGTGTATGGGGATGTGTTTCAGTGTGTGGGGAAGGTGTTTCAGTGTGTGGGGAAGGGGTTTCAGTGTGTGGGGAAGGGGTTTCAGTGTGTGGGGATGTGTTTCAGTGTGTGGGGAAGGTGTTTCAGTGTGTGGGAAGGGGTTTCAATGTGTGGGGAAGGGGTTTCAATGTGTGGGGAAGGTGTTTCAGTATGTGCGGAAGGTGTTTCGGCGTATGGGGAAAGGGTTTCAGTGTGTGGGGAAGGTGTTTCAGTGTGTGCTGAAGGGGTTTCAGTGTGTGCAGAAGGCGTTTCAGTGTGTTTGGAAGGGTTTCAGTGTGTGGGGAATGTGTTTCCGTGTGTGGGGAAGGTGTTTCAGTGTGTTGGGATGTGTTGCAGTGTGTGGGGAAGGTGTTTCAGTGTGTGCGGAAGGGATTTCAGTGTGTGGGGAAGGTGTTTCAGTGTTTGGCTAAGGTGTTTCAGTGTGTGCGGAAGGGGTTTCAGTATGTGGGTAAGGGTTTCAGTGTGTGGGGAAGGTGTTTCAGTGTGTGCGGAAGGGGTTTCAGTGTGTGGGGAAGGTGTATCATTGTGTGGGGAAGGTGTTTCAGTGTGTGGGGAAGGTGTTTCAGTGTGTGGGGAATGTGTTTCAGTGTGTCGGGAAGCTGTTTCAGTGTGTGGGGAAGGTGTTTCAGTGTGTGCGGAAGGTGTTTCAGTGTGTGCCGAAGGGTCTCAGTGTGTGGGGAAGGTGTTTCAGTGTGTGCGGAAGGGATTTCAGTGTGTGGGGAAGGTGTTTCAGTGTTTGGCTAAGGTGTTTCAGTTTATGGGGAAGGTGTTTCAGTGCGTGGGGATGTGCTTCAGTGTGTGGGGAAGGTGTTTCAGTGTGTGTGGAAGGGGTTTCAGTGTGTGGGGAAGCTGTATCATTGTGTGGGGAAGTTGTTTCAGTGTGTGGGGAAGTTGTTTCAGTGTGTGGGGAATGTGTTTCAGTGTGTGGGGAAGGTGTTTCAGTGTGTGGGGAAGGTGTTTCAGTGTGTGGGGAAGGTGTTTAAGTGTTTGGCTAAGGTGTTTCAGTGTGTGGGGAAGGTGTTTCAGTGTGTGGAATGGTTTCAGTGTGTGGGGAAGGGGTTTCAGTGTGTGGGTAAGGGTTTCAGTGTGTGGGGAATGTGTTTCAGTGTGTGCGGAAGGGGTTTCAGTGTGTGGGGAAGGTGTTTCATTGTGTGGGGATGGTGTTTCAGTGTGTGGGGAAGGTGTTTCAGTGTGTGGGGTAGGGGTTTCAATGTGTGGGGAACGGGTTTCAGTGTGTGGGGAAGGGGTTTCAGTGTGTGGGGAAGGGGTTTCAGTGTGTGGGGAAGGGTTTCAGTGTTAGGGGAAGTTGTTTCAGTGTGTGGGGAAGGGCTTTCAGTGTGTGGGGAAGGTGTTTCAGTGTGTGGGGAAGGGGCCTCAGAGTGTGGGGAAGGGTTTCAGTGTGTGGGGATGGGATTTCAGTGTGTGGGGAAGCTGTTTCAGTGTGTGGGGAAGCTGTTTCAGTGTGTGGGGAAGGGGTCTCAGTGTGTGCGGAAGGGATTTCAGTGTGTGGGGAAGGTGTTTCAGTGTTTGGCTAAGGTGTTTCAGTGTGTGAGGAAGGGGTTTCAGTATGTGGGTAAGGGTTTCAGTGTGTGGGGAAGGTGTTTCAGTGTGTGCGGATGGGGTTTCAGTGTGTGGGGAAGGTGTATCATTGTGTGGGGAAGGTGTTTCAGTGTGTGGGGAAGGTGTTTCAGTGTGTGGGGAATGTGTTTCAGTGTGTCGGGAAGCTGTTTCAGTGTGTGGGGAAGGTGTTTCAGTGTGTGCGGAAGGTGTTTCAGTGTGTGCCGAAGGGTCTCAGTGTGTGGGGAAGGTGTTTCAGTGTGTGCGGAAGGGATTTCAGTGTGTGGGGAAGGTGTTTCAGTGTTTGGCTAAGGTGTTTCAGTTTATGGGGAAGGTGTTTCAGTGCGTGGGGATGTGCTTCAGTGTGTGGGGAAGGTGTTTCAGTGTGTGTGGAAGGGGTTTCAGTGTGTGGGGAAGCTGTATCATTGTGTGGGGAAGGTGTTTCAGTGTGTGGGGAAGTTGTTTCAGTGTGTGGGGAATGTGTTTCAGTGTGTGGGGAAGGTGTTTCAGTGTGTGGGGAAGGTGTTTCAGTGTGTGGGGAAGGTGTTTAAGTGTTTGGCTAAGGTGTTTCAGTGTGTGGGGAAGGTGTTTCAGTGTGTGGAATGGTTTCAGTGTGTGGGGAAGGGGTTTCAGTGTGTGGGTAAGGGTTTCAGTGTGTGGGGAATGTGTTTCAGTGTGTGCGGAAGGGGTTTCAGTGTGTGGGGATGTGTTGCAGTGTGTGGGGAAGGTGTTTCAGTGTGTGCGGAAGGGGTTTCAGTGTGTGGGAAGGCGTTTCAGTGTGTTTGGGAGGGTTTCAGTGTGTGGGGAATGTGTTTAAGTGTGTGGTGAATGGGTCTCAGTGTTTGGGGAAGGGTTTCATAGTGTGGGGAAGGGGTGTCCATGTGTGGGGAAGGTGTTTCAGTGTGTGGGGATGTGTTGCAGTGTGTGCGGAAGGTGTTTCAGTGTGTGCAGAAGGGGTTTCAGTGTGTGGGGAAGGTGTTTCAGTGTATGGCTAAGGTGTTTCAGTGTGTGGGAAAGGTGTTTCAGTGTGTGGAGAAGGTGTTTCAGTGTGTGCAGAAGGGGTTTCAGTCTGTGGGGAAGGTGTTTCATTGTGTGGCGAAGGTGTTTCAGTTTGTAGGGAAGGTGTTTCAGTGTGTGGGGAATTGGTTTCAGTGTGTTGGGAAGCTGTTTCAGTGTGTGGGGAAGGGGTTTCAGTGTGTGCGGAAGGGGTTTCAGTGTGTGAGGAAGGTGTTTCGGTGTGTGGGGAAGGTGTTTCAGTGTGTGGGGAAGGGGTTTCAGTGACTGGGGAAGGTCTTTCAGTGTGTGGTGAAGGTGTTTCAGTGTGTGGTGAAGGTGTTTCAGTGTGTGCGGAAGAGGTTTCAGTGTGTGGGGAAGGTGTTTCAGTGTCTGGGGAAGGTGTTTCAGTGTGTGGGGAAGGTGTTTCAGTGATGGGGAACGGGTTTCAGTGTGTGGGAAGGTGTTTCAGTGTATGGGGATGTGTTTCAGTGTGTGGGGAAGGTGTTTCAGTGTGTGGGGAAGGGGTTTCAGTGTGTGGGGAAGGGGTTTCAGTGTGTGGGGATGTGTTTCAGTGTGTGGGGAAGGTGTTTCAGTGTGTGGGAAGGGGTTTCAATGTGTGGGGAAGGGGTTTCAATGTGTGGGGAAGGTATTTCAGTATGTGCGGAAGGTGTTTCAGCATATGGGGAAAGGGTTTCAGTGTGTGGGGAAGGTGTTTCAGTGTGTGCTGAAGGGGTTTCAGTGTGTGCAGAAGGCGTTTCAGTGTGTTTGGAAGGGTTTCAGTGTGTGGGGAATGTGTTTCCGTGTGTGGGGAAGGTGTTTCAGTGTGTTGGGATGTGTTGCAGTGTGTGGGGAAGGTGTTTCAGTGTGTGCGGAAGGGATTTCAGTGTGTGGGGAAGGTGTTTCAGTGTTTGGCTAAGGTGTTTCAGTGTGTGAGGAAGGGGTTTCAGTATGTGGGTAAGGGTTTCAGTGTGTGGGGAAGGTGTTTCTGTGTGTGCGGAAGGGGTTTCAGTGTGTGGGGAAGGTGTATCATTGTGTGGGGAAGGTGTTTCAGTGTGTGGGGAAGGTGTTTCAGTATGTCGGGAAGCTGTTTCAGTGTGTGGGGAAGGTGTTTCAGTGTGTGCGGAAGGAGTTTCAGTGTGGGCAGAAGGGGTTTCAGTGTGTGGGGAAGGTGTTTCAGTGTATGGCTAAGGTGTTTCAGTGTGTGGGAAAGGTGTTTCAGTGTGTGGGGAAGGTGTTTCAGTGTGTGCGGAAGGGGTTTCAGTCTGTGGGGAAGGTGTTTCATTGTGTGGCGAAGGTGTTTCAGTTTGTAGGGAAGGTGTTTCAGTGTGTGGGGAATTGGTTTCAGTGTGTTGGGAAGCTGTTTCAGTGTGTGGGGAAGGGGTTTCAGTGTGTGCGGAAGGGGTTTCAGTGTGTGAGGAAGGTTTTTCGGTGTGTGGGGAAGGTGTTTCAGAGTGTGGGGAAGGGGTTTCAGTGACTGGGGAAGGTCTTTCAGTGTGTGGTGAAGGTGTTTCAGTGTGTGGTGAAGGTGTTTCAGTGTGTGCGGAAGAAGTTTCAGTGTGTGGGGAAGGTGTTTCAGTGTCTGGGGAAGGTGTTTTAGTGTGTGGGGAAGGTGTTTCAGTGATGGGGAACGGGTTTCAGTGTGTGGGAAGGTGTTTCAGTGTATGGGGATGTGTTTCAGTGTGTGGGGAAGGTGTTTCAGTGTGTGGGGAAGGGGTTTCAGTGTGTGGGGAAGGGGTTTCAGTGTGTGGGGATGTGTTTCAGTGTGTGGGGAAGGTGTTTCAGTGTGTGGGAAGGGGTATCAATGTGTGGGGAAGGGGTTTCAATGTGTGGGGAAGGTGTTTCAGTATGTGCGGAAGGTGTTTCAGCGTATGGGGAAAGGGTTTCAGTGTGTGGGGAAGGTGTTTCAGTGTGTGCTGAAGGGGTTTCAGTGTGTGCAGAAGGCGTTTCAGTGTGTTTGGAAGGGTTTCAGTGTGTGGGGAATGTGTTTCCGTGTGTGGGGAAGGTGTTTCAGTGTGTTGGGATGTGTTGCAGTGTGTGGGGAAGGTGTTTCAGTGTGTGCGGAAGGGATTTCAGTGTGTGGGGAAGGTGTTTCAGTGTTTGGCTAAGGTGTTTCAGTGTGTGAGGAAGGGGTTTCAGTATGGGGGTAAGGGTTTCAGTGTGTGGGGAAGGTGTTTCAGTGTGTGCGGAAGGGGTTTCAGTGTGTGGCGAAGGTGTATCATTGTGTGGGGAAGGTGTTTCAGTGTGTGGGGAAGGTGTTTCAGTGTGTGGGGAATGTGTTTCAGTGTGTCGGGAAGCTGTTTCAGTGTGTGGGGAAGGTGTTTCAGTGTGTGCGGAAGGTGTTTCAGTGAGTGCCGAAGGGTCTCAGTGTGTGGGGAAGGTGTTTCAGTGTGTGCGGAAGGGATTTCAGTGTGTGGGGAAGGTGTTTCAGTGTTTGGCTAAGGTGTTTCAGTTTATGGGGAAGGTGTTTCAGTGCGTGGGGATGTGCTTCAGTGTGTGGGGAAGGTGTTTCAGTGTGTGTGGAAGGGGTTTCAGTGTGTGGGGAAGCTGTATCATTGTGTGGGGAAGGTGTTTCAGTGTGTGGGGAAGTTGTTTCAGTGTGTGGGGAATGTGTTTCAGTGTGTGGGGAAGGTGTTTCAGTGTGTGGGGAAGGTGTTTCAGTGTGTGGGGAAGGTGTTTAAGTGTTTGGCTAAGGTGTTTCAGTGTGTGGGGAAGGTGTTTCAGTGTGTGGAATGGTTTCAGTGTGTGGGGAAGGGGTTTCAGTGTGTGGGTAAGGGTTTCAGTGTGTGGGGAATGTGTTTCAGTGTGTGCGGAAGGGGTTTCAGTGTGTGGGGAAGGTGTTTCATTGTGTGGGGATGGTGTTTCAGTGTGTGGGGAAGGTGTTTCAGTGTGTGGGGTAGGGGTTTCAGTGTGTGGGGAACGGGTTTCAGTGTGTGGGGAAGGGGTTTCAGTGTGTGGGGAAGGGGTTTCAGTGTGTGGGTAAGGGTTTCAGTGTGTGGGGAATGTGTTTCAGTGTGTGCGGAAGGGGTTTCAGTGTGTGGGGAAGGTGTTTCATTGTGTGGGGATGGTGTTTCAGTGTGTGGGGAAGGTGTTTCAGTGTGTGGGGTAGGGGTTTCAGTGTGTGGGGAACGGGTTTCAGTGTGTGGGGAAGGGGTTTCAGTGTGTGGGGAAGGGGTTTCAGTGTGTGGGGAAGGGTTTCAGTGTTAGGGGAAGTTGTTTCAGTGTGTGGGGAAGGGCTTTCAGTGTGTGGGGAAGGTGTTTCAGTGTGTGGGGAAGCGGCCTCAGAGTGTGGGGAAGGGTTTCAGTGTGTGGGGATGGGATTTCAGTGTGTGGGGAAGCTGTTTCAGTGTGTGGGGAAGCTGTTTCAGTGTGTGGGGAAGGGGTCTCAGTGTATGGGGAAGGTGTTTCAGTGCGTGGGGATGTGCTTCAGTGTGTGGGGAAGGGGTTTCAGTGTGTGTGGAAGGGGTTTCAGTGTGTGGGTAAGGGTTTCAGTGTGTGGGGAAGGTGTTTCAGTGTGTGCGGAAGGGGTTTCAGTGTGTGGGGAAGGTGTTTCATTGTGTGGGGAAGGTGTTTCAGTGTGTGGGGAAGGTGTTTCAGTGTGTGGGGAAGGTGTTTCATTGTGTGGGGAAGCTGTTTCAGTGTGTGGGGAAGGTGTTTCACTGTGTGGTAAAGGTCTTTCAGTGTGTGGGGAAGGGGTTTCAGTGTGCGGTGAAGGGTTTCAGTGTGTGGGGAAGGTGTTTCAGTGTGTGGGGAAGTGTTTCAGTGTGTGGGGAATGTGTTTCACTGTGTGGGGTAGGGGTTTCAGTGTGTGGGGAAGGTGTTTCAGTGTGTGGGGAAGGTGTTTCAGTGTGTGGGGAAGGGGTCTCAGAGTGTGGGGAAGGGCTTTCAGTGTGTGGGGATGGGATTTCAGTGTGTGGGGACGGTGTTTCAGTGTGTGGGGAAGATGATTCAGTGTGTGGGGAAGGGGTCTCAGTTTGTGGGGAAGGTGTTTCAGTGCCTGGGGATGTGCTTCAGTGTGTGGGGATGTGTTTCAGTGTGAGGTGAATGGTTTCAGTGTGTGTGGTAGGTGTTTCAGTGTGTGGGGATGTGTTTCAGTGTGTGGGGAAGGTGCTTCAGTGATGGGGAAGGTGTTTCAGTGTGTGGGAAGGTGTTTCAGTGTATGAGGATGTGTTTCAGTATGTGGGGATGTGTTTCAGTGTGCGGGGAATGGTTTCAGTGTGTGGGGAATGTGTTTAAGATTGTGGGGATGGGTTTCAGTGTGTGGGGATGGGTTTCAGTTTGTGGGGATGGGTTTCAGTGTGTGCAGCAGGCGTTTCAGTGTGTGGGGAATGTGTTTCAGTGTGTGGTGAATGGGTTTCAGTGTTTGGGGAAGGGTTTCAGTGTGTGGGGAAGGGGTGTCAGGGTGTGGGGAAGGTGTTTAAGTGTGTGGGGATGTGGTGCAGTGTGTGGGGAAGGTGTTTCTGTGTGTGCAGAAGGGTTTTCACTGTGTGGGGATGGTGTTGCAGTGTGTGGGGAAGGTGTTTAGAGTGTGGGGAAGGGGTTTCAGTGTGTGCGGAAGGGGTTTCAGTGTGTGGGGATGTGTTTCAGTGTGTGGGGAAGGTGTTTCAGTGTGTGGGAAAGGGTTTCACAGTGTGCGGAAGGGGTTTCAATGTGTGGGGAAGCGGTTTCAGTGTGTGGGGAAGGTATTTCAGTATGTGGGGAAGGGGTTTCAGTGTGTGCAGAAGGCGTTTCAGTGTGTTTGGAAGGGTTTCAGTGTGTGGGGATGTGTTGCAGTGTGTTGGGAAGGTGTTTCAGTGTGCGCAGAAGGGATTTCAGTGTGTGGGGAAGGTGTTTCAGTGTTTGGCTGAGGTGTTTCAGTGTGTGAGGAAGGGGTTTCAGTATGTGGGTAAGGGTTTCAGTGTGTGGGGAAGGTGTTTCAGTGTGTGCGGAAGGTGTTTCAGTGTGTGGGGAAGGTGTATCATTGTGTAGGGACGGTGTTTCAGTGTGTGGGGAAGGTGTTTCAGTGTGTGGGGAATGTGTTTCAGTGTTTGGCTAAGGTGTTTCAGTGTGTGAGGAAGGGGTTTCAGTATGTGGGTAAGGGTTTCAGTGTGTGGGGAAGGTGTTTCAGTGTGTGCGGAAGGGGTTTCAGTGTGTGGGGAAGGTGTATCATTGTGTGGGGAAGGTGTTTCAGTGTGTGGGGAAGGTGTTTCAGTGTGTGGGGAATGTGTTTCAGTGTGTCGGGAAGCTGTTTCAGTGTGTGGGGAAGGTGTTTCAGTGTGTGTGGAAGGTGTTTCAGTGTGTGCCGAAGGGTCTCAGTGTGTGGGGAAGGTGTTTCAGTGTGTGCGGAAGGGATTTCAGTGTGTGGGGAAGGTGTTTCAGTGTTTGGCTAAGGTGTTTCAGTTTATGGGGAAGGTGTTTCAGTGCGTGGGGATGTGCTTCAGTGTGTGGGGAAGGTGTTTCAGTGTGTGTGGAAGGGGTTTCAGTGTGTGGGGAAGCTGTATCATTGTGTGGGGAAGGTGTTTCAGTGTGTGGGGAAGTTGTTTCAGTGTGTGGGGAATGTGTTTCAGTGTGTGGGGAAGGTGTTTCAGTGTGTGGGGAAGGTGTTTCAGTGTGTGGGGAAGGTGTTTAAGTGTTTGGCTAAGGTGTTTCAGTGTGTGGGGAAGGTGTTTCAGTGTGTGGAATGGTTTCAGTGTGTGGGGAAGGGGTTTCAGTGTGTGGGTAAGGGTTTCAGTGTGTGGGGAATGTGTTTCAGTGTGTGCGGAAGGGGTTTCAGTGTGTGGGGAAGGTGTTTCATTGTGTGGGGATGGTGTTTCAGTGTGTGGGGAAGGTGTTTCAGTGTGTGGGGTAGGGGTTTCAGTGTGTGGGGAACGGGTTTCAGTGTGTGGCGAAGTGGTTTCAGTGTGTGGGGAAGGGGTTTCAGTGTGTGGGGAAGGGTTTCAGTGTTTGGGGAAGTTGTTTCAGTGTGTGGGAAGGGCTTTCAGTGTGTGGGGAAGGTGTTTCAGTGTGTGGGGAAGGGGCCTCAGAGTGTGGGGAAGGGTTTCAGTGTGTGGGGATGGGATTTCAGTGTGTGGGGAAGCTGTTTCAGTGTGTGGGGAAGCTGTTTCAGTGTGTGGGGAAGGGGTCTCAGTGTATGGGGAAGGTGTTTCAGTGCGTGGGGATGTGCTTCAGTGTGTGGGGAAGGGGTTTCAGTGTGTGTGGATGGGGTTTCAGTGTGTGGGTAAGGGTTTCAGTGTGTGGGGAAGGTGTTTCAGTGTGTGCGGAAGGGGTTTCAGTGTGTGGGGAAGGTGTTTCATTGTGTGGGGAAGGTGTTTCAGTGTGTGGGGAAGGTGTTTCAGTGTGTGGGGAAGGTGTTTCATTGTGTGGGGAAGCTGTTTCAGTGTGTGGGGAAGGTGTTTCACTGTGTGGTAAAGGTCTTTCAGTGTGTGGGGAAGGGGTTTCAGTGTGCGGTGAAGGGTTTCAGTGTGTGGGGAAGGTGTTTCAGTGTGTGGGGAGGTGTTTCAGTGTGTGGGGAAGGTGTTTCACTGTGTGGGGCAGGGGTTTCAGTGTGTGGGGAAGGTGTTTCAGTGTGTGGGGAAGGTGTTTCAGTGTGTGGGGAAGGGGTCTCAGAGTGTGGGGAAGGGCTTTCAGTGTGTGGGGATGGGATTTCAGTGTGTGGGGACGGTGTTTCAGTGTGTGGGGAAGATGTTTCAGTGTGTGTGGAAGGGGTCTCAGTGTGTGGGGAAGGTGTTTCAGTGCCTGGGGATGTGCTTCAGTGTGTGGGGATGTGTTTCAGTGTGTGGTGAATGGTTTCAGTGTGTGTGGTAGGTGTTTCAGTGTGTGGGGATGGGTTTCAGTGTGTGGGGAAGGTGCTTCAGTGATGGGGAAGGTGTTTCAGTGTGTGGGAAGGTGTTTCAGTGTTTGGCTAAGGTGTTTCAGTTTGTGAGGAAGGGGTTTCAGTATGTGGGTAAGGGTTTCAGTGTGTGGGGAAGGTGTTTCAGTGTGTGCGGAAGGGGTTTCAGTGTGTGGGGAAGGTGTATCATTGTGTGGGGAAGGTGTTTCAGTGTGTGGGGAAGGTGTTTCAGTGTGTGGGGAATGTGTTTCAGTGTGTCGGGAAGCTGTTTCAGTGTGTGGGGAAGGTGTTTCAGTGTGTGCGGAAGGTGTTTCAGTGTGTGCCGAAGGGTCTCAGTGTGTGGGGAAGGTGTTTCAGTGTGTGCGGAAGGGATTTCAGTGTGTGGGGAAGGTGTTTCAGTGTTTGGCTAAGGTGTTTCAGTTTATGGGGAAGGTGTTTCAGTGCGTGGGGATGTGCTTCAGTGTGTGGGGAAGGTGTTTCAGTGTGTGTGGAAGGGGTTTCAGTGTGTGGGGAAGCTGTATCATTGTGTGGGGAAGGTGTTTCAGTGTGTGGGGAAGTTGTTTCAGTGTGTGGGGAATGTGTTTCAGTGTGTGGGGAAGGTGTTTCAGTGTGTGGGGAAGGTGTTTCAGTGTGTGGGGAAGGTGTTTAAGTGTTTGGCTAAGGTGTTTCAGTGTGTGGGGAAGGTGTTTCAGTGTGTGGAATGGTTTCAGTGTGTGGGGAAGGGGTTTCAGTGTGTGGGTAAGGGTTTCAGTGTGTGGGGAATGTGTTTCAGTGTGTGCGGAAGGGGTTTCAGTGTGTGGGGAAGGTGTTTCATTGTGTGGGGATGGTGTTTCAGTGTGTGGGGAAGGTGTTTCAGTGTGTGGGGTAGGGGTTTCAGTGTGTGGGGAACGGGTTTCAGTGTGTGGCGAAGTGGTTTCAGTGTGTGGGGAAGGGGTTTCAGTGTGTGGGGAAGGGTTTCAGTGTTTGGGGAAGTTGTTTCAGTGTGTGGGAAGGGCTTTCAGTGTGTGGGGAAGGTGTTTCAGTGTGTGGGGAAGGGGCCTCAGAGTGTGGGGAAGGGTTTCAGTGTGTGGGGATGGGATTTCAGTGTGTGGGGAAGCTGTTTCAGTGTGTGGGGAAGCTGTTTCAGTGTGTGGGGAAGGGGTCTCAGTGTATGGGGAAGGTGTTTCAGTGCGTGGGGATGTGCTTCAGTGTGTGGGGAAGGGGTTTCAGTGTGTGTGGATGGGGTTTCAGTGTGTGGGTAAGGGTTTCAGTGTGTGGGGAAGGTGTTTCAGTGTGTGCGGAAGGGGTTTCAGTGTGTGGGGAAGGTGTTTCATTGTGTGGGGAAGGTGTTTCAGTGTGTGTGGAAGGTGTTTCAGTGTGTGGGGAAGGTGTTTCATTGTGTGGGGAAGCTGTTTCAGTGTGTGGGGAAGGTGTTTCACTGTGTGGTAAAGGTCTTTCAGTGTGTGGGGAAGGGGTTTCAGTGTGCGGTGAAGGGTTTCAGTGTGTGGGGAAGGTGTTTCAGTGTGTGGGGAGGTGTTTCAGTGTGTGGGGAAGGTGTTTCACTGTGTGGGGCAGGGGTTTCAGTGTGTGGGGAAGGTGTTTCAGTGTGTGGGGAAGGTGTTTCAGTGTGTGGGGAAGGGGTCTCAGAGTGTGGGGAAGGGCTTTCAGTGTGTGGGGATGGGATTTCAGTGTGTGGGGACGGTGTTTCAGTGTGTGGGGAAGATGTTTCAGTGTGTGTGGAAGGGGTCTCAGTGTGTGGGGAAGGTGTTTCAGTGCCTGGGGATGTGCTTCAGTGTGTGGGGATGTGTTTCAGTGTGTGGTGAATGGTTTCAGTGTGTGTGGTAGGTGTTTCAGTGTGTGGGGATGGGTTTCAGTGTGTGGGGAAGGTGCTTCAGTGATGGGGAAGGTGTTTCAGTGTGTGGGAAGGTGTTTCAGTGTATGGGGATGTGTTTCAGTATGTGGGGATGTGTTTCAGTGTGCGGGGAATGGTTTCAGTGTGTGGGGAATGTGTTTAAGATTGTGGGGATGGGTTTCAGTGTGTGGGGATGGGTTTCAGTTTGTGGGGATGGGTTTCAGTGTGTGCAGCAGGCGTTTCAGTGCGTGGGGAATGTGTTTCAGTGTGTGGTGAATGGGTTTCAGTGTTTGGGGAAGGGTTTCAGTGTGTGGGGAAGGGGTGTCAGGGTGTGGGGAAGGTGTTTAAGTGTGTGGGGATGTGGTGCAGTGTGTGGGGAAGGTGCTTCTGTGTGTGCAGAAGGGTTTTCACTGTGTGGGGATGGTGTTGCAGTGTGTGGGGAAGGTGTTTAGAGTGTGGGGAAGGGGTTTCAGTGTGTGGGGAAGGGGTTTCAGTGTGTGGGGATGTGTTTCAGTGTGTGGGGAAGGTGTTTCAGTGTGTGGGAAAGGGTTTCACTGTGTGCGGAAGGGGTTTCAATGTGTGTGGAAGCGGTTTCAGTGTGTGGGGAAGGTATTTCAGTATGTGGGGAATGGGTTTCAGTGTGTGCAGAAGGCGTTTCAGTGTGTTTGGAAGGGTTTCAGTGTGTGGGGATGTGTTGCAGTGTGTGGGGAAGGTGTTTCAGTGTGCGCAGAAGGGATTTCAGTGTGTGGGGAAGGTGTTTCAGTGTTTGGCTGAGGTGTTTCAGTGTGTGAGGAAGGGGTTTCAGTATGTGGGTAAGGGTTTCAGTGTGTGGGGAAGGTGTTTCAGTGTGTGCGGAAGGTTTTTCAGTGTGTGGGGAAGGTGTATCATTGTGTAGGGACGGTGTTTCAGTGTGTGGGGAAGGTGTTTCAGTGTGTGGGGAATGTGTTTCAGTGTTTGGCTAAGGTGTTTCAGTGTGTGAGGAAGGGGTTTCAGCATGTGGGTAAGGGTTTCAGTGTGTGGGGAAGGTGTTTCAGTGTGTGCGGAAGGGGTTTCAGTGTGTGGGGAAGGTGTATCATTGTGTGGGGAAGGTGTTTCAGTGTGTGGGGAAGGTGTTTCAGTGTGTGGGGAATGTGTTTCAGTGTGTCGGGAAGCTGTTTCAGTGTGTGGGGAAGGTGTTTCAGTGTGTGCGGAAGGTGTTTCAGTGTGTGCCGAAGGGTCTCAGTGTGTGGGGAAGGTGTTTCAGTGTGTGCGGAAGGGATTTCAGTGTGTGGGGAAGGTGTTTCAGTGTTTGGCTAAGGTGTTTCAGTTTATGGGGAAGGTGTTTCAGTGCGTGGGGATGTGCTTCAGTGTGTGGGGAAGGTGTTTCAGTGTGTGTGGAAGGGGTTTCAGTGTGTGGGGAAGCTGTATCATTGTGTGGGGAAGGTGTTTCAGTGTGTGGGGAAGTTGTTTCAGTGTGTGGGGAATGTGTTTCAGTGTGTGGGGAAGGTGTTTCAGTGTGTGGGGAAGGTGTTTCAGTGTGTGGGGAAGGTGTTTAAGTGTTTGGCTAAGGTGTTTCAGTGTGTGGGGAAGGTGTTTCAGTGTGTGGAATGGTTTCAGTGTGTGGGGAAGGGGTTTCAGTGTGTGGGTAAGGGTTTCAGTGTGTGGGGAATGTGTTTCAGTGTGTGCGGAAGGGGTTTCAGTGTGTGGGGAAGGTGTTTCATTGTGTGGGGATGGTGTTTCAGTGTGTGGGGAAGGTGTTTCAGTGTGTGGGGTAGGGGTTTCAGTGTGTGGGGAACGGGTTTCAGTGCGTGGCGAAGGGGTTTCAGTGTGTGGGGAAGGGGTTTCAGTGTGTGGGGAAGGGTTTCAGTGTTTGGGGAAGTTGTTTCAGTGTGTGGGGAAGGGCTTTCAGTGTGTGGGGAAGGTGTTTCAGTGTGTGGGGAAGGGGCCTCAGAGTGTGGGGAAGGGTTTCAGTGTGTGGGGATGGGATTTCAGTGTGTGGGGAAGCTGTTTCAGTGTGTGGGGAAGCTGTTTCAGTGTGTGGGGAAGGGGTCTCAGTGTATGGGGAAGGTGTTTCAGTGCGTGGGGATGTGCTTCAGTGTGTGGGGAAGGGGTTTCAGTGTGTGTGGATGGGGTTTCAGTGTGTGGGTAAGGGTTTCAGTGTGTGGGGAAGGTGTTTCAGTGTGTGCGGAAGGGGTTTCAGTGTGTGGGGAAGGTGTTTCATTGTGTGGGGAAGGTGTTTTAGTGTGTGGGGAAGGTGTTTCAGTGTGTGGGGAAGGTGTTTCATTGTGTGGGGAAGCTGTTTCAGTGTGTGGGGAAGGTGTTTCACTGTGTGGTAAAGGTCTTTCAGTGTGTGGGGAAGGGGTTTCAGTGTGCGGTGAAGGGTTTCAGTGTGTGGGGAAGGTGTTTCAGTGTGTGGGGAGGTGTTTCAGTGTGTGGGGAAGGTGTTTCACTGTGTGGGGTAGGGGTTTCAGTGTGTGGGGAAGGTGTTTCAGTGTGTGGGGAAGGTGTTTCAGTGTGTGGGGAAGGGGTCTCAGAGTGTGGGGAAGGGCTTTCAGTGTGTGGGGATGGGATTTCAGTGTGTGGGGACGGTGTTTCAGTGTGTGGGGAAGATGTTTCAGTGTGTGGGGAAGGGGTCTCAGTGTGTGGGGAAGGTGTTTCAGTGCCTGGGGATGTGCTTCAGTGTGTGGGGATGTGTTTCAGTGTGTGGTGAATGGTTTCAGTGTGTGTGGTAGGTGTTTCAGTGTGTGGGGATGGGTTTCAGTGTGTGGGGAAGGTGCTTCAGTGATGGGGAAGGTGTTTCAGTGTGTGGGAAGGTGTTTCAGTGTATGGGGATGTGTTTCAGTATGTGGGGATGTGTTTCAGTGTGCGGGGAATGGTTTCAGTGTGTGGGGAATGTGTATAAGATTGTGGGGATGGGTTTCAGTGTGTGGGGATGGGTTTCCGTTTGTGGGGATGGGTTTCAGTGTGTGCAGCAGGCGTTTCAGTGCGTGGGGAATGTGTTTCAGTGTGTGGTGAATGGGTTTCAGTGTTTGGGGAAGGGTTTCAGTGTGTGGGGAAGGGGTGTCAGGGTGTGGGGAAGGTGTTTAAGTGTGTGGGGATGTGGTGCAGTGTGTGGGGAAGGTGTTTCTGTGTGTGCAGAAGGGTTTTCACTGTGTGGGGATGGTGTTGCAGTGTGTGGGGAAGGTGTTTAGAGTGTGGGGAAGGGGTTTCAGTGTGTGCGGAAGGGGTTTCAGTGTGTGGGGATGTGTTTCAGTGTGTGGGGAAGGTGTTTCAGTGTGTGGGAAAGGGTTTCACTGTGTGCGGAAGGGGTTTCAATGTGTGGGGAAGCGGTTTCAGTGTGTGGGGAAGGTATTTCAGTATGTGGGGAATGGGTTTCAGTGTGTGCAGAAGGCGTTTCAGTGTGTTTGGAACGGTTTCAGTGTGTGGGGATGTGTTGCAGCGTGTGGGGAAGGTGTTTCAGTGTGCGCAGAAGGGATTTCAGTGTGTGGGGAAGGTGTTTCAGTGTTTGGCTGAGGTGTTTCAGTGTGTGAGGAAGGGGTTTCAGTATGTGGGTAAGGGTTTCAGTGTGTGGGGAAGGTGTTTCAGTGTGTGCGGAAGGTGTTTCAGTGTGTGGGGAAGGTGTATCATTGTGTAGGGACGGTGTTTCAGTGTGTGGGGAAGGTGTTTCAGTGTGTGGGGAATGTGTTTCAGTGTGTCGGGAAGCTGTTTCAGTGTGTGGGGAAGGTGTTTCAGTGTGTGTGGAAGGGGTTTCAGTGTGTGGGAATGTGTTTCAGTGTGTGGGTAAGGGGTTTCAGTGTGTGGGGAAGGTGTTTCAGTGTGTGGTGAAGGTGTTTCAGTGTGTGGTGAAGGTGTTTCAGTGTGTGGGGAAGGGGTTTCAGTGTGTGGGGAAGGGTTTCAGTGTGTGGGGAAGGTGTTTCAGTGTGTGAGGAAGGGTTTCAGTGTTTGGGGAAGGTGTTTCAGTGTGTGGGGAAGGGGTTTCAGTGTGTGGCGAAGGTGTTTCAGTGTGTGGGGAAGGTGTTTCAATGTGTGGGGAAGGTGTCTCAGAGCGTGGGGAAGGTGCTTCAGTGTGTGGGGATGGGATTCAGTGCGTGGGGAAGGTGTTTCAGTGTGTGGGGAAGGTGTTTCAGTTTGTGGTAACGGGGTCTCAGTGTATGGGGAAGGTGTTTCAGTGCGTGGTGATGTGCATCAGTGAGTGGGGAAGGGGTTTTAGTGTGTGGGGAAGGGTTTCAGTGTGTGGGGAAGGGGTTTCAGTGTGTGGGCAAGGGTTTCAGTGTGTATGGATGGTGTTTCAGTGTGTGCGGAAGGAGTTTCAGTGTGTGGGGAAGGTGTTTCATTGTGTGGGGAAGGTGTTTCATTGTGTGGGGAAGGTGTTTCAGTGTGTGGGGAACGGGTTTCAGTGTGTGGGGAAGCTGTTTCAGTGCGTGGGGAAGATGTTTCAGTGTGTGCGGAAGGGGTTTCAGTGTGTGGGGAAGGTGTTTCGGTGTGTGCTGAAGGTATTTCAGTGTGTGGGGAAGGGGTTCCAGTGTGTGGGGAAGGGTTTCAGTGTGTGGGGAAGGTGTTTCAGTGTGTGGGGAAGGGGTCTCAGTGTGTGGGGAAGTGGTTTCAGTGTGTGGGGATGGGATTTCAGTGTGTGATGAAGGTGTTTCAGTGTGTGGGGAAGGGGTCTCAGTATGTGGGGAAGGTGTTTCAGTGCGTGGGGATGTGCTTCAGTGGGTGGGGATGTGTTTCAGTGTGTGGGGAAGAGTTTCAGTGAGTGGGGTAGGTGTTTCAGTATGTAGGGATGGGTTTCAGTGTGTGGGGAAGGTGTTTCAGTGATGGGGAAGGGGTTTCAGTGTGTGGGGAAGGTGTTTCTGTGTATGGGGATGTGTTTCAGTGTGTGGGGAAGGGTTTCAGTGTGTGGGGAAGGTGTTTCAGTATGTGGGGATGGGTTGCAGTGTGTGGGGATGTGTTTCAGTGTGTGGGGAATGTTTTTCAGTGTGTGGTGAATGGGTTACAGTGTTTGGGGAAGGGTGTCAGTGTGTTCGAAGGGGTGTCCGTTTGTGGGGAAGGTGTTTCAGTGTGTGGGGATGTGTTGCAGTGTCTGGGGAAGGTGTTTCAGTGTGTGCGGAAGGGGTTTCAGTGTGCGCGGAAGGCGTTTCAGTGTGTTTGGAAGGGTTTCAATGTTTGGGGAATGTGTTTAAGTGTGTGGTGAATGGGTCTCAGTGTTTGGGGAAGGGTTTCAATGTGTGGGGAAGGGGTGTCCGTGTGTGAGGAAGGTGTTTCAGTGTGTGGGGATGTGTTGCAGTGTGTGGGGAAGGTGTTTCAGTGTGTGTATAAGGGGTTTCAGTGTGTGGGGAAGGTGTTTCAGTGTATGGCTAAGGTGTTTCAGTGTGTGGGGAAGGTGTTTCAGTGTGTGGGGAAGGGTTTCAGTGTGTGGGGAAGGGGTTTCAGTGTGTGGGTAAAGGTTTCAGTGTGTGGGGAAGGTGTTTCAGTGTGTGCGGAAGGGGTTTCAGTGTGTGGGGAAGGTGTTTCATTGTGTGGGGAAGGTGTTTCAGTGTGTAGGGAAGGTGTTTCAGTGTGTGGGGAAGTGGTTTCAGTGTATCGGGAAGCTGTTTCAGTGTGTGGGTAAGGGGTTTCAGTGTGTGCGGAAGGGGTTTCTGTGTGTGAGGAAGGTGTTTCGGTGTGTGGGGAAGGTGTTTCAGTGTATGGGGAAGGGGTTTCAGTGACTGGGGAAGGTCTTTGTGTGTGTGGTGAAGGTGTTTCAGTGTGTGCCGAAGAGGTTTCAGTGTGTGGGGAAGGTGTTTCAGTGTCTGGGGAAGGTGTTTCAATGTGTGTGGATGGGATTCAGTGTATGGGGATGGGTTTCAGTGTGTGCGGAAGGGGTATCAGTGTGTGGGGAAGGAGTTTCAGTGTTTGGGAAAGGGGTTTCAGATTGTGGGGAAGGGTTTCAGTGTGTGGGGACATGGTTTCAGTGTGTGTGGAAGGGGTTTCAGATTGTGGGGAAGGTTTTCAGTGTGGGGGGAAGGGGTTTCAGTGTGTGAGGATGGGGATTCAGTGTGTGGGGAAGGCGTTTCAGTGTGTGGGGGTGTGTTTCAGTGTGTGGGGAATGGGTTTCAGTGTGTTGGGAAGGGGTTTCAGTGTGGGGGGAAGGGTTTCACTGTGTGCGGAAGGTGTTTCAGTGTGTGTGGAAGGGGTTTCAGTGTGTGGGGAAGGGGTTTCAGTGTGTGGGGAAGGGGTGTCAGTGTGTGGGGAAGGTGTTTCAGTGTGTGCGGAAGGTGTTTCAGTGTGCGCGGAAGATGTTTCAGTGTGTGGGTAAGGGGTTTCAGTGTTTGGGGAAGGTGTTTCAGTGTGTGGTGAAGGGTTTCATTGTTTGCGGAAGGGTTTCAGTGTGTGGGGAATGTGTTTCAGTGTGTGGGGATGTGTTTCTGTGAGAGGGGAAGGGGTTTCAGTGTGTGGGGATGTGTTTCAGAGTGTGCGGAAGCGGTTTCAGTGTGTGGGGAAGGTGTTTCTGAGTGTGGGGATGTGTTTCAGTGTGTGAGGAAGGGGTTTCAGTGTGTGGGGAAGGGTTTCACTGTGTGCGGAAGGGGTTTCAGTGTGTGGGGAAGGGGTTTCAGTGTGTGGGGAAGGTGTTTCAGTATGTGGGGATGTGTTTCAGTGTGTGGGGAAGGGATTTCAGTGTGTGGGGAAGGTTTTTCAGTGTGTGGGGAAGGTGTTTCAGTCTGTGGGGAAGGGGTTTCAGTGTGTGGGGAAGTTGTTTCAGTGTGTGGGGATGTGTTTCAATGTGTGGGGATGTGTTTCAGTGTGTGGGGAAGGGTTTCAGTGTATGGGGAAGGTGTTTCAGTGTGTGGGGATGGGTTTCAGTGTGTGGAGATGGGATTCAGTGTGTGGGGATGGGTTTCAGTGAGTGCGGAAGGGGTATCAGTGTGTGGGGAAGGAGCTTCAGTGTTTGGGAAAGGGGTTTCAGATTGTGGGGAAGGGTTTCAGTGTGTGGGGAGGGGTTTCCGTGTGTGTAGGAGGCGTTTCAGAGAGTGGGGAAGGGTTTCAGTGTGGGGGGAAGGGGTTTCAGTGTGTGAGGAAGGGGATTCAGTGTGTGGGGAAGGGTTTCACTGTGAGCGGAAGGTGTTTCAGTGTGTGCAGAAGGGGTTTCAGTGTGTGGGGAAGGAGTTTCAATGTGTGGGGAAGGGGTGTCAGTGTGTGAGGAAGGTGTTTCAGTGTGTGCGGAAGGGGTTTCAGTGTGTGCGGAAGGTGTTTCAGTGAGTGGGGAAGGGGTTTCAGTGTTTGGGGAAGGTGTTTCAGTGTGTGGGGAAGGGTTGCATTGTGTGCGGAAGGGTTTCAGTGTGTGGGGAAGGTGTTTCAGTGTGTGGGGATGTGTTTCAGTGTGTGGGGAAGGGGTTTCAGTGTGAGGGGATGTGTTTCACAATGTGCGGAAGCGGTTTCAGTGTGTGGGGAAGGTGTTTCAGAGTGTGGGGATGTGTGTTAGTGTGTGGGGAAGGGGTTTCAGTGTGTGGGGAAGGGTTTCACTGTGTGCGGAAGGGGTTTCAGTGTGTGGGGAAGGGGTTTCAGTGTGTGGGGAAGGTGTTTCTGTATGTGGGGATGTGTTTCAGTGTGTGGGATGGGGTTTCATTGTGTGGGGATGGTTTCAGTGTGTGGGGAGGGGGTATCAGTGTGTGGGGATGTGTTTCATTGTGTGGGGAAGGTGTATCAGTGTGTTGGGGAAGGGGTTTCAGTGTGTGGGGAAGGTGTTTCTGTGCGCGGGGATGTGCTTCAGTGTGTGGGGATGTGATTCAGTGTGTGGGGAAGGGTTTCAGTGTGTGCGGAAGGGGTTTCAGTGTGTGGGGAAGGTGTTTCTGTGTGTGGGGATGTGTTTCAGTGTGTGGGGAAGGGGTTTCTGTGTGTGGGGAAGGGGTTTCAGTGTGTGGGGCAGGGTTTCACTGTGTGCGGAAGGGGTTTCAGTGTGTGGGGAATTGGTTTCTGTGTTTGGGGTAGGTGTTTCAGTTTGTGGGGATGGTGTTTCAGTGCGTGCGGAAGGGGTTTCAGTGTGTGGGGAAGGGGTTTCTGTGTGTGGCGATGTGTTTCAGTGTGTGGGGAAGGTGTTTCACGTTGTGCGAGAAAGGGTTTCAGTGTGTGGGGAAGGTTGTCAGTGTGTGGGGATGTGTTTCAGTGCGTGCGGAAGGGGTTTCAGTGTGTGGGGAAGGGGTTTCTGTGTGTGGCGATGTGTTTCAGTGTGTGGGGAAGGTGTTTCTGCGTGTGGGGAAGGGTTTCACGTTGTGCGAGAAAGGGTTTCAGTGTGTGGGGAAGGTTGTCAGTGTGTGGGGATGTGTTTCAGTGTGTGGGGAAGGGGTTTCAGTGATTGGGGATGTGTTTTAGTGTGTGGGAAAGGGGTTTCAGTTTGTGGGGAAGTGTTTCACTGTGTGCGGTAGGGGTTTCAGTGTGTGGGTAAGTGGTTTCAGTGTGTGGGGAAGTTGTTTCATAGTGTGGGGAAGGTGTTTCATTGTGTGAGGACGGTGTTTCAGTGTGGGTGGAAGGGGTTTCAGAGTGTGGGGAAGGGTTTCAGTGTGGGGGGAAGGGGTTTCAGTGTGTGAGGATGGGGATTCAGTGTGTGGGGAAGGCGTTGCAATGTGTGGGGATGTGTTTCAATGTGTGGGGAATGGGTTTCAGTGTGTTGGGAAGGGGTTTCAGTGTGTGGGGAAGGGTTTCACTGTGTGCGGAAGGTGTTTCAGTGTGTGTGGAAGGGGTTTCAGTGTGTGGGGAAGGGGTGTCAGTGTGTGGGGAAGGTGTTTCAGTGTGTGCGGAAGGTGTTTCAGTGTGTGCGGAAGGTGTTTCAGTGTGTGGGGAAGGGGTTTCTGTGTTTGGGGAAGGTGTTTCAGTGTGTGGGGAAGGGTTTCATTGTGTGGTGAAGGGGTTTCTGTGTGTGGGGTAGGTGTTTCAGTTTGTGGGGATTGTGTTTCAGTGCGTGCGGAAGGGGTTTCAGTGTGTGGGGAAGGGGTTTCTGTGTGTGGCGATGTGTTTCAGTGTGTGGGGAAGGGGTTTCTGCGTGTGGGGAAGGGTTTCACGTTGTGCGAGAAAGGGTTTCAGTGTGTGGGGAAGGTTGTCAGTGTGTGGGGATGTGTTTCAGTGTGTGGGGAAGGGGTTTCAGTGAGTGGGGATGTGTTTTAGTGTGTGGGGAAGGGGTTTCAGTTTGTGGGGAAGTGCCTCAGTGTGTGTGGAAGTTGTTTAATAGTGTGGGGAAGGTGTTTCATTTTGTGCGGACGGTGTTTCAGTGTGTGTCGAAGGGGTTTCAGAGTGTGGGGAAGGGTTTCAGTGTGGGGGGAAGGGGTTTCAGTGTGTGAGGATGGGGATTCAGTGTGTGGGGAAGGCGTTTCAGTGTGTGGGGATGTGTTTCAGTGTGTGGGGAATGGGTTTCAGTGTGTTTGGAAGGGGTTTCAGTGTGTGGGGAAGGGTTTCACTGTGTGCGGAAGGTGTTTCAGTGTGTGTGGAAGGGGTTTCAGTGTGTGGGGAAGGAGTTTCAGTGTGTGGGGAAGGGGTGTCAGTGTGTGGGGAAGTTGTTTCAGTGTGTGCGGAAGGGGTTTCAGTGTGTGCGGAAGGTGTTTCAGTGTGTGGGGAAGGGGTTTCAGTGTTTGGGGATGGTGTATCAGTGTGTGGGGAAGGGTTTCATTGTGTGCGGAATGGTTTCAGTGTGTGGGGAAGGTGTTTCAGTGTGTGGGGATGAGTTTCAGTGTGTGGGGAAGGGTTTCAGTGTATGGGGAAGGTGTTTCAGTGTGTGGGGATGGGTTTCAGTGTGTGGGGATGGGATTCAGTGTGTGGGGATGGGTTTCAGTGTGTGCGGAAGGGGTATCAGTGTGTGGGGAAGGAGTTTCAGTGTTTGGGAAAGGGGTTTCAGATTGTGGGGAAGGGTTTCAGTGTGTGGGGAAGGGGTTTCAGTGTGTGTGGAAGGCGTTTCAGAGTGTGGGGAAGGGTTTCAGTGTGGGGGGAAGGCGTTTCAGTGTGTGAGGAAGGGGATTCAGTGTGTGGGGAAGGCGTTTCAGTGTGTGGGGATGTGTTTCAGTGTGTGGGGAATGGGTTTCAGTATGTTGGGAAGGGGTTTCATTGTGTGGGGAAGGGTTTCACTGTGTGCGGAAGGTGTTTCAGTGTGTGTGGAAGGGGTTTCAGTGTGTGGGGAAGGAGTTTCAGTGTGTGGGGAAGGGGTGTCAGTGTGTGGGGAAGGTGTTTCAGTGTGTGCGGAAGGTGTTTCAGTGTGTGCGGAAGGTGTTTCAGTGTGTGGAGAAGGGGTTTCAGTGTTTGGGGAAGGTGTTCCAGTGTGTGGGGAAGGGTTTCATTGTGTGCGGAAGGGTTTCAGTGTGTGGGGAAGGTGTTTCAGTGTGTGGGGATGTGTTTCAGTGTGTGGGGAAGGGGTTTCAGTGTGTGGGGATGTGTTTCACAGTGTGCAGAAGCGGTTTCAGTGTGTGGGGAAGGTGTTTCAGAGTGTGGGGATGTGTTTCAGTGTGTGGGGAAGGGGTTTCAGTGTGTGGGGAAGGGTTTCACTGTGTGCGGAAGGGGTTTCAGTGTGTGTGGAAGGGGTTTCAGTGTGTGGGGAAGGAGTTTCAGTGTGTGGGGAAGGGGTGTCAGTGTGTGGGGAAGTTGTTTCAGTGTGTGCGGAAGGGGTTTCAGTGTGTGCGGAAGGTGTTTCAGTGTGTGGGGAAGGGGTTTCAGTGTTTGGGGATGGTGTATCAGTGTGTGGGGAAGGGTTTCATTGTGTGCGGAATGGTTTCAGTGTGTGGGGAAGGTGTTTCAGTGTGTGGGGATGAGTTTCAGTGTGTGGGGAAGGGGTTTCAGTGTGTGGGGATGTGTTTCAGAGTGTGCGGCAGCGGTTTCAGTGTGTGGGGAAGGTGTTTCAGAGTGTGGGGATGTGTTTCAGTGTGTGAGGAAGGGGTTTCAGCGTGTGCGGAAGGGTTTCACAGTGTGCAGAAGGGGTTTCAGTGTGTGGGGAAGGGGTTTCAGTGTGTGGGGAAGGTGTTTCAGTATGTGGGGATGTGTTTCAGTGTGTGGGGAAGGGATTTCAGTGTGTGGGGTAGGTTTTTCAGTGAGTGGGGAAGGAGTTTCGGTCTGTGGGGAAGGGGTTTCAGTGTGTGGGGAAGGTGTTTCAGTGTGTGGGGATGTGTTTCAATGTGTGGGGATGTGTTTCAATGTGTGGGGATGTGTTTCAGTGTGTGGGGAAGGGTTTCAGTGTATGGGGAAGGTGTTTCAGTGTGTGGGGATGGGTTTCAGTGTGTGGGGATGGGATTCAGTGTGTGGGGATGGGTTTCAGTGTGTGCGGAAGGGGTATCAGTGTGTGGGGAAGGAGTTTCAGTGTTTGGGAAAGGGGTTTCAGATTGTGGGGAAGGGTTTCAGTGTGTGGGGAAGGGGTTTCAGTGTGTGTGGAAGGCGTTTCAGAGTGTGGGGAAGGGTTTCAGTGTGGGGGGAAGGCGTTTCAGTGTGTGAGGAAGGGGATTCAGTGTGTGGGGAAGGCGTTTCAGTGTGTGGGGATGTGTTTCAGTGTGTGGGGAATGGGTTTCAGTATGTTGGGAAGGGGTTTCATTGTGTGGGGAAGGGTTTCACTGTGTGCGGAAGGTGTTTCAGTGTGTGTGGAAGGGGTTTCAGTGTGTGGGGAAGGAGTTTCAGTGTGTGGGGAAGGGGTGTCAGTGTGTGGGGAAGGTGTTTCAGTGTGTGCGGAAGGTGTTTCAGTGTGTGCGGAAGGTGTTTCAGTGTGTGGAGAAGGGGTTTCAGTGTTTGGGGAAGGTGTTCCAGTGTGTGGGGAAGGGTTTCATTGTGTGCGGAAGGGTTTCAGTGTGTGGGGAAGGTGTTTCAGTGTGTGGGGATGTGTTTCAGTGTGTGGGGAAGGGGTTTCAGTGTGTGGGGATGTGTTTCACAGTGTGCAGAAGCGGTTTCAGTGTGTGGGGAAGGTGTTTCAGAGTGTGGGGATGTGTTTCAGTGTGTGGGGAAGGGGTTTCAGTGTGTGGGGAAGGGTTTCACTGTGTGCGGAAGGGGTTTCAGTGTGTGTGGAAGGGGTTTCAGTGTGTGGGGAAGGAGTTTCAGTGTGTGGGGAAGGGGTGTCAGTGTGTGGGGAAGTTGTTTCAGTGTGTGCGGAAGGGGTTTCAGTGTGTGCGGAAGGTGTTTCAGTGTGTGGGGAAGGGGTTTCAGTGTTTGGGGATGGTGTATCAGTGTGTGGGGAAGGGTTTCATTGTGTGCGGAATGGTTTCAGTGTGTGGGGAAGGTGTTTCAGTGTGTGGGGATGAGTTTCAGTGTGTGGGGAAGGGGTTTCAGTGTGTGGGGATGTGTTTCAGAGTGTGCGGCAGCGGTTTCAGTGTGTGGGGAAGGTGTTTCAGAGTGTGGGGATGTGTTTCAGTGTGTGAGGAAGGGGTTTCAGCGTGTGCGGAAGGGTTTCACAGTGTGCAGAAGGGGTTTCAGTGTGTGGGGAAGGGGTTTCAGTGTGTGGGGAAGGTGTTTCAGTATGTGGGGATGTGTTTCAGTGTGTGGGGAAGGGATTTCAGTGTGTGGGGTAGGTTTTTCAGTGAGTGGGGAAGGAGTTTCGGTCTGTGGGGAAGGGGTTTCAGTGTGTGGGGAAGGTGTTTCAGTGTGTGGGGATGTGTTTCAATGTGTGGGGATGTGTTTCAATGTGTGGGGATGTGTTTCAGTGTGTGGGGAAGGGTTTCAGTGTATGGGGAAGGTGTTTCAGTGTGTGGGGATGGGTTTCAGTGTGTGGGGATGGGATTCAGTGTGTGGGGATGGGTTTCAGTGTGTGCGGAAGGGGTATCAGTGTGTGGGGAAGGAGTTTCAGTGTTTGGGAAAGGGGTTTCAGATTGTGGGGAAGGGTTTCAGTGTGTGGGGAAGGGGTTTCAGTGTGTGTGGAAGGCGTTTCAGAGTGTGGGGAAGGGTTTCAGTGTGGGGGGAAGGCGTTTCAGTGTGTGAGGAAGGGGATTCAGTGTGTGGGGAAGGCGTTTCAGTGTGTGGGGATGTGTTTCAGTGTGTGGGGAATGGGTTTCAGTATGTTGGGAAGGGGTTTCATTGTGTGGGGAAGGGTTTCACTGTGTGCGGAAGGTGTTTCAGTGTGTGTGGAAGGGGTTTCAGAGTGTGGGGAAGGAGTTTCAGTGTGTGGGGAAGGGGTGTCAGTGTGTGGGGAAGGTGTTTCAGTGTGTGCGGAAGGTGTTTCAGTGTGTGCGGAAGGTGTTTCAGTGTGTGGAGAAGGGGTTTCAGTGTTTGGGGAAGGTGTTCCAGTGTGTGGGGAAGGGTTTCATTGTGTGCGGAAGGGTTTCAGTGTGTGGGGAAGGTGTTTCAGTGTGTGGGGATGTGTTTCAGTGTGTGGGGAAGGGGTTTCAGTGTGTGGGGATGTGTTTCACAGTGTGCAGAAGCGGTTTCAGTGTGTGGGGAAGGTGTTTCAGAGTGTGGGGATGTGTTTCAGTGTGTGGGGAAGGGGTTTCAGTGTGTGGGGAAGGGTTTCACTGTGTGCGGAAGGGGTTTCAGTGTGTGGGGAAGGTGTTTCTGTGCGTGGGGATGTGCTTCAGTGTGTGGGGATGTGTTTCAGTGTGTGGGGAAGGTTTCAGTGTGTGTGGAAGGGGTTTCAGCGTGTGGGGAAGGTGTTTCTGTGTGTGGCGATGTGTTTCAGTGTGTGGGGAAGGGGTTTCTGTGTGTGGGGAAGGGGTTTCAGTGTGTGGGGCAGGGTTTCACTGTGTGCGGAAGGGGTTTCAGAGTGTGGGGAAGGGGTTTCTGTGTGTGGGGTAGGTGTTTCAGTTTGTGGTGATGGTGTTTCAGTGCGTGTGGAAGGGGTTTCAGTGTGTGGTGAAGGGGTTTCTGTGTGTGGCGATGTGTTTCAGTGTGTGGGGAAGGGGTTTCTGCGTGTGGGGAAGGGTTTCACGTTGTGCGAGAAAGGGATTCAGTGTGTAGGGAAGATGTTTCAGTGTGTGGGAAAGATGTTTCAGTGTGTGGATAAGGGGATTCAGTGTGTGTGGATGGGTTTCAGTGTGTGGGGAAGGGGTTTCAGTGTGTGGGGAAGAGGTTTCAGTGTGTGGGGATGGCTTTCTGTGTTTGGGGAAGTGGTTTCAGTGTGTGGGGAAGAGGTTTCAGTGTGTGGGGATGGCTTTCTGTGTGTGTGGAAGAGGTTTCATTGTGTGGGGATGGGTTTCAGTGTGAGGGGAAGGGGTTTCAACCTGTGGGGATGTGTTTCAGTCTTTGGGGATGGGTTTCAGTTTGTGGGGAAGGGATTTCGGTGTGTGGGGAAGAGTTTTCAGTGCGTGGGGAAGGGGTTTCAGTGTGTGGGGAAGGCGTATCATTGTGCGGGGAAGGGAATTCAGTGTGTGTGGAAGGTGTTTCAGTTTGTGTGGAAGATGTTTCAGTGCGTGTGGAAGGGGTTTCAGTGTGTGGGGATGGGTTTCAGTTTGTGGGGAAGAGATTTCAGTGTGTGGGGATGGGTTTCAGTGTGTGCTGGAGGGGTTTCTGTCTGTGGAGAAGGGGTTTCAGTGTGTGGGGAAGGTTTTCAGTGTGTGGGGAAGAGGTTTCAGTGTGTGGGGTACAGGTTTCAGTTGTGGGGATGGGTTTTCAGTGTGTAGGGAAAGGTTTCAGTGTGTGGGGATGGGATTCAGTGGGTTTGGAAGACGTTTCAGCATGTGGGGAAGAGGTTTCAGTGTTTGGGGAAGATGTTTCAGTGTGTGTTGAAGAGGTTTCATTGCGTGGGGAAGGAGTTTCAGTGTGTGGGGAAGAGGTTTCAGTTTGTGGGGAAGATGTTTCAGTGTGTGTGGAGTAGGTTTCATTGCGTGGGGAAGGGGTTTCAGTGTGTGGGGAAGAGGTTTCAGTGTGTGCGTAAGTGTTTCAGTCTGTGTGGAAGAGGTTGCAGTGTGTGGAGAAGAGGTTTCAGTGTGTGGGGAAGGGGTTTCTGTGTGTGGGGAAGTGGTTTCAGTGTTCGGGGAAGAGATTTCAGTGAGTGGGGAAGAGTTTTCAGAGTGTGGGGAAGGGGTTTCTGTCTGTGGGGAAGTGGTTTCAGTGCGTGGGGAAGAGGTTTCAGTGTGTGAGGAAGGGGTTTCAGGGTGTGGTGAAGGGGATTCAGTGTGTGGGAAAGAGGTTTCAGTGTGCGGGGAAGGCGTTTCAGTGTGTGGGGAAGAGGTTTCAGTGTGTGGGAAGAGGTTTCAGTGTGTGGGGAAGGGTTTCAGTGTGTGGGGATGGGTTTCAGTGTGAGGGGAAGGGGTTTCAACCTGTGGGGATGTGTTTCAGTCTTTGGGGATGGGTTTTAGTTTGTGGGGAAGGGGTTTCAGAGTGTGGGGAAGAGGTTTCAGTGTGTGGGGAAGAGGTTTCAGTGTGAGGGGAAGGGGTTTCAACCTGTGGGGATGTGTTTCAGTCTTTGGGGATGGGTTTTAGTTTGTGGGGAAGGGATTTCAGTGTGTGGGGAAGAGGTTTCAGTGCATGGGGAAGGGGTTTCAGTGTGTGGGGAAGGCGTATCATTGTGCGGGGAAGGGGTTTCAGTGTGTGTGGAAGGTGTTTCAGTTTGTGTGGAAGATGTTTCAGTGCGTTTGGAAGGGGTTTCAGTATGTGGGGATGGGTTTCAGTGTGTGCTGGAGGGGTTTCAGTCTGTGGAGAAGGGGTTTCAGTGTGTGGGGAAGGTTTTCAGTGTGTGCAGAAGAGGGTGCAGTGTGTGGGGTACAGGTTTCAGTTGTGGGGATGGGTTTTCAGTGTGTAGGGAAAGGTTTCCGTGTGTGGGGATGGGATTCAGTGGGTTTGGAAGAAGTTTCAGCGTGTGGGGAAGAGGTTTCAGTGTGTGGGGAAGATGTTTCAGTGTGTGTTGAAGAGGTTTAATTGCGTGGGGAAGGAGTTTCAGTGTGTGGGGAAGAGGTTTCAGTGTGTGGGGAAGATGTTTCAGTGTGTGTGGAGTAGGTTTCAGTGCGTGGGGAAGGGCTTTCAGTGTGTGGGGAAGAGGTTTCAGTGTGTGCGGAAGTGTTTCAGTCTGTGTGGAAGAGGTTTCAGTGTGTGGAGAAGAGGTTTCAGTGTGTGGAGAAGAGGTTTCAGTGTTTGGGGAAGGGGTTTCAGTGTGTGGGGAAGTGGTTTCAGTGTTCGGGGAAGAGATTTTAGTGTGTGGGGAAGAGTTTTCAGAGTGTGGGGAAGGGGTTTCAGTCTGTGGGGAAGTGGTTTCAGTGCGTGGGGAAGAGGTTTCAGTGTGTGGGGAAGGGGTTTCAGGGTGTGGTGAAGGGGATTCAGTGTGTGGGAAAGAGGTTTCAGTGTGCGGGGAAGGCGTTTCAGTGTGTGGGGAAGAGGTTTCAGTGTGTGGGGAAGAGGTTTTAGTGTGTGGGGAAGGGTTTCAGTCTGTGGCGAAGACGTTTCAGTGTGTGGGAAGAGGTTTCAGTGTGTGGGGAAGGGTTTCAACGTGTGGGGATGGGTTTCAGTGTGTGGGAAGGGGTTTCAGTGTGTGTGGATGTGGTTTCAGTGTGTGGGGAAGGGGGTTATGTGTGTGGGGAAGGGGTTTCAGTGTGTGGGGAAGAGGTTGCAGTGTGTGGGGAAGAGGTTGCAGTGTGTGGGTAAGAGGTTTCAGTGTGTGGGGAAGAGGTTTCAGTGTGTGGGGTATAGGTTTCAGTTTGTGGGGATGGGTTTCAGTGTGCAGGGAAGGGCTTTCAGTGTTTGCGGAAGATGTTTCCGTGTGTGGGGAAGGGGTTTCAGTTTGTGTAGAAGAGGTTTCAATGTGTGTGGAAGGGTTTTCAGTGTGTGGGGATGGGTTTCAGTGTGTTTGGAAGACGTTTCAGCGTGTGGGGAAGAGGTTTCAGTGCATGGGGAAGGGGTTTCAGTGTGTGGGGAAGGCGTATCATTGTGCGGGGAAGGGGTTTCAGTGTGTGTGGAAGGTGTTTCAGTTTGTGTGGAAGATGTTTCAGTGCGTTTGGAAGGGGTTTCAGTGTGTGGGGATGGGTTTCAGTGTGTGCTGGAGGGGTTTCAGTCTGTGGAGAAGGGGTTTCAGTGTGTGGGGAAGGTTTTCAGTGTGTGCAGAAGAGGTTGCAGTGTGTGGGGTACAGGTTTCAGTTGTGGGGATGGGTTTTCAGTGTGTAGGGAAAGGTTTCCGTGTGTGGGGATGGGATTCAGTGGGTTTGGAAGAAGTTTCAGCGTGTGGGGAAGAGGTTTCAGTGTGTGGGGAAGATGTTTCAGTGTGTGTTGAAGAGGTTTCATTGCGTGGGGAAGGAGTTTCAGTGTGTGGGGAAGAGATTTCAGTGTGTGGGGAAGATGTTTCAGTGTGTGTGGAGTAGGTTTCAGTGCGTGGGGAAGGGCTTTCAGTGTGTGGGGAAGAGGTTTCAGTGTGTGCGGAAGTGTTTCAGTCTGTGTGGAAGAGGTTTCAGTGTGTGGAGAAGAGGTTTCAGTGTGTGGAGAAGAGGTTTCAGTGTTTGGGGAAGGGGTTTCAGCGTGTGGGGAAGTGGTTTCAGTGTTCGGGGAAGAGATTTCAGTGTGTGGGGAAGAGTTTTCAGAGTGTGGGGAAGGGGTTTCAGTCTGTGGGGAAGTGGTTTCAGTGCGTGGGGAAGAGGTTTCAGTGTGTGGGGAAGGGGTTTCAGGGTGTGGTGAAGGGGATTCAGTGTGTGGGAAAGAGGTTTCAGTGTGCGGGGAAGGCGTTTCAGTGTGTGGGGAAGAGGTTTCAGTTGTGTGGGGGAAGAGGTATTTAGTGTGTGGGGAAGGGTTTCAGTCTGTGGCGAAGACGTTTCAGTGTGTGGGAAGTGGTTTCAGTGTGTGGGAAGGGTTTTCAACGTGTGGGGATGGGTTTCAGTGTGTGGGGAAGGGGTTTTCAGTGTGTGTGGATGTGGTTTCAGTGTGTGGGGAAGGGGGGTTATGTGTGTGGGGAAGGGGTTTCAGTGTGTGGGAAGAGGTTGCAGTGTGTGTGGGGAAGAGGTTGCAGTGTGTGGGTAAGAGGTTTCAGTGTGTGGGGATGGGTTTCAGTGTGTGGGGAAGGGGTTTCAGTGAGTGGGGAAGGTTTTCAGTGTGTGGGGAAGAGGTTTCAGTGTGTGGGGTATAGGTTTCAGTTTGTGGGGATGGGTTTCAGTGTGCAGGGAAGGGCTTTCAGTGTTTGCGGAAGATGTTTCCGTGTGTGGGGAAGGGGTTTCAGTTTGTGTAGAAGAGGTTTCAATGTGTGTGGAAGGGTTTTTCAGTGTGTGGGGATGGTTTGCAGTGTGTTTTGGAAGACGTTTCAGCGTGTGGGGAAGAGGTTTCAGTGCATGGGGAAGGGGTTTCAGTGTGTGGGGAAGGCGTATCATTGTGCGGGGGAAGGGGTTTCAGTGTGTGTGGAAGGTGTTTCAGTTTGTGTGGAAGATGTTTCAGTGCGTCTGGAAGGGGTTTCAGTGTGTGGGGATGGGTTTCAGTGTGTGCTGGAGGGGTTTCAGTCTGTGGAGAAGGGGTTTCAGTGTGTGGGGAAGGTTTTCAGTGTGTGCAGAAGAGGTTGCAGTGTGTGGGGTACAGGTTTCAGTTGTGGGGATGGGTTTTCAGTGTGTAGGGAAAGGTTTCCGTGTGTGGGGATGGGATTCAGTGGGTTTGGAAGAAGTTTCAGCGTGTGGGGAAGAGGTTTCAGTGTGTGGGGAAGATGTTTCAGTGTGTGTTGAAGAGGTTTCATTGCGTGGGGAAGGAGTTTCAGTGTGTGGGGAAGAGGTTTCAGTGTGTGGGGAAGATGTTTCAGTGTGTGTGGAGTAGGTTTCAGTGCGTGGGGAAGGGCTTTCAGTGTGTGGGGAAGAGGTTTCAGTGTGTGCGGAAGTGTTTCAGTCTGTGTGGAAGAGGTTTCAGTGTGTGGAGAAGAGGTTTCAGTGTGTGGAGAAGAGGTTTCAGTGTTTGGAGAAGTGGTTTCAGTGTGTGGGGAAGTGGTTTCAGTGTTCGGGAAGAGATTTCAGTGTGTGGGAGAGATCGAGATTTTTCAAGAGTGTGGGGAAGGGGTTTTCAGTCTGTGGGGAAGTGGTTTCAGGTGCGTGGGGAAGAGGTTTCAGTGTGTGGGGAAGGGTTTTCAGGGTGTGGTGAAGGGGATTCAGTGTGTGGGAAAGAGGTTTCAGTGTGCGGGGAAGGCGTTTCAGTGTGTGGGGAAGAGGTTTCAGTGTGTGGGGAAGAGGTTTTAGTGTGTGGGGAAGGGTTTCAGTCTGTGGCGAAGAGGTTTCAGTGTGTGGGAAGAGGTTTCAGTGTGTGGGGAAGGGTTTCAACGTGTGGGGATGGGTTTCAGTGTGTGGGGAAGGGGTTTCAGTGTGTGTGGATGTGGTTTCAGTGTGTGGGGAAGGGGGTTATGTGTGTGGGGAAGGGGTTTCAGTGTGTGGGGAAGAGGTTGCAGTGTGTGGGGAAGAGGTTGCAGTGTGTGGGTAAGAGGTTTTCAGTGTGTGGGGATGGGTTTCAGTGTGTGGCGAAGGGGTTTCAGTGAGTGGGGAAGGTTTTCAGTGTGTGGGGAAGAGGTTTCAGTGTGTGGGGTATAGGTTTCAGTTTGTGGGGATGGGTTTCAGTGTGCAGGGAAGGGCTTTCAGTGTTTGCGGAAGATGTTTCCGTGTGTGGGAAGGGGTTTCAGTTTGTGTAGAAGAGGTTTCAATGTGTGTGGAAGGGTTTTTCAGTGTGTGGGGATGGGTTTCAGTGTGTTTGGAAGACGTTTCAGCGTGTGGGGGAAGAGGTTTCAGTGCATGGGGAAGGGGTTTCAGTGTGTGGGGAAGGCGTATCATTGTGCGGGGAAGGGGTTTCAGTGTGTGTGGAAGGTGTTTCAGTTTGTGTGGAAGATGTTTCAGTGCGTCTGGAAGGGGTTTCAGTGTGTGGGGATGGGTTTCAGTGTGTGCTGGAGGGGTTTCAGTCTGTGGAGAAGGGGTTTCAGTGTGTGGGGAAGGTTTTCAGTGTGTGCAGAAGAGGTTGCAGTGTGTGGGGTACAGGTTTCAGTTGTGGGGATGGGTTTTTCAGTGTGTAGGGAAAGGTTTCCGTGTGTGTGGGATGATTCAGTGGGTTTGGAAGAAGTTTCAGCGTGTGGGGAAGAGGTTTCAGTGTGTGGGGAAGATGTTTCAGTGTGTGTTGAAGAGGTTTCATTGCGTGGGGAAGGAGTTTCAGTGTGTGGGGAAGAGGTTTCAGTTGTGGGGGAAGATGTTTTCAGTGTGTGTGGAGTAGGTTTCAGTGCGTGGGGAAGGGCTTTCAGTGTGTGGGGAAGAGGTTTCAGTGTGTGCGGAAGTGTTTCAGTCTGTGTGGAAGAGGTTTCAGTGTGTGGAGAAGAGGTTTCAGTGTGTGGAGAAGAGGTTTCAGTGTTTGGGGAAGGGGTTTGAGTGTGTGGGGAAGTGGTTTCAGTGTTCGGGGAAGAGATTTCAGTGTGTGGGGAAAAGAGTTTTCAGAGTGTGGGGAAGGGGTTTCAGTCTGTGGGGAAGTTGGTTTCAGTGCGTGGGGAAGAGGTTTCAGTGTGTGGGGAAGGGGTTTCAGGGTGTGGTGAAGGGGATTCAGTGTGTGGAAAGAGGTTTCAGTGTGCGGGAAGGCGTTTCAGTGTGTGGGGAAGAGGCTTCAGTGTGTGGGGAAGAGGTTTTAGTGTGTGGGGAAGGGTTTCAGTCTGTGGCGAAGAGGTTTCAGTGTGTGGAAGAGGTTTCAGTGTGTGGGGAAGGGTTTCAACGTGTGGGGATGGGTTTCAGTGTGTGGGGAAGGGGTTTCAGTGTGTGTGGATGTGGTTTCAGTGTGTGGGGAAGGGGGTTATGTGTGTGGGGAAGGGGTTTCAGTGTGTGGGGAAGAGGTTGCAGTGTGTGGGGAAGAGGTTGCAGTGTGTGGGTAAGAGGTTTCAGTGTGTGGGGATGGGTTTCAGTGTGTGGGGAAGAGGTTTTAGTGTGTGGGAAGCGTTTCAGTCTGTTGCGAAGTGGTTTCAGTGTGTGGGAAGAGCTTTCAGTGTGTGGATAAGGGGATTCAGTGTGTGTGGATGGGTTTCAGTGTGTGGGGAAGGGGTTTCAGTGTGTGGGGAAGAGGTTTCAGTGTGTGGGGATGGCTTTCTGTGTTTGGGGAAGTGGTTTCAGTGTGTGGGGAAGAGGTTTCAGTGTGTGGGGATGGCTTTCTGTGTGTGTGGAAGAGGTTTCAGTGTGTGGGGATGGGTTTCAGTGTGAGGGGAAGGGGTTTCAACCGGTGGGGATGTGTTTCAGTCTTTGGGAATGGGTTTCAGTTTGTGGGGAAGGGATTTCGGTGTGTGGGGAAGAGGTTTCAGTGCGTGGGGAAGGGGTTTCAGTGTGTGGGGAAGGCGTATCATTGTGCGGGGAAGGGAATTCAGTGTGTGTGGAAGGTGTTTCAGTTTGTGTGGAAGATGTTTCAGTGCGTGTGGAAGGGGTTTCAGTGTGTGGGGATGGGTTTCAGTTTGTGGGGAAGAGATTTCAGTGTGTGGGGATGGGTTTCAGTGTGTGCTGGAGGGGTTTCTGTCTGTGGAGAAGGGGTTTCAGTGTGTGGGGAAGGTTTTCAGTGTGTGGGGAAGAGGTTTCAGTGTGTGGGGTACAGGTTTCAGTTGTGGGGATGGGTTTTCAGTGTGTAGGGAAAGGTTTCAGTGCGTGGGGATGGGATTCAGTGGGTTTGGAAGACGTTTCAGCGTGTGGGGAAGAGGTTTCAGTGTTTGGGGAAGATGTTTCAGTGTGTGTTGAAGAGGTTTCATTGCGTGGGGAAGGAGTTTCAGTGTGTGGGGAAGAGGTTTCAGTTTGTGGGGAAGATGTTTCAGTGTGTGTGGAGTAGGTTTCAGTGCGTGGGGAAGGGGTTTCAGTGTGTGGGGAAGAGGTTTCAGTGTGTGCGTAAGTGTTTCAGTCTGTGTGGAAGAGGTTGCAGTGTGTGGAGAAGAGGTTTCAGTGTGTGGGGAAGGGGTTTCAGTGTGTGGGGAAGTGGTTTCAGTGTTCGGGGAAGAGATTTCAGTGAGTGGGGAAGAGTTTTCAGAGTGTGGGGAAGGGGTTTCAGTCTGTGGGGAAGTGGTTTCAGTGCGTGGGGAAGAGGTTTCAGTGTGTGAGGAAGGGGTTTCAGGGTGTGGTGAAGGGGATTCAGTGTGTGGGAAAGAGGTTTCAGTGTGCGGGGAAGGCGTTTCAGTGTGTGGGGAAGAGGTTTCAGTGTGTGGGAAGAGGTTTCAGTGTGTGGGGAAGGGTTTCAGTGTGTGGGGATGGGTTTCAGTGTGAGGTGAAGGGGTTTCAACCTGTGGGGATGTGTTTCAGTCTTTGGGGATGGGTTTTAGTTTGTGGGGAAGGGGTTTCAGAGTGTGGGGAAGAGGTTTCAGTGTGTGGGGAAGAGGTTTCAGTGTGAGGGGAAGGGGTTTCAACCTGTGGGGATGTGTTTCAGTCTTTGGGGATGGGTTTTAGTTTGTGGGGAAGGGATTTCAGTGTGTGGGGAAGAGGTTTCAGTGCATGGGGAAGGGGTTTCAGTGTGTGGGGAAGGCGTATCATTGTGCGGGGAAGGGGTTTCAGTGTGTGTGGAAGGTGTTTCAGTTTGTGTGGAAGATGTTTCAGTGCGTTTGGAAGGGGTTTCAGTGTGTGGGGATGGGTTTCAGTGTGTGCTGGAGGGGTTTCAGTCTGTGGAGAAGGGGTTTCAGTGTGTGGGGAAGGTTTTCAGTGTGTGCAGAAGAGGTTGCAGTGTGTGGGGTACAGGTTTCAGTTGTGGGGATGGGTTTTCAGTGTGTAGGGAAAGGTTTCCGTGTGTGGGGATGGGATTCAGTGGGTTTGGAAGAAGTTTCAGCGTGTGGGGAAGAGGTTTCAGTGTGTGGGGAAGATGTTTCAGTGTGTGTTGAAGAGGTTTCATTGCGTGGGGAAGGAGTTTCAGTGTGTGGGGAAGAGGTTTCAGTGTGTGGGGAAGATGTTTCAGTGTGTGTGGAGTAGGTTTCAGTGCGTGGGGAAGGGCTTTCAGTGTGTGGGGAAGAGGTTTCAGTGTGTGCGGAAGTGTTTCAGTCTGTGTGGAAGAGGTTTCAGTGTGTGGAGAAGAGGTTTCAGTGTGTGGAGAAGAGGTTTCAGTGTTTGGGGAAGGGGTTTCAGTGTGTGGGGAAGTGGTTTCAGTGTTTGGGGAAGGGGTTTCAGTCTGTGGAGAAGGGGTTTCAGTGTGTGGGGAAGGTTTTCAGTGTGTGCAGAAGAGGTTGCAGTGTGTGGGGTACAGGTTTCAGTTGTGGGGATGGGTTTTCAGTGTGTAGGGAAAGGTTTCCGTGTGTGGGGATGGGATTCAGTGGGTTTGGAAGAAGTTTCAGCGTGTGGGGAAGAGGTTTCAGTGTGTGGGGAAGAGGTTTCAGTGTGTGGGGAAGATGTTTCAGTGTGTGTGGAGTAGGTTTCAGTGCGTGGGGAAGGGCTTTCAGTGTGTGGGGAAGAGGTTTCAGTGTGTGCGGAAGTGTTTCAGTCTGTGTGGAAGAGGTTTCAGTGTGTGGAGAAGGGGTTTCAGTGTGTGGAGAAGAGGTTTCAGTGTTTGGGGAAGGGGTTTCAGTGTGTGGGGAAGTGGTTTCAGTGTTCGGGGAAGAGATTTCAGTGTGTGGGGAAGAGTTTTCAGAGTGTGGGGAAGGGGTTTCAGTCTGTGGGGAAGTGGTTTCAGTGCGTGGGGAAGAGGTTTCAGTGTGTGGGGAAGGGGATTCAGGGTGTGGTGAAGGGGATTCAGTGTGTGGGAAAGAGGTTTCAGTGTGCGGGGAAGGCGTTTCAGTGTGTGGGGAAGAGGTTTCAGTGTGTGGGGAAGAGGTTTTAGTGTGTGGGGAAGGGTTTCAGTCTGTGGCGAAGAGGTTTCAGTGTGTGGGAAGAGGTTTCAGTGTGTGGGGAAGGGTTTCAACGTGTGGGGATGGGTTTCAGTGTGTGGGGAAGGGGTTTCAGTGTGTGTGGATGTGGTTTCAGTGTGTGGGGAAGGGGGTTATGTGTGTGGGGAAGGGGTTTCAGTGTGTGGGGAAGAGGTTGCAGTGTGTGGGGAAGAGGTTGCAGTGTGTGGGTAAGAGGTTTCAGTGTGTGGGGATGGGTTTCAGTGTGTGGGGAAGGGGTTTCAGTGAGTGGGGAAGGTTTTCAGTGTGTGGGGAAGAGGTTTCAGTGTGTGGGGTATAGGTTTCAGTTTGTGGGGATGGGTTTCAGTGTGCAGGGAAGGGGTTTCAGTGTGTGCGGAAGATCTTTCCGTGTGTGGGGAAGGGGTTTCAGTTTGTGTAGAAGAGGTTTCAATGTGTGCGGAAGGGTTTTCAGTGTGTGGGGATGGGTTTCAGTGTGTTTGGAAGACGTTTCGGCGTGTGGGGAAGAGGTTTCAGTGCATGGGGAAGGGGTTTCAGTGTGTGGGGAAGGCGTATCATTGTGCGGGGAAGGGGTTTCAGTGTGTGTGGAAGGTGTTTCAGTTTGTGTGGAAGATGTTTCAGTGCGTCTGGAAGGGGTTTCAGTGTGTGGGGATGGGTTTCAGTGTGTGCTGGAGGGGTTTCAGTCTGTGGAGAAGGGGTTTCAGTGTGTGGGGAAGGTTTTCAGAGTGTGCAGAAGAGGTTGCAGTGTGTGGGGTACAGGTTTCAGTTGTGGGGATGGGTTTTCAGTGTGTAGGGAAAGGTTTCCGTGTGTGGGGATGGGATTCAGTGGGTTTGGAAGAAGTTTCAGCGTGTGGGGAAGAGGTTTCAGTGTGTGGGGAAGATGTTTCAGTGTGTGTTGAAGAGGTTTCATTGCGTGGGGAAGGAGTTTCAGTGTGTGGGGAAGAGGTTTCAGTGTGTGGGGAAGATGTTTCAGTGTGTGTGGAGTAGGTTTCAGTGCGTGGGGAAGGGCTTTCAGTGTGTGGGGAAGAGGTTTCAGTGTGTGCGGAAGTGTTTCAGTCTGTGTGGAAGAGGTTTCAGTGTGTGGAGAAGAGGTTTCAGTGTTTGGGGAAGGGGTTTCAGTGTGTGGGGAAGTGGTTTCAGTGTTCGGGGAAGAGATTTCAGTGTGTGGGGAAGAGTTTTCAGAGTGTGGGGAAGGGGTTTCAGTCTGTGGGGAAGTGGTTTCAGTGCGTGGGGAAGAGGTTTCAGTGTGTGGGGAAGGGGTTTCAGGGTGTGGTGAAGGGGATTCAGTGTGTGGGAAAGAGGTTTCAGTGTGCGGGGAAGGCGTTTCAGTGTGTGGGGAAGAGGTTTCAGTGTGTGGGGAAGAGGTTTTAGTGTGTGGGGAAGGGTTTCAGTCTGTGGCGAAGAGGTTTCAGTGTGTGGGAAGAGGTTTCAGTGTGTGGGGAAGGGTTTCAACGTGTGGGGATGGGTTTCAGTGTGTGGGGAAGGGGTTTCAGTGTGTGTGGATGTGGTTTCAGTGTGTGGGGAAGGGGGTTATGTGTGTGGGGAAGGGGTTTCAGTGTGTGGGGAAGAGGTTGCAGTGTGTGGGGAAGAGGTTGCAGTGTGTGGGTAAGAGGTTTCAGTGTGTGGGGATGGGTTTCAGTGTGTGGCGAAGGGGTTTCAGTGAGTGGGGAAGGTTTTCAGTGTGTGGGGAAGAGGTTTCAGTGTGTGGGGTATAGGTTTCAGTTTGTGGGGATGGGTTTCAGTGTGCAGGGAAGGGGTTTCAGTGTGTGCGGAAGATGTTTCCGTGTGTGGGGAAGGGGTTTCAGTTTGTGTAGAAGAGGTTTCAATGTGTGTGGAAGGGTTTTCAGTGTGTGGGGATGGGTTTCAGTGTGTTTGGAAGACGTTTCAGCGTGTGGGGAAGAGGTTTCAGTGTGTGGGGTAGAGGTTTCAGTGTGTGGGGAAGGGGATTCAGAGTGTGGGAAAGAGATTTCAGTGTGCGGGGAAGGGGTTTCAGTGTGTGGGGAAGAGGTTTCAGTGTGTGGGGAAGGGGTTTTAGTGTGTGGGGAAGCATTTCAGTCTGATGCGAAGTGGTTTCAGTGTGTGGGAAGAGGTTTCAGTGTGTGGGGAAGGGTTTCAGTTTGTGGGGAATGGTTTCAGTGTGTGGGGAAGGGGTTGCAGAGTGTGGGGAAGAGGTTTCAGTGTGTGGGGAAGTGGTTTCTGTGTGTGGGGAAGGTGTTTCAGTGTGTGGGGAGAGGTTGCAGTGTGTGGGGAAGAGTTTTCAGTGTGTGGGGATGGGTTTCAGTGTGTGGGGTAGCGGTTTCAGTGTGTGGGGAAGAGGTTTCAGTGTGTGGGGATGGCTGTCTGTGTTTGGGGAAGGGGTTTCAGTTTGTGGGGAAGGGGTTTCAGTGTGTGGGGAAGGGTTTCAGTCTGTAGGGAAAGGTTTCAGTGTGTGTGGAAGAGGTTTCAGTGTGTGGGGATGGGTTTCAGTGTGTGGGGAAGGGTTTCAGTGTGTGGGGATGGGTTTCAGTGTGTGGGGAAGGGGTTTCAGAGTGTGGGGAAGAGGTTTCAGTGTGTGGGGAAGGGGTTTCTGTGTGTGGGGAAGGGGTTTCAGTGTGTGGGCAAGAGGTTGCAGTGTGTGGGGAAGAGGTTTCAGTGTGTGGGGAAGGGTTTCAGTGTGTGGGGAAGGGGTTTCAGTGTGTGGGGAAGGGGTTTCAGTGTGTGGGGATGAGGTTTCAGTGTGTGGGGATGGTTTTCAGTGTGTGGGGAAGGGGGTTCTGTCTGTGTGGAAGAGTTGTCAGTGTGTGGGGAAGAGGTTTCAGTGTGTGGGAAAGGGGTTTCAGTGCGTGGTTAAGGGGATTCAGTATTTGGGAAAGAGGTTTCAGTGTGTGGGGAAGAGGTTTCAGTGTGTGGGGAAGTGGTTTTAGTCTGTGGGGAAGTGGTTTCAGTGTGTGGGGAAGATGTTTCAGTGTGTGGGGAAGGGGTTTCTGTGTGTGGGGAAGGGGTTTCAGTGTGTGGGGAAGAGGTTCCAGTGTGTGGGGAAGAGGTTTCAGTGTGTGGGGAAGGGGGTTCTGTCTGTGTGGAAGAGTTGTCAGTGTGTGGGGAAGAGGTTTCAGTGTGTGGGAAAGGGGTTTCAGTGCGTGGATAAGGGGTTTCAGTGTGTGGGGAAGAGGTTTCAGTGTGTGGGGAAGAGGTTTTAGTGTTTGGGAAGTGGTTTTAGTCTGTGGGGAAGGGGTTTCAGTGTGTGGGGAAGATGTTTCAGTGTGTGGGGAAGGGGTTTCAGTGTGTGGGGAAGAGGTTGCAGTGTGTGGGGAAGAGGTTGCAGTGTGTGGGGAAGAGGTTTCAGTGTGTGGGGATGGGTGTCAGTGTGTGGGGAAGCGGTTTCAGTTTGTGGGGAAGAGGTTTCAGTGTGCAGGGATGGCTTTCTGTGTTTGGGGAAGGGGTTTCAGTTTGTGGGGAAGAGGTTTCAGAGTGTGGGGAAGGGTTTCAGTCTGCAGGGAAAGGTTTCAGTGTGTGTGGAAGAGTTTTCAGTGTGTGGGGATGGGTTTCAGTGTGTGGGGAAGGGGTTTCAGTCTGTGGTGAAGTGTTTCAGTCTGTGGGGAAGGGTTTCAGTTTGTGGGGAAGGGGTTTCAGTGTGTGGGGAAGAGGTTTCAGTGCGTGGGAAAGGGGTTTCAGTGTGTGGGGAAGGCGTCTCATTGTGCGGGGAAGGGGTTGCAGTGTGTGTGGAAGGGGTTTCAGTGTGTGGGGAAGGGGTTTCAGATTGTGTGGAATACGTTTCAGTGTGCGTGGAAGGAGTTTCAGTGTGTGGGGATGGTTTTCAGTGTGTGGGGAAGGGGTTTCTGTCTGTGCGGAAGAGGTTGCAGTGTGTGGGGAAGAGGTTTCAGTGTGTGGGAAAGGGGTTTCAGTGTGTGGATAAGGGGTTTCAGTCTGTGTGGAAGAGGTTTCAGTGTGTGGGGAAGGGGTTTCTGTCAGTGGGGAAGGGGTTTCAGTGTGTGGGGAAGAGGTTGCAGTGTGTGGGGAACAGTTTTCAGTGTGTGGGGATGGCTTTCTGTGTTTGGGAAAGGGGTTTCAGTTTGTGGGGAAGAGGTTTCAGTGTGTGGGGAAGGGTTTCAGTCTGCAGGGAAAGGCTTCAGTGTGTGTGGAAGGGGTTTCAGTGTGTGGGGATGGGTTTCCGTGTGTGAGGAAGGGGTTTCAGTCTGTGGGGATGTGTTTCAGTCTGTGGGGATGGGTTTCAGTTTGTGGGGAATGGGTTTCAGTGTGTGGGGAAGTGGTTCAGTGCGTGGGGAAGGGGTTTCAGTGCGTGGGGAAGGCTTTTCATTGTGCGGGGAAGGGGATACAGTGTGTGTGGAAGGGGTTTCAGTGTGTGGGGAAGGGGTTTCAATTTGTGTGGAAGATGTTTCAGTGTATGTGGAAGGGGTTTCAGTGTGTGGAGATGGGTTTCAGTGTGTGGGGAGTGGGTTTCAGTGTGGGGGAAGGGGTTTCAGTGTGTGGGGAAGAGATTTCAGTGTGTGGCGATGGGTTTCAGGGAGTGGTTAAGGGGTTTCAGTCTGTGGGGAAGGCGTTTCAGTGTGTGGGGAAGGTTTTCAGTGAGTGGGGAAGAGGTTTCAGTGTGTGCGGTACAGGTTTCAGTTTGTGGGGATGGGTTTCAGTATGTAGGGGAGGTTTCCGTGTGTAGGAAAGTGGTTTCAGTTTGTGTGGAAGAGGTTTCAGTGTGTGTGGAATGGTTTTCAGTGTGTGGGGATGGGTTTCAGTGGGTTTGGAAGAATTTTCAGCGTGTGCGGCAGAGGTTTCAGTGTGTGTGGAAGAGTTTTCAGTGCGTGGGGAAGGAGTTTTAGTGTGTGGGGAAGAGGTTTCAGTGAGTGGGGAAGATGTTTCAGTGTGTGTGGAGGAGGTTTCAGTGCGTGGGGAAGGGGTTTCAGTGTGAGGGGAAGAGGTTCCAGTGTGTGGGGAAGAGGTTTCAGTGTGTGGGGAAGGGGGTTCTGTCTGTGTGGAAGAGTTGTCAGTGTGTGGGGAAGAGGTTTCAGTGTGTGGGAAAGGGGTTTCAGTGCGTGGATAAGGGGTTTCAGTGTGTGGGGAAGAGGTTTCAGTGTGTGGGGAAGAGGTTTTAGTGTTTGGGAAGTGGTTTTAGTCTGTGGGGAAGGGGTTTCAGTGTGTGGGGAAGATGTTTCAGTGTGTGGGGAAGGGGTTTCAGTGTGTGGGGAAGAGGTTGCAGTGTGTGGGGAAGAGGTTGCAGTGTGTGGGGAAGAGGTTTCAGTGTGTGGGGATGGGTGTCAGTGTGTGGGGAAGCGGTTTCAGTTTGTGGGGAAGAGGTTTCAGTGTGCAGGGATGGCTTTCTGTGTTTGGGGAAGGGGTTTCAGTTTGTGGGGAAGAGGTTTCAGAGTGTGGGGAAGGGTTTCAGTCTGCAGGGAAAGGTTTCAGTGTGTGTGGAAGAGTTTTCAGTGTGTGGGGATGGGTTTCAGTGTGTGGGGAAGGGGTTTCAGTCTGTGGTGAAGTGTTTCAGTCTGTGGGGAAGGGTTTCAGTTTGTGGGGAAGGGGTTTCAGTGTGTGGGGAAGAGGTTTCAGTGCGTGGGAAAGGGGTTTCAGTGTGTGGGGAAGGCGTCTCATTGTGCGGGGAAGGGGTTGCAGTGTGTGTGGAAGGGGTTTCAGTGTGTGGGGAAGGGGTTTCAGATTGTGTGGAATACGTTTCAGTGTGCGTGGAAGGAGTTTCAGTGTGTGGGGATGGTTTTCAGTGTGTGGGGAAGGGGTTTCTGTCTGTGCGGAAGAGGTTGCAGTGTGTGGGGAAGAGGTTTCAGTGTGTGGGAAAGGGGTTTCAGTGTGTGGATAAGGGGTTTCAGTCTGTGTGGAAGAGGTTTCAGTGTGTGGGGAAGGGGTTTCTGTCAGTGGGGAAGGGGTTTCAGTGTGTGGGGAAGAGGTTGCAGTGTGTGGGGAACAGTTTTCAGTGTGTGGGGATGGCTTTCTGTGTTTGGGAAAGGGGTTTCAGTTTGTGGGGAAGAGGTTTCAGTGTGTGGGGAAGGGTTTCAGTCTGCAGGGAAAGGCTTCAGTGTGTGTGGAAGGGGTTTCAGTGTGTGGGGATGGGTTTCCGTGTGTGAGGAAGGGGTTTCAGTCTGTGGGGATGTGTTTCAGTCTGTGGGGATGGGTTTCAGTTTGTGGGGAATGGGTTTCAGTGTGTGGGGAAGTGGTTCAGTGCGTGGGGAAGGGGTTTCAGTGCGTGGGGAAGGCTTTTCATTGTGCGGGGAAGGGGATACAGTGTGTGTGGAAGGGGTTTCAGTGTGTGGGGAAGGGGTTTCAATTTGTGTGGAAGATGTTTCAGTGTATGTGGAAGGGGTTTCAGTGTGTGGAGATGGGTTTCAGTGTGTGGGGAGTGGGTTTCAGTGTGGGGGAAGGGGTTTCAGTGTGTGGGGAAGAGATTTCAGTGTGTGGCGATGGGTTTCAGGGAGTGGTTAAGGGGTTTCAGTCTGTGGGGAAGGCGTTTCAGTGTGTGGGGAAGGTTTTCAGTGAGTGGGGAAGAGGTTTCAGTGTGTGCGGTACAGGTTTCAGTTTGTGGGGATGGGTTTCAGTATGTAGGGGAGGTTTCCGTGTGTAGGGAAGTGGTTTCAGTTTGTGTGGAAGAGGTTTCAGTGTGTGTGGAATGGTTTTCAGTGTGTGGGGATGGGTTTCAGTGGGTTTGGAAGAATTTTCAGCGTGTGCGGCAGAGGTTTCAGTGTGTGTGGAAGAGTTTTCAGTGCGTGGGGAAGGAGTTTTAGTGTGTGGGGAAGAGGTTTCAGTGAGTGGGGAAGATGTTTCAGTGTGTGTGGAGGAGGTTTCAGTGCGTGGGGAAGGGGTTTCAGTGTGAGGGGAAGAGGTTTCAGTGTGTGGGGAAGGGGTTTCCGTGTGTGGGGAAGAGGTTTCAGTGTGTGGGGAAGTGGTTTTAGTGTGTGGGGAAGGGTTGCAGTCTGTGGCGAAGATGTTTCAGTGTGTGGGAAGAGGTTTCAGTGTGTGGGGAAGGGTTTCAGTGTGTGGGGATGGGTTTCAGTGTGTGGGGAAGGGGTTTCAGAGTGTAGGGAAGAGGTTTCAGTGTGTGGGGATGCGTTTCAGTGTGTGGGGAAGGGGTTTCAGTGTGTGGGGAAGGGGTTTCAGTGTGTGGGGATGAGGGTTCAGAGTGTGGGGATGGGTTTCAGTGTGTGGGGAAGGGGTTTCAGCGTGTGGGAAAGGGGTTTCAGTGTGTGGATAAGGGGTTTCTGTGTGTGGGGTAGAGGTTTCAGAGTGAGGGGAAGAGGTTTCAGTTTTTGGGGAAGCGGTTTCAGTGTGTGGGGAAGAGGTTTCAGTGCGTGGGGAAGGGGTTTCAGTGTGTGGGGAAGGTGTTTCAGTGTGTGGGGAAGAGGTTGCAGTGTGTGGGGAAGAGGTTGCAGTGTGTGGGGATGGGTTTCAGTGTGTGGGGTAGCGGTTTCAGTGTGTGGGGAAGAGGTTTCAGTGTGTGGGGATGGCTTTCTGTGTTTGGGGAAGGGGTTTCAGTTTGTGGGGAAGGGGTTTCAGTGTGTGGGGAAGGGTTTCAGTCTGTCGGGAAAGGTTTCAGTGTGTGTGGAAGAGGTTTCAGTGTGTGGGGATGGGTTTCAGTGTGTGGGGAAGGGTTTCAGTGTGTGGGGATGGGTTTCAGTGTGTGTGGAAGGTGTTTCAGAGTGTGGTGAAGAGGTTTCACTGTGTGGGGAAGGGGTTTCTGTGTGTGGGGAAGGGGTTTCAGTGTGTGGGCAAGAGGTTGCAGTGTGTGGGGAAGAGGTTTCAGTGTGTGGGGAAGGGTTTCAGTGTGTGGGGAAGGGGTTTCAGTGTGTGTGGATGCGGTTTCAGTGCGTGGGGATGGTTTTCAGTGTGTGGGGAAGGGGTTTCAGTGTGTGTGGATGAGGTTTCAGTGTGTGGGGATGGGTTTCCGTGTGTGAGGAAGGGGTTTCAGTCTGTGGGGATGTGTTTCAGTCTGTGGGGATGGGTTTCAGTTTGTGGGGAATGGGTTTCAGTGTGTGGGGAAGTGGTTCAGTGCGTGGGGAAGGGGTTTCAGTGCGTGGGGAAGGCTTTTCATTGTGCGGGGAAGGGGTTACAGTGTGTGTGGAAGGGGTTTCAGTGTGTGGGGAAGGGGTTTCAATTTGTGTGGAAGATGTTTCAGTGTATGTGGAAGGGGTTTCAGTGTGTGGGGATGGGTTTCAGTGTGTGGGGAGTGGGTTTCAGTGTGGGGGAAGGGGTTTCAGTCAGTGGGGAAGAGATTTCAGTGTGTGGCGATGGGTTTCAGGGAGTGGTTAAGGGGTTTCAGTCTGTGGGGAAGGCGTTTCAGTGTGTGGGGAAGGTTTTCAGTGAGTGGGGAAGAGGTTTCAGTGTGTGCGGTACAGGTTTCAGTTTGTGGGGATGGGTTTCAGTATGTAGGGGAGGTTTCCGTGTGTAGCGAAGGGGTTTCAGTGTGTGTGGAAGAGGTTTCAGTGTGTGTGGAATGGTTTTCAGTGTGTGGGGATGGGTTTCAGTGGGTTTGGAAGAATTTTCAGCGTGTGCGGCAGAGGTTTCAGTGTGTGTGGAAGAGTTTTCAGTGCGTGGGGAAGGAGTTTTAGTGTGTGGGGAAGAGGTTTCAGTGAGTGGGGAAGATGTTTCAGTGTGTGTGGAGGAGGTTTCAGTGCGTGGGGAAGGGGTTTCAGTGTGAGGGGAAGAGGTTTCAGTGTGTGGGGAAGGGGTTTCCGTGTGTGGGGAAGAGGTTTCAGTGTGTGGGGAAGTGGTTTTAGTGTGTGGGGAAGGGTTGCAGTCTGTGGCGAAGATGTTTCAGTGTGTGGGAAGAGGTTTCAGTGTGTGGGGAAGGGTTTCAGTGTGTGGGGATGGGTTTCCGTGTGTGAGGAAGGGGTTTCAGTCTGTGGGGATGTGTTTCAGTCTGTGGGGATGGGTTTCAGTTTGTGGGGAATGGGTTTCAGTGTGTGGGGAAGTGGTTCAGTGCGTGGGGAAGGGGTTTCAGTGCGTGGGGAAGGCTTTTCATTGTGCGGGGAAGGGGATACAGTGTGTGTGGAAGGGGTTTCAGTGTGTGGGGAAGGGGTTTCAATTTGTGTGGAAGATGTTTCAGTGTATGTGGAAGGGGTTTCAGTGTGTGGAGATGGGTTTCAGTGTATGGGGAGTGGGTTTCAGTGTGGGGGAAGGGGTTTCAGTGTGTGGGGAAGAGATTTCAGTGTGTGGCGATGGGTTTCAGGGAGTGGTTAAGGGGTTTCAGTCTGTGGGGAAGGCGTTTCAGTGTGTGGGGAAGGTTTTCAGTGAGTGGGGAAGAGGTTTCAGTGTGTGCGGTACAGGTTTCAGTTTGTGGGGATGGGTTTCAGTATGTAGGGGAGGTTTCCGTGTGTAGGGAAGTGGTTTCAGTTTGTGTGGAAGAGGTTTCAGTGTGTGTGGAATGGTTTTCAGTGTGTGGGGATGGGTTTCAGTGGGTTTGGAAGAATTTTCAGCGTGTGCGGCAGAGGTTTCAGTGTGTGTGGAAGAGTTTTCAGTGCGTGGGGAAGGAGTTTTAGTGTGTGGGGAAGAGGTTTCAGTGAGTGGGGAAGATGTTTCAGTGTGTGTGGAGGAGGTTTCAGTGCGTGGGGAAGGGGTTTCAGTGTGAGGGGAAGAGGTTTCAGTGTGTGGGGAAGGGGTTTCCGTGTGTGGGGAAGAGGTTTCAGTGTGTGGGGAAGTGGTTTTAGTGTGTGGGGAAGGGTTGCAGTCTGTGGCGAAGATGTTTCAGTGTGTGGGAAGAGGTTTCAGTGTGTGGGGAAGGGTTTCAGTGTGTGGGGATGGGTTTCAGTGTGTGGGGAAGGGGTTTCAGAGTGTGGGGAAGAGGTTTCAGTGTGTGGGGATGCGTTTCAGTGTGTGGGGAAGGGGTTTCAGTGTGTGGGGAAGGGGTTTCAGTGTGTGGGGATGAGGGTTCAGAGTGTGGGGATGGGTTTCAGTGTGTGGGGAAGGGGTTTCAGCGTGTGGGAAAGGGGTTTCAGTGTGTGGATAAGGGGTTTCTGTGTGTGGGGTAGAGGTTTCAGAGTGAGGGGAAGAGGTTTCAGTTTTTGGGGAAGCGGTTTCAGTGTGTGGGGAAGAGGTTTCAGTGCGTGGGGAAGGGGTTTCAGTGTGTGGGGAAGGTGTTTCAGTGTGTGGGGAAGAGGTTGCAGTGTGTGGGGAAGAGGTTGCAGTGTGTGGGGATGGGTTTCAGTGTGTGGGGTAGCGGTTTCAGTGTGTGGGGAAGAGGTTTCAGTGTGTGGGGATGGCTTTCTGTGTTTGGGGAAGGGGTTTCAGTTTGTGGGGAAGGGGTTTCAGTGTGTGGGGAAGGGTTTCAGTCTGTCGGGAAAGGTTTCAGTGTGTGTGGAAGAGGTTTCAGTGTGTGGGGATGGGTTTCAGTGTGTGGGGAAGGGTTTCAGTGTGTGGGGATGGGTTTCAGTGTGTGTGGAAGGTGTTTCAGAGTGTGGTGAAGAGGTTTCACTGTGTGGGGAAGGGGTTTCTGTGTGTGGGGAAGGGGTTTCAGTGTGTGGGCAAGAGGTTGCAGTGTGTGGGGAAGAGGTTTCAGTGTGTGGGGAAGGGTTTCAGTGTGTGGGGAAGGGGTTTCAGTGTGTGTGGATGCGGTTTCAGTGCGTGGGGATGGTTTTCAGTGTGTGGGGAAGGGGTTTCAGTGTGTGTGGATGAGGTTTCAGTGTGTGGGGATGGGTTTCCGTGTGTGAGGAAGGGGTTTCAGTCTGTGGGGATGTGTTTCAGTCTGTGGGGATGGGTTTCAGTTTGTGGGGAATGGGTTTCAGTGTGTGGGGAAGTGGTTCAGTGCGTGGGGAAGGGGTTTCAGTGCGTGGGGAAGGCTTTTCATTGTGCGGGGAAGGGGTTACAGTGTGTGTGGAAGGGGTTTCAGTGTGTGGGGAAGGGGTTTCAATTTGTGTGGAAGATGTTTCAGTGTATGTGGAAGGGGTTTCAGTGTGTGGGGATGGGTTTCAGTGTGTGGGGAGTGGGTTTCAGTGTGGGGGAAGGGGTTTCAGTGTGTGGGGAAGAGATTTCAGTGTGTGGCGATGGGTTTCAGGGAGTGGTTAAGGGGTTTCAGTCTGTGGGGAAGGCGTTTCAGTGTGTGGGGAAGGTTTTCAGTGAGTGGGGAAGAGGTTTCAGTGTGTGCGGTACAGGTTTCAGTTTGTGGGGATGGGTTTCAGTATGTAGGGGAGGTTTCCGTGTGTAGCGAAGGGGTTTCAGTTTGTGTGGAAGAGGTTTCAGTGTGTGTGGAATGGTTTTCAGTGTGTGGGGATGGGTTTCAGTGGGTTTGGAAGAATTTTCAGCGTGTGCGGCAGAGGTTTCAGTGTGTGTGGAAGAGTTTTCAGTGCGTGGGGAAGGAGTTTTAGTGTGTGGGGAAGAGGTTTCAGTGAGTGGGGAAGATGTTTCAGTGTGTGTGGAGGAGGTTTCAGTGCGTGGGGAAGGGGTTTCAGTGTGAGGGGAAGAGGTTTCAGTGTGTGGGGAAGGGGTTTCCGTGTGTGGGGAAGAGGTTTCAGTGTGTGGGGAAGTGGTTTTAGTGTGTGGGGAAGGGTTGCAGTCTGTGGCGAAGATGTTTCAGTGTGTGGGAAGAGGTTTCAGTGTGTGGGGAAGGGTTTCAGTGTGTGGGGATGGGTTTCAGTGTGTGGGGAAGGTGTTTCAGAGTGTGGGGAAGAGGTTTCAGTGTGTGGGGATGCGTTTCAGTGTGTGGGGAAGGGGTTTCAGTGTGAGAGGAAGGGGTTTCAGTGTGTGGGGATGAGGGTTCAGAGTGTGGGGATGGGTTTCAGTGTGTGGGGAAGGGGTTTCAGCGTGTGGGAAAGGGGTTTCAGTGTGTGGATAAGGGGTTTCTGTGTGTGGGGTAGAGGTTTCAGAGTGTGGGGAAGAGGTTTCAGTTTTTGGGGAAGTAGTTTCAGTGTGTGGGGGAGGGGTATCAGTGTATGGGAAAGAGGTTTCAGTGTGTGGGAAAGGGGTTTCAGTGTGTGGGGATGGGTTTCAGTGTGTGGGGTAGCGGTTTCAGTGTGTGGGGAAGAGGTTTCAGTGCGTGGGGAAGGGGTTTCAGTGTGTGGGGAAGGTGTTTCAGTGTGTGGGGAAGAGGTTGCAGTGTGTGGGGAAGAGGTTGCAGTGTGTGGGGATGGGTTTCAGTGTGTGGGGTAGCGGTTTCAGTGAGTGGGGAAGAGGTTCCAGTGTGTGGGGATGGCTTTCTGTGTTTGGGGAAGGGGTTTCAGTTTGTGGGGAAGGGGTTTCAGTGTGTGGGGAAGGGTTTCAGTCTGTCGGGAAAGATTTCAGTGTGTGTGGAAGAGGTTTCAGTGTGTGGGGATGGGTTTCAGTGTGTGGGGAAGGGTTTCAGTGTGTGGGGATGGGTTTCTGTGTGTGGGGAAGGTGTTTCAGAGTGTGGTGAAGAGGTTTCAGTGTGTGGGGAAGGGGTTTCTGTGTGTGGGGAAGGGGTTTCAGTGTGTGGGCAAGAGGTTGCAGTGTGTGGGGAAGAGGTTTCAGTGTGTGGGGAATGGTTTCAGTGTGTGGGGAAGGGGTTTCAGTGTGTGTGGATGAGGTTTCAGTGCGTGGGGAAGAGTTTTCAGTGTCTGGGGAAGAGGTTTCAATGTGTGGGAAAGGGGTTTCAGTGCGTGGATAAGGGGTTTCAGTGTGTGGGGAAAAGGTTTCAGTGTGTGGGGAAGAGGTTTCAGTGTGTGGGGAAGTGGTTTCAGTCTGTGGGGAAGGGGTTTCAGTGTGTGGGGAGGGTGTTTCTGTGTGTGGGGAGGCGGTTTCTGTGTGTGGGGAAGGGGTTTCAGTGTGTGGGGAAGAGGTTGCAGTGTGAGGGAAGAGGTTTCAGTGTGTGGGGATGGGTGTCAGTGTGTGGGGAAGCGGTTTTAGTTTGTGGGGAAGAGGTTTCAGTGTGCGGGGATGGCTTTCTGTGTTTGGGGAAGGGGTTTCGGTTTGTGGGGAAGAGGTTTCAGAGTGTCGGGAAGGGTTTCAGTCTGCAGGGAAAGGTTTCAGTGTGTGTGGAGGAGTTTTCAGTGTGTGGGGATGGGTTTCAGTGTGTGGGGAAGGGGTTTCAGTCTGTGGTGAAGTGTTTCAGTCTGTGGGGAAGGGTTTCAGTTTGTGGGGAAGGGGTTTCAGGGTGTGGGGAAGAGGTTTCAGTGCGTGGGAAAGGTGTTTCAGTGTGTGGGGAAGGCGTCTCATTGTGCGGGGAAGGGGTTACAGTGTGTGTGGAAGGGGTTTCAGCGTGTGGGGAAGGGGTTTCACATTGTGTGGAATATGTTTCAGTGCGTGTGGAAGGGGTTTCAGTGTGTGGGGATGGTTTTCAGTGTATGGGGAAGGGGTTTCTGTCTGTGCGGAAGAGTTGCAGTGTGTCGGGAAGAGGTTTCAGTGTGTGGGAAAGGGGTTTCAGTGTGTGGATAAGGGGTTTCAGTGTGTGGGGAAGAAGTTTCAGTGTGTGGGGAAGGGGCTTCTGTGTGTGGGGAAGGGGTTTCAGTTGGTGGGGAAGAGGTTGCAGTGTGTGGGGTACAGGTTTCAGTGTGTGGGGATGGCTTTCTGTGTTTGAGGAAGGGGTTTCAGTTTGTGGGGAAGAGGTTTCAGTGTGTGGGGAAGGGTTCCAGTCTGCAGAGAAAGGTTTCAGTGTGTGTGGAAGGGGTTTCAGTGTGTGGGGATGGGTTTCAGTGTGTGGGGAAGGGGTTTCAGTCTGTGGGGATGTGTTCCAGTCTGTGGGGATGGGTTTCAATTTGTGGGGAATGGGTTTCATGTGTGGGGAAGTGGTTCAGTGCGTGGTGAAGGGGTTTCAGTGTGTGGGGAAGCCTTTTCATTGTGCGGGGAAGGGCTTACAGTGTGTGTGGAAGGGGTTTCAGTGTGTGGGGAAGGGGTTTCAATTTGTGTGGAAGATGTTTCAGTCTGTGTGGAAGGGGTTTCAGTGTGTGGGGATGGGTTTCAGTGTGTGGGGAATGGGTTTCAGTGTGGGGGAAGTGGTTTCAGTCAGTGGGGAAGGGATTTCAGTGTGTGGGGATGGTTTTCAGTGTGTGGTTAAGGGGTTTCAGTCTGTGGGGAAGGGGTTTCAGTGTGTGGGGAAAGTTTTCAGTGAGTGGGGAAGAGGTTTCAGTGTGTGCGGTACAGGTTTCAGTTTGTGGGGATGGGTTTCAGTATGTAGGGGAGGTTTCCGTGTGTAGGGAAGGGGTTTCAGTTTGTGTGGAAGAGGTTTCAGTGTGTGTGGAATGGTTTTCAGTGTGTGGGGATGGGTTCCAGTGGGTTTGGAAGAATTTTCAGCGTGTGCGGTAGAGGTTTCAGAGTGTGGGGAAGATGTTTCAGTGTGTGTGGTAGAGTTTTCAGTGCGTGGGGAAGGAGTTTCAGTGTGTGGGGAAGATGTTTCACTGTGTGGATAAGGGGTTTCTGTGTGTGGGGTAGAGGTTTCAGAGTGTGGGGAAGAGGTTTCATTTTTTGGGTAAGTAGTTTCAGTGTGTGGGGGAGGGGTATCAGTGTATGGGGAAGAGGTTTCAGTGTGTGGGTAAGAGGTTTCAGTGTGTGGGAAAGGGGTTTCAGTGTGTGGGGATGGGTTTCAGAGTGTGGGGTAGCGGTTTCAGTGTGTGGGGAAGAGGTTTCAGTGCGTGGGGAAGGGGTTTCAGTGTGTGGGGAAGGTGTTTCAGTGTGTGGGGAAGAGGTTGCAGTGTGTGGGGAAGAGGTTGCAGTGTGTGGGGATGGGTTTCAGTGTGTGGGGTAGCGGTTTCAGTGTGTGGGGAAGAGGTTTCAGTGTGTGGGGATGGCTTTCTGTGTTTGGGGAAGGGGTTTCAGTTTGTGGGGAAGGGGTTTCAGTGTGTGGGGAAGGGTTTCAGTCTGTCGGGAAAGGTTTCAGTGTGTGTGGAAGAGGTTTCAGTGTGTGGGGATGGGTTTCAGTGTGTGGGAAAGGGTTTCAGTGTGTGGGGATGGGTTTCAGTGTGTGGGGAAGGGGTTTCAGAGTGTGGTGAAGAGGTTTCAGTGTGTGGGGAAGGGGATTCTGTGTGTGGGGAAGGGGTTTCAGTGTGTGGGCAAGAGGTTGCAGTGTGTGGGGAAGAGGTTTCAGTGTGTGGGGAAGGGTTTCAGTGTGTGGGGAAGGGGTTTCAGTGTGTGTGGATGAGGTTTCAGTGCGTGGGGATGGTTTTCAGTGTGTGGGGAAGGGGGTTCTGTCTGTGTGGAAGAGTTTTCAGTGTCTGGGGAAGAGGTTTCAATGTGTGGGAAAGGGGTTTCAGTGCGTGGATAAGGGGTTTCAGTGTGTGGGGAAGAGGTTTCAGTGTGTGGGGAAGTGATTTCAGTCTGTGGGGAAGGGGTTTCAGTGTGTGGGGAGGGGGTTTCTGTGTGTGGGGAGGGGGTTTCTGTGTGTGGGGAAGGGGTTTCAGTGTGTGGGGAAGAGGTTGCAGTGTGAGGGAAGAGGTTTCAGTGTGTGGGGATGGGTGTCTGTGTGTGGGGAAGCGGTTTTAGTTTGTGGGGAAGAGGTTTCAGTGTGCGGGGATGGCTTTCTGTGTTTGGGGAAGGGGTTTCAGTTTGTGGGGAAGAGGTTTCAGAGTGCGGGGAAGGGTTTCAGTCTGCAGGGAAAGGTTTCAGTGTGTGTGGAAGAGTTTTCAGTGTGTGGGGATGGGTTTCAGTGTGTGGGGAAGGGGTTTCAGTCTGTGGTGAAGTGTTTCAGTCTGTGGGGAAGGGTTTCAGTTTGTGGGGAAGGGGTTTCAGGGTGTGGGGAAGAGGTTTCAGTGCGTGGGAAAGGGGTTTCAGTGTGTGGGGAAGGCGTCTCATTGTGCGGGGAAGGGGTGACAGTGTGTGTGGAAGGGGTTTCAGCGTGTGGGGAAGGGGTTTCAGATTGTGTGGAATATGTTTCAGTGTGTGTGGAAGGGGTTTCAGTGTGTGGGGATGGTTTTCAGTGTATGGGGAAGGGGTTTCTGTCTGTGCGGAAGAGTTGCAGTGTGTGGGGAAGAGGTTTCAGTGTGTGGGAAAGGGGTTTCAGTGTGTGGATAAGGGGTTTCAGTGTGTGGGGAAGATGTTTCAGTGTGTGGGGAAGGGTCTTCTGTGTGTGGGGAAGGGGTTTCAGTTGGTGGGGAAGAGGTTTCAGTGTGTGGGGAAGGGGTTTCAGTGTGTGGGGATGGCTTTCTGTGTTTGGGGAAGGGGTTTCAGTTTGTGGGGAAGAGGTTTCAGTGTGTGGGGAAGGGTTCCAGTCTGCAGGGAAAGGTTTCAGTGTGTGTGGAAGGGGTTTCAGTGTGTGGGGATGGGTTTCAGTGTGTGGGGAAGGGGTTTCAGTCTGTGGGGATGTGTTTCAGTCTGTGGGGATGGGTTTCAGTTTGTGGGGAATGGGTTTCATGTGTGGGGAAGTGGTTCAGTGCGTGGGGAAGGGGTTTCAGTGTGTGGGGAAGCCTTTTCATTGTGCGGGGAACGGCTTACAGTGTGTGTGGAAGGGGTTTCAGTGTGTGGGGAAGGGGTTTCAATTTGTGTGGAAGATGTTTCAGTCTGTGTGGAAGGGGTTTCAGTGTGTGGGGATGGGTTTCAGTGTGTGGGGAATGGGTTTCAGTGTGGGGGAAGTGGTTTCAGTGTGTGGGGAAGGGATTTCAGTGTGTGGCGATGGGTTTCAGTGTGTGGTTAAGGGGTTTCAGTCTGTGGGGAAGGGGTTTCAGTGTGTGCGGTACAGGTTTCAGTTTGTGGGGATGGGTTTCAGTATGTAGGGGAGGTTTCCGTGTGTAGGGAAGGGGTTTCAGTTTGTGTGGAAGAGGTTTCAGTGTGTGTGGAATGGTTTTCAGTGTGTGGGGATGGGTTCCAGTGGGTTTGGAAGAATTTTCAGCGTGTGCGGTAGAGGTTTCAGAGTGTGGGGAAGATGTTTCAGTGTGTGTGGTAGAGTTTTCAGTGCGTGGGGAAGGAGTTTCAGTGTGTGGGGAAGATGTTTCACTGTGTGTGGAGGAGGTTTCAGTGCGTGGGGAAGGGGTTTCAGTGTGAGGGGAAGAGGTTTCAGTGTGTGGGGAAGGTGTTTCCGTGTGTGGGGAAGAGGTTTGAGTGTGTGGGGAAGAGGTTTTAGTGTGTGGGGAAGGGTTTCAGTCTGTGGCGAAGATGTTTCAGTGTGTGGGAAGAGGTTTCAGTGTGTGGGGAAGGGTTTCAGTGTGTGGGGATGGGTTTCAGTGTGTGGGGAAGGGGTTTCAGAGTGTGGGGAAGAGGTTTCAGTGTGTGGGGATGCGTTTCAGTGTGTGGGGAAGGGGTTTCAGTGTGTGCGGAAGGGGTTTCAGTGTGTGGGGATGAGGGTTCAGTGTGTGGGGATGGGTTTCAGTGTGTGGGGAAGGGGTTCAAGTGTGTGGGAAAGGGGTTTCAGTGTGTGTATAAGGGGTTTCAGTGTGTGGGGTAGAGGTTTCAGAGTGTGGGGAAGAGGTTTCAGTTTTTGGGGAAGTAGTTTCAGTGTGTGGGAGAGGGGTATCAGTGTATGGGGAAGAGGTTTCAGTGTGTGGGGAAGAGGTTTCAGTGTGTGGGAACGGGGTTTCAGTGTGTGGATAAGGGGTTTCAGTGTGTGGGGTAGAGGTTTCAGTGTGTGGGGAAGAGGTTTCAGTTTTTGGTGAAGTAGTTTCAGTGTGTGGGAAAGGGGTATCAGTGTATGGGGAAGAGGTTTCAGTCTGACGGGAAGGGGTTTCAGTGTGTGGGGAAGGTGTTTCAGTGTGTGGATAAGGGGTTTCAGTGTGTGGGGAAGAGGTTTCAGTGTGTGGGGAAGAGGTTTCAGTGTGTGGGGAAGGGGTTTCTGTGTTTGGGGAAGGGGTTTCAGTGTGTGGGGAAGAGGTTGCAGTGTGTGGGGAACAGGTTTCAGTGTGTGGGGATGGCTTTCTGTGTTTGGGGAAGGTGTTTCAGTTTGTGGGGAAGAGGTTTCAGTGTGTGGGGCAGGCTTTCAGTCTGCAGGGAAAGGTTTCAGTGTGTGTGGAAGAGGTTTCAGTGTGTGGGGATGGGTTTCAGTGTGTGGGGAAGGGGTTTCAGTCTGTGGGGAAGTGGTTCAGTGCGTGGGGAAGGGGTTTCAGTGCGTGGGGAATGCTTTTTATTGTGCGGGGAAGGGGTTACAGTGTGTGTGGAAGGGGTTTCAGTGTGTGGGGAAGGGGTTTCAATTGGTGTGGAAGATGTTTCAGTGTGTGTGGAAGGGGTTTCAGTGTGTGGGGATGGGTTTCAGTGTGTGGGGAATGGGTTTCAGTGTGGGGGAAGGGGTTTCAGTGTGTGGGGAAGAGATTTCAGTGTGTGGCGATGGGTTTCAGTGCGTGGTTAAGGGGTTTCAGTCTGTGGGGAAGGGATTTCAGTCTGTGGGGAAGGTTTTCAGTGTGTGGGGAAGAGGTTTCAGTGTGTGGGGTACAGTTTTCAGTTTCTGGGGATGGGTTTCAGTATGTAGGGGAGGTTTCCGTGTGTGGGGAAGGGGTTTCAGTTTGCGTGGAAGAGGTTTCAGTGTGTGTGGAATGGTTTTCAGTGTGTGGGGATGGGTTTCAGTGGGTTTGGAAGAATTTTCAGCGTGTGCGGAAGAGGTTTCAGTGTGTGGGGAAGAGGTTTCAGTGTTTGTGGAAGAGTTTTCAGTGCGTGGGGAAGGAGTTTCAGTGTGTGGGGAAGAGGTTTCAGTGTGTGGGGAAGATGTTTCAGTGTGTGTGGAGGAGGTTTCAGTGCGTGGGGAAGGGGTTTCAGTGTGAGGGGAAGAGGTTTCAGTGTGTGGGGAAGGGTTTCAGTCTGTGTGGATGAGGTTTCAGTGTGTGGTGAAGGGGATTCACTGTGTGGGAAAGAGGTTTCAGTGTGCAGGGAAGGTGTTTCCGTGTGTGGGGAAGAGGTTTCAGTGTGTGGGTAAGAGGTTTTAGTGTGTGGGGAAGGGTTTCAGTCTGTGGCGAAGAGGTTTCAGGGTGTCGGAAGAGGTTTCAGAGTGTGGGGAAGGGTTTCAGTGTGTGGGGATGGGTTTCAGTGTGTGCCGAAGTGGTTTCAGCGTGTGGGGAAGAGGTTTCAGTGTGAGGGGCAGGGGTTTCAGTGTGTGGTGATGAGGGTTCAGTGTGTGTGGATGGGTTTCAGTGTGTGGGGAAGGGGTTTCAATCTGTGCGGAAGAGGATTCTGTGTGTGGGGCAGGGGTTTCAGTGTGTGGTGATGAGGGTTCAGTGTGTGGGGATGGTTTTCAGTGTGTGGGGAAGGGGTTTCAATCTGTGCGGAAGAGGTATCTGTGTGTGGGGAAGAGGTTTCAGTGTGTGGGAAATGGGTTTCAGTGTGTGGACAAGGGGTTTCAGTGTGTGGGGTATAGGTTCCAGTGTGTGGGGAAGAGGTTTCAGTTTTTGGGGAAGTGGTTTCAGTGTGTGGGGAAGGGGTATCAGTGTTTGGGGAAGATGTTTCAGTGTGTGGGGAAGGGGTTTCAGTGTGTGGGAAAGGTGTTTCAGAGTGTGGGGAAGAGGTTGCAGTTTGTGGGGAAGAGGTTTCAGTGAGTGGGGATGGGTTTCAGTGTGTGTGGAAGGGGTTTCATATTGTGGGGAAGAGGTTTCAGTGTGTGGGGATGACTTTCTGTGTGTGGGGAAGGGGTTTCAGTGTGAGGGGAAGAAGTTTCAGTGTGTGGGGAAGGGTTCCAGTCTGTCGGGAAAGGTTGCAGTGTCTGCGGTAGAGGTTTCAGTGTCTGGGGATGGGTTTTAGTTTGTGGGGAAGGGGTTTCATGTGTGTGGCGAAGAGGGTTCAGTGCGTGGGGAAGGGGTTCAGTGTGCGGGGAAGGGGTTTCAGTGTGTGTGGAAGGTGTTTCAGTGTGTGGGGAAGTGGATTCAGTGTCTGTGAAGGAGGTTTTAGTGTGTGTGGAAACGGTTTCAGTGTGTTGCGACGAGTTTCAGTGGGTGTGGAATAAGATTCAGCGTGTGGGGAAGAGGTTTCAGTGTGTGGGGAAGATGTTTCAGTGTATGTGGAAGAGGATTCAGTGCGTGGGGAAGGAGGTTCAGTGTGTGGGGAAGAGGTTTCAGTGTGTGGGGAAGAGGTTTCTGTGTGTGGGGAAGAGGTTTCAGTGTGCGTGGAACAGGTTTCAGTGCGTGCGGAAGGGGTTTCAGTGTGTGGGGAAGAGGTTTCAGTGTGTGGGTAAGGGTTTCAGTCTTTGGGGAAGAGCTTTCAGTGTGTGGGGAAGACGTTTCAGTGTGTGGGGATGGATTTCAGTGTGTGGGGATGGGTTTCAGTGTGTGGGGAAGAGGTTTCAGTGTGTGGGGAAGGGGTTTCAGTGTGTGGGGAAGAGATTTCAGTGTGTGGTGATGGGTTTCAGTGTGTGGGGAAGGGGTTTCAGTGTGTGGGGAAGAGATTTCAGTGTGTGGTGATGGATTTCAGCGTGTGGGGATGGGTTTCAGTGTGTGAGGAGGGGTTTCAGTGTGTGGGGAAGAGGTTTCAGTGTGTGAGGAGGGGTTTCAGTGTGTGGGGAAGAGGTTTCAGTGTGTGTGGAAGAGGTTTCAGTCTGTGGCTAAGAGGTTTCAGTGTGTGGGGAAGATGTTTCAGTGTGTGTGGAAGAGGTTTCACTGCGTGCGGAACGGGTTTCAGTGTGTGGTGAAGGGGATTCAGTGTGTGGGAAAGAGGTTTCAGTGTGCGGGGACGGGGTTTCAGTGTGTGTGGAAGAGGTTTCAGTGTGTGTGGAAGAGGTTTCAGTGTGTGGGGAAGGGTTTCAGTCTGTGGTGAAGCTGTTTCAGTGAGTGGGAATAGGTTTCAGTGTGTGGAGAAGGGTTTCAGTTTGTGGGGATGGGTTTCAGTGTGTGGGGAAGGGTTTCAGTGTGTGTGGATGGGTTTCAGTGTGTGGGGAAGCGGTTTCAGTGTGTGGGGAAGAGTTTTCAATGTGTGGTGATGGGTTTCAGTGTGTGGGGAAGGGATTTCAGTGTGTGAGGAAGGGGTTTCAGTGTGTGGGGATGAGGTTTCAGTGTGTGGGGATGTGTTTCAGTGTGTGGGGAAGGGGTTTCAGTCTGTGCGGAAGAGGTTTCAGTGTGTGGGGAAGAGGTTTCAGTCTGTGGGAAAGGGGTTTCAGTGTGTGGATAAGGGGTTTCAGTGTGTGGGGAAGTGGTTTCAGTGTGTGCGGAAGAGTTTTCAGTGTGTGGGGCATTGGTTTCAATCTGTGGGGAAGGGGGTTTAGTGTATGGGTAAGAGATTTCAGTGTGTGGGGAAGGGGTTTCAGTATGTGGTGAAGGCGTTTCAGTGTGTGGGGAAGAGGTTGCAGTGTGTGGGGAAGAGGTTTCAGTGTATGGGGTTGGGTTTCAGTGTGTGTGGAAGGGGTTTCAGTGTGTGGGGAAGAGGTTTCAGTGTGTGGGGATGGGTTTCAGTGTGTGGGGAACGGGTGTCAGTCTGTGGGGATGTGTGTCAGTGTGTGGGGATGGGTTTCAGTGTGTGGGGAAGGAGTTTCAGTCTGTGGGGATGTGTTTCAGTCTGTGGGGATGGGTTTCAGTTTGTGGGGAAGGGGTTTCAGTGTGCGGGGAAGCGGGTTTACAGTGTGTGTGGAAGGGGTTTCAATGTGTGGGGAAGGGGTTTCAGTGTGTGTGGAAGAGGTTTTATTGTGTGTGGAAGGGGTTTCAGTGATTGGGGATGGGTTTCAGTGGGTGTGGAAGAAGATTCAGCGTGTGGGGAAGAGGTTTCCGTGTGTGGGGAAGATGTTTTAGTGTGTGTGGAAGAGGATTCAGTGCGTGGGGAAGGAGTTTCATTGTGTGGGGAAGAGGTTTCAGTGTGGGGGAAAGAGGTTTCAGTGTGTGTGGAAGAGGTTTCAGTGCGTGGGGAAGGGGTTTCAGTCTGTGGGGAAGAGGTTTCAGTGAGTGGGTAAGGGTTTAAGTCTGTCGGGAAGTGGTTTCAGAGTGTGGGGAATTGGTTTCAGAGTGTCGGGAAGTGGCGTCAGTCTGAAGGGAAGTGGTTTCAGTGTGTGGGGATGGGTTTCAGTGTGTGGGGAAGTGGTTTCAGTGTTTGGGGAAGTGGTTTCAGAGTGTGGGGAAGGTGTTTCAGTCTGAAGGGAAATGGGTTCAGTGTGTGGGGAAGAGGTTTCAGTGTGTGTGGAAGAGGTTTCAGTCTGTGGCTAAGAGGTTTTAGTGTGTGGGGAAGATGTTTCAGTGTGTGTGGAAGAGGTTTTAATGCGTGCGGAACGGGTTTCAGTGTGTGGTGAAGGGGATTCAGTGTGTGGGAAAGAGGTTTCAGTGTGCGGGGACGGGGTTTCGGTGTGTGGGGAAGATGTTCCAGTGTGTGTGGAAGAGGTTTCAGTGTGTGGGGAAGGGTTTCAGTTTGTGGGGAAGGGTTTCAGTCTGTGGTGAAGATGTTTCAGTGTGTGGGAAGAGGTTTCAGTGTGTGGGGAAGGGTTTCAGTTTGTGGGGATGGGTTTCAGTGGGGAAGGGTTTCAGTTTGTGGGGATGGGTTTCAGTGTGTGGGGAAGGGTTTCAGTGTGTGTGGATGGGTTTCAGTGTGTGGGGAAGCGGTTTCAGTGTGTGTGGAAGAGGTTTCACTGCGTGCGGAAGGGGTTTCAGTGTGTGGGAAAGAGGTTTCAGTGTGCGGAGACGGGGTTTCAGTGTGTGGGGAAGGGATTTCAGTGTGTGAGGAAGGGGTTTCAGTGTGTGGGGATGAGGTTTCAGTGTGTGGGGATGTGTTTCAGTGTGTGGGGAAGGGGTCTCAGTCTGTGCGGAAGAGGTTTCAGTGAGTGGGGAAGAGGTTTCAGTCTGTGGGAAAGGGGTTTCAGTGTGTGAATAAGGGGTTTCAGTGTGTGGGGAAGAGGTTTCATTTTTTGGGAAGAGTTTTCAGTGTGTGGGGCATTGGTTTCAATCTGTGGGGAAGGGGGTTTAGTGTATGGGTAAGAGGTTTCAGTGTGTGGGGAAGGGATTTCAGTATGTGGGGAAGGGGATTCAGTGTGTGGGGATGGTTTTCAGTGTGTGGGGAAGAGGTTTCATTGTGTGGGGATGGGTTTCAGTGTGTGGGGATGGGTTTCAGTGTGTGGCGAAGGGGTTTCAGTGTGTGGGGAAGTGGTTTCAGTGTGTGGGGATGGGTTTCAGTGTGTGGGGAAGGGGTTTCAGAGTGTGGGACAGGGGTTTCAGTGTGTGAGGAAGATATTTCAGTGTGTGGGGATGGGTTTCAATGTGTGGTTAAGGGATTTCAGTCTGTGGGGAAGGGGTTTCAGTGTGTGTCGAAGGGGTTTCAGTGTGTGGGGAAGTGGTTTCAGTGTGTGGGGAAGTGGTTTCAGAGTGTGGGGAAGGTGTATCAGTCAGAAGGGAAATGGTTTCAGTGTGTGGGGAAGAGGTTTCAGTGTGTGGGGAAGGGGATTCACTGTGAGGGGAAGAGGTTTCAGTGTGTGGGGAAGGGGTTTCAGTGTGTGGTGCAGGTGATTCAGTGTATGGGGAAGAGGTTTCAATGTGCGGGGAAGGGGTTTCAGTGTGTGGAGAAGAGGTTTCAGTGTGTGGGGATGGCTTTCTTTGTGTGGGGAAGGGGTTCCAGTGTGTGGGAAGAGGTTTCAGTGTTTGGGGAAGGGTTTCAGTCTGTAGGGAAAGGTTTCAGTGTGTGTGAAAGATGTTTCAGTGTGTGGGGAAGATGTTTCAGTGTGTGGGGAGGAGGTTTCAGTGTGTGTGGAAAAGGTTTCAGTGTGTGGGGAAGAGGTATCAGTTTGTGGGGAAGGGTTTCATTCTGTGGCGAAGAGGTTTCAGTGTGTGGGAAGAGGTTTCAGTGTGTGGGGAAAGTTTTCAGTGTGCGGGGATGAGCTTCAGTGTGTGGGGAAGGGGTTTCTGTGTGTGGGGATGTGTTTCAGTGTGTGCGGAAAGGGTTTCAGTGTGTGGGGAAGATGTTTCTGTGTGTGAGGAAGAGGTTTCAGAGTGAGGGGAAGGGGTTTCTGTGTGTGGTGAAGGGGATTCAGTGTGTGGGGATGGTTTTCAGTGTGTGGGGAAGAGGTTTCAGTGTGTGGGGAAGAGGTTTCAGTATGTGTCGATAGGTTTCAGTGTGTGGGGAAGGGGTTTCAGTATATGGGGATGAGGTTTCAGTGTGTGGGGAAGGGTGTCAGTGTGTGGAGAAGGGTTTCAGTGTGTGGGGAAATTTTTCAGTGTGTGGGGAAGAGGTTTCAATGTGTGGGGATGGATTTCATGGTGTGGGGAAAGGTTTCAGTGTGTGGGGAAGAGGTTTCAGAGTGTGGGGATGGGTTTCACTGTGTGGCGAAGGGTTTCAGTGTGTGGGGAACGGTTTTAGTGTGTGGTGAAGAGGTTTCAGTGTGTGGGGAAGAGGTTTCAGTTTGTGGGGATTGGTTTCAGTATGTGGGGAAGGTTTTCAGTGTGTGGGGAAGAGGTTTCAGTGTGTGGGGCAGAGTTTTCAATGTGTGGGGATGGTTTTCAGTGTGTAGGGAAAGCTTTCAGTGTGTGTGGAAGATGTTTCAGTGTGTTGGGAAGAGGTTGCAGTGTGTGGGGACGGGTTTCAGTCTGTGGGGAAGGGTTTCAGTGAGGGGAAGTGTTTTCATTGTGTGCAGAAGGGGTTTCAGTGTGTGTGGAAGATGTTTAAGTGTGTGTGGAATGGGTTTCAGTGTGTGTGGAAGGGGTTTCAGTGTGTGTGGAAGGGGTTTCAATGTGTGCGGAAGGGGTTTCAGTGTGTGGGGAAGAGGTTTCAGTGTGTGGGGATGGGTTTCAGTGTGTGTGGAAGATGTTTCAGTGTGTGGGGAAGAGGTTTCAGTGTGTGGAGAAGGGTTTCAGTGTGTGGGGAAGTGTTTCAGTGTGTGGGGATGGGTGTCAGTGTGTGGGGAAGGGGTTTCAGTGTGTGGGGAAGGGGTTTCAGTGTGTGGGGTAGTGGTTTCAGTGTGTGGGGATGGGTTTCAGTGTGAGCGGAAGGGGTTTCTGTGTGAGGGGAAGGGGCTTCTGTGAGTGGGGAAGGGGTTTCAGTGTGTGAGGAAGAGATTTCAGTGTGTGGGGATGGGTTTCAGTGTGTGGTTAAGGGATTTCAGTCAGTGGTGAAGGGGTTTCAGTGTGTGGGGAAGAGATTTCAGTGTGTGGAGAAGGTCTTTCAGTGTGTGGGAAAGTGGTTTCAGTGTGTGGGCAAGTGGTTTCAGAGTGTGGGGAAGGGGTTTCAGTTTGGAGGGAAGTTCTTTCAGTGTGTGGGGAAGAGGTTTCAGTGTGTGGTGCAGGTGATTCAGTGTATGGGGAAGAGGTTTCAATGTGCGGGGAAGGGGTTTCAGTGTGTGGAGAAGAGGTTTCAGTGTGTGGGGATGGCTTTCTTTGTGTGGGGAAGGGGTTCCAGTGTGTGGGAAGAGGTTTCAGTGTTTGGGGAAGGGTTTCAGTCTGTAGGGAAAGGTTTCAGTGTGTGTGAAAGATGTTTCAGTGTGTGGGGAAGATGTTTCAGTGTGTGGGGAGGAGGTTTCAGTGTGTGTGGAAAAGGTTTCAGTGTGTGGGGAAGAGGTATCAGTTTGTGGGGAAGGGTTTCATTCTGTGGCGAAGAGGTTTCAGTGTGTGGGAAGAGGTTTCAGTGTGTGGGGAAAGTTTTCAGTGTGCGGGGATGAGCTTCAGTGTGTGGGGAAGGGGTTTCTGTGTGTGGGGATGTGTTTCAGTGTGTGCGGAAAGGGTTTCAGTGTGTGGGGAAGATGTTTCTGTGTGTGAGGAAGAGGTTTCAGAGTGAGGGGAAGGGGTTTCTGTGTGTGGTGAAGGGGATTCAGTGTGTGGGGATGGTTTTCAGTGTGTGGGGAAGAGGTTTCAGTGTGTGGGGAAGAGGTTTCAGTATGTGTCGATAGGTTTCAGTGTGTGGGGAAGGGGTTTCAGTATATGGGGATGAGGTTTCAGTGTGTGGGGAAGGGTGTCAGTGTGTGGAGAAGGGTTTCAGTGTGTGGGGAAATTTTTCAGTGTGTGGGGAAGAGGTTTCAATGTGTGGGGATGGATTTCATGGTGTGGGGAAAGGTTTCAGTGTGTGGGGAAGAGGTTTCAGAGTGTGGGGATGGGTTTCACTGTGTGGCGAAGGGTTTCAGTGTGTGGGGAACGGTTTTAGTGTGTGGTGAAGAGGTTTCAGTGTGTGGGGAAGAGGTTTCAGTTTGTGGGGATTGGTTTCAGTATGTGGGGAAGGTTTTCAGTGTGTGGGGAAGAGGTTTCAGTGTGTGGGGCAGAGTTTTCAATGTGTGGGGATGGTTTTCAGTGTGTAGGGAAAGCTTTCAGTGTGTGTGGAAGATGTTTCAGTGTGTTGGGAAGAGGTTGCAGTGTGTGGGGACGGGTTTCAGTCTGTGGGGAAGGGTTTCAGTGAGGGGAAGTGTTTTCATTGTGTGCAGAAGGGGTTTCAGTGTGTGTGGAAGATGTTTAAGTGTGTGTGGAATGGGTTTCAGTGTGTGTGGAAGGGGTTTCAGTGTGTGTGGAAGGGGTTTCAATGTGTGCGGAAGGGGTTTCAGTGTGTGGGGAAGAGGTTTCAGTGTGTGGGGATGGGTTTCAGTGTGTGTGGAAGATGTTTCAGTGTGTGGGGAAGAGGTTTCAGTGTGTGGAGAAGGGTTTCAGTGTGTGGGGAAGTGTTTCAGTGTGTGGGGATGGGTGTCAGTGTGTGGGGAAGGGGTTTCAGTGTGTGGGGAAGGGGTTTCAGTGTGTGGGGTAGTGGTTTCAGTGTGTGGGGATGGGTTTCAGTGTGAGCGGAAGGGGTTTCTGTGTGAGGGGAAGGGGCTTCTGTGAGTGGGGAAGGGGTTTCAGTGTGTGAGGAAGAGATTTCAGTGTGTGGGGATGGGTTTCAGTGTGTGGTTAAGGGATTTCAGTCAGTGGTGAAGGGGTTTCAGTGTGTGGGGAAGAGATTTCAGTGTGTGGAGAAGGTCTTTCAGTGTGTGGGAAAGTGGTTTCAGTGTGTGGGCAAGTGGTTTCAGAGTGTGGGGAAGGGGTTTCAGTTTGGAGGGAAGTTCTTTCAGTGTGTGGGGAAGAGGTTTCAGTGTGTGGGGAAGGGGATTCAGTGGGTGGTGAAGGGGATTCAGTGTGTAGGGAAGAGGTTTCAATGTGCGGGGAAGGGGTTTCAGTGAGTGGAGAAGATGTTTCAGTGTGTGGGGATGGCTTTCTGTGTGAGGGGAAGGGGTTCCAGTGTATGGGGAAGAGGGTTCAGTGTGTGGGGAAGGGTTTCAGTCTGTAGGGAAAGGTTTCAGTCTGTGTGGAAGATGTTTCAGTGAGTGGGTAAGATGTTTCAGTGTGTGGGGAGGAGGTTTCAGTGTGTGTGGAAGAGGTTTCAATGTGTGGGGAAGAGGTTTCAGTTTGTGGGGAAGGGTTTTAGTCTATGGCGAAGAGGTTTCAGTGTGTGGGAAGAGGTTTCAGTGTGTTGGGAAGAGGTTGCAGTGTGTGGGGACGGGTTTCAGTCTGTGGGGAAGGGTTTCAGTGTGGGGAATGTTTTCAGTGTGTGGGGATGGGCTTCAGTGTGTGGGGAAGGGGTTTCTGTGTGTGGGGATGGGTTTCAGTGTGTGCGGAAGGGGTTTCAGTGTGTGGGGAAGAGGTTTCAGTGTGTGAGGAAGAGGTTTCAGTGCGTGGGGAAGGGGATTATGTGTGTGTTGAAGGGGATTCAGTGTGTGGGGATGGTTTTCAGTGTGTGGGGAAGAGGTTTCAGTGTCTGGGGAAGAGGTTTCAGTTTGTGTCGTTGGGTTTCAGTGTGTGCAGAAGGGGCTTCAGTGTGTGGGGAAGGGTGTCATTGTGTGGGAATGGGTGTCAGTGTGTGGGGAAGGGTTTCATTGTGTGGGGAAATTTTTCAGTGTGTGGGGAAGAGGAACAGTGTGTGGGGAAGAGGTTTCAGTGTGTGGGGATGGATTTCTTGGTGTGGGGAAGAGGTTTCAGAGTGTGGTCATGGGTTTCAGTGTGTGGCGAAGGGTTTCAGTGTGTGGGGAACGGTTTTAGTGTGTGGTCAAGAGGTTTCAGTGTGTGGGAAAGAGGTTTCAGTTTGTGGGGATTGGGTTCAGTGTGTGGGGAAGGTTTTCAGTGTGTGGGGAAGAGGTTTCAGTGTGTTGGGTAGAGGTTTCAGTGTTTGGGGATGGTTTTCAGTGTGTAGGGAAAGCTGTCAGTGTGTGTGGAAGATGTTTCAGTGTGTTGGGAAGAGGTTTCAGTGTGTGGGGATGGGTTTCAGTGTGTGGCGAAGGGTTTCAGTGTGGGGAAGAGTTTTCATTGTGTGCAGAAGGGGTTTCAGTGTGTGTGGAAGATGTTTAAGTGTGTGTGGAAGGGGCTTCAGTGTGTGTGGAAGGGGTTTCAGTGTGTGCGGAAGGGGTTTCAGTGTGTGGGGAAGAGGTTTCAGTGTGTGGGGAAGAGGTTTCAGTGTGTGGGGAAGAGGTTTCAGTGTGTGGTGATGGGTTTCAGTGTGTGTGGAAGTTGTTTCAGTGTGTGGGGAAGAGGTTTCAGTGTGTGGAGAAGGGTTTCAGTGTGTGGGGAAGTATTTCAGTATGTGGGGAAGGTGTTTCAGTGTGTGTATAAGGGGGTTCAGCGTGTGGGGAAGGGGTTTCAGTGTGTGGGGAAGAGGTTTCAGTGTGTGTGGAAGGGGTTTCAGTGTGTGTGGAAGCTGTTTCAGTATGTGTGGACGGGGTTTCAGTATGTGGGGAAGGGGTTTCTGCATGTGGGTAAGGGGTTTCAGCGTGTGGGGAAGTGTTTCAGTGTGTGGGGAAGAGGTTTCAGGGTGTGGGGAAGAGGTTTCAGTGTGCGGGGAAGAGGTTTCAGTGTGTGGGGAAGGGGTTTCAGTGTGTGGGGAAGAGGTTTCAGTCTGTGGGGATGGGTTTCAGTCTGTGGGGAATGGGTTTCAGTGAGTGTGGAAGGGGTTTCAGGGTGTTGGGAAGGGGTTTCAGCATGTGGGGAAGAGGTTTCAGTTTGTGGGGAAGAGATTTCAAAGTGTGGGGATGGGTTTCATTGTGTGGTGAATGGTTTCAGTGCGTGGGGATGGGTTTCAGTGTGTGGGGATGGGTTTCAGTGTGGGCGAAAGGGGTTTCAGTGCATGTGGAAGAGGTTTCAGTGTGTGTGGAAGGGGTTTCAGCGTGTGGGGAAGGGGTTTCAGCGTGTGGGGAAGGTTTTCATTGTGTGTGGAAGAGGATTCAGTGCGTGGCGAAGGAGTTTCAGTCTGAAGGGAAGTGGTTTCAGTGTGTGGGGAAGAGGTTTCAGTGTGTGGGGAAGAAGATTCAGCGAGTGGCGAAGAGGTTTCATTGTGTGGGGAAGATGATTCTGTGAGTGTGGAGGAGGATTCAGTGCGTGGGGAAGGAATATCAGTGTGTGGGGAAGAGGTTTCCGTGTGTGGTGAAGAGGTTTCAGTGTGTGTGGAAGAGGTTTCAGTGCGTGGGGAAGGGGTTTCAGTGTGTGGGGAAGAGGTTTCAGTGTGTGGGTAAGGGTTTAAATCTGTGGGGAAGAGCATTCAGTGTGTGGGGAAGTGGTTTCAGTTTGTGGGGATGGGTTTCAGTGTGTGCGGATGTGTTTCAGTGTGTGGGGAGGGGGTTTCAGTGTGTGGGGAAGAGGTTTCAGTGTGTGGGGATGGGTTTCAGTGCGTGGGGATGGGGTTTCAGTGTGTGGCGGAAGAGGTTTCAGTGTGTGGGAAGAGGTTTCAGTGTGTGGGGAAGGTTTTCAGTGTGTGGGGATGGGCTTCAGTGTGTGGGGAAGGGATTTCTGTGTGTGGGGATGGGTTTCATTGTGTGCGGAAGGGGTTTCAGTGTGTGGGGAAGAGGTTTCAGTGTGTGAGGAAGAGGTTTCCTTTTATTCATATATAAGGAGAAAGAGGGTAACTAGAGAAAGGATTGGCCCACTAAAGGACAAAGGAGGAATGTTATGCTTGGACTCAGAGAAAATGGGTGAGATTCTAAACGAGCACTTTGCATCGGTATTCACCGAGGAGAGGGACATGACGGATGTTGAGGTTAGGAACAGATGTTTGATTACTCTAGGTCAAGTCGGCATAAGGAGGGAGGAAGTGTTGGGTATTCCAAAGGGCATTAAGGTGGACCAGTCCCCAGGTCCGGATGGGATCTATCCCAGGTTACTGAGGGAAGCGAGAGAGGAAATAGCTGGGGCCTTAACAGATATCTTTGCAGCATCCTTAAACACGGGTGAGGTCCCGGAGGACTGGAGAATTGCTAATGTTGTCCCCTTGTTTAAGAAGGGTAGCAGGGATAATCCAGGTAATTATAGACCGGTGAGCCTGACGTCAGTGGTAGGGAAGCTGCTGGAGAAGATACTGAGGGATAGGATCTATTCCCATTTGGAAGAAAATGGGCTCATCAGTGATAGGCAACATGGTTTTGTGCAGGGAAGGTCATGTCTTACCAACTTAATAGAATTCTTTGAGGAAGTGACAACGTTGATTGATGAGGGAAGGGCTGTCGATGTCATATACATGGACTTCAGTAAGGCGTTTGATAAGGTTCCCCATGGCAGGCTGATGGAGAAAGTGAAGGCGCTTGGGGTCCAAGGTGTACTAGCTAGATGGATAAAGAACTGGCTGGGCAACAGGAGACAGAGAGTAGCAGTAGAAGGGAGTTTCTCAAAATGGAGACGTGTGACCAGTGGTGTTCCACAGGGATCCGTGCTGGGACCACTGTTGTTTGTGATATACATTAATGATTTGGAGGAAAGTATAGGTGGACTGATTAGCAAGTTTGCAGACGACACTAAGATTGGTGGAGTAGCAGATAGTGAAGGGGACTGTCAGAGAATACAGCAGAATATAGATAGATTGGAGAGTTGGGCAGAAAAATGGCAGATGGAGTTCAATCAGGGCAAATGCGAGGTGATGCATTTTGGAAGATCCAATTCAAGAGTGAACTATACAGTAAATGGAAAAGTCCTGGGGAAAATTGATGTCCAGAGAGATTTGGGTGTTCAGGTTCACTGTTCCCTGAAGGTGGCAACGCAGGTAAATAGAGTGGTCAAGAAGGCATACGGCATGCTTTCTTTCATCGGACGGGGCATTGAGTACAAGAGTTGGCAGGTCATGTTACAGTTGTATAGGACTTTGGTTCGGCCACATTTGGAATACTGCGTACAGTTCTGGTCGCCACATTATCAAAAGGATGTGGATGCTTTGGAGAGGGTGCAGAGGAGGTTCACCAGGATGTTGCCTGGTATGGAGGGCGCTAGCTATGAAGAGAGGTTGAGTAGATTAGGATTATTTTCATTAGAAAGACGGAGGTTGAGGGGGGACCTGATTGAGGTGTACAAAATCATGAGAGGTATAGAGAGGGTGGACAGCAAGAGGCTTTTTCCCAGAGTGGGGGTTTCAATTGCTAGAGGACACGAGTTCAAAGTGAAAGGGGAAATGTTTTGGGGGCATATGCGTGGAAAGTTCTTCACGCAGAGGGTGGTGGGCAACTGGAACGCATTGCCAGCGGAGGTGGTAGATGCGGGCACGATGGAGTCTTTTAAGATGTATCTAGACAGATACATGAATGGGCAGGAAGAAAAGAGATACAGAACCTTCGAAAATAGGCGACATGTTGAGAGAGAGGATCTGGATCGGCGCAGGCTTGGATGGCCGAAGGGCCTGTTCCTGTGCTGTAATTTTCTTTGTTCTTTGTTCTTTGTTTCAGTGTGTGGGGAAGGGGTTTCTGTGTGTGGTGAAGGGGATTCAGTGTGTGGGGATGGTTTTCAGTGTGTGGGGAAGAGGTTTCAGTGTGTGGGGAAGAGGTTTCAGTCTGTGTCGATGGGTTTCAGTGTGTGGGGAAGGGGTTTCAGTGTATGGGGAAGAGGTTTCAGTGTGTGGGGAAGGGTGTCAGTGTGGGGGGAAGGGTTTCAGTCTGTGGGGAAAATTTTCAGTGTGTGGGGAAGTGGTTTCAGTGTGTGGGGAAGAGGTTTCAGTGTGTGGGGATGGATTTCATGGCGTGGGGATGGGTTTCAGTGTGTGGCGAAGGGTTTCAGTGTGAGGGGAACGTTTCTATTTTGCGGTGAAGAGTTTTCAGTGTGTGGGGAAGAGGTTTCAGTTTGTGGGGATTGGTTTCAGTGTGCGGGGAAGGTTTTCAGTGTGTGGGGAGGAGGGTTCAGTGTGTGGGGTAGAGGTTTCAGTGTGTGGGGATGGTTTTCAGTGCGTAGGGAAAGCTTTCAGTGTGTGTGGAAGATGTTTCAGTGTGTTGGGAAGAGGTTTCAGTGTGTGGGGATGGGTTTTAGTGTGTGGGGAAGGGTTTCAGTGTGGGGAAGAGTTTTCATTGTGTGCAGAAAGGTTTTCACTGTGTGTGGAAGATGTTTAAGTGCGTGTGGAAGGGGTTTCAGTGTGTGTGGAAGGGGTTTCAGTGTCTGTGGAAGGGGTTTCAGTGTGTGCGGAAGGGGTTTCAGTGTGTGGGGAAGAGGTTTCAGTGTGTGGGGAAGAGGTTTCAGTGTGTGGTGATGGGTTTCAGTGTGTGTGGAAGATGTTTCAGTGTGTGGGGAAAAGGTTTCAGTGTGTGGAGAAGGGTTTCAGTGTGTGGGGAAGTGTTTCAGTATGTGGGGAAGGGGTTTCAATGTGTATGTAAGGGGGTTCAGCGTGTGGCGAAGGTGTTTCAGTGTGTGGGGAAGAGGTTTCAGTGTGTGTAGAAGGGGTTTCAGTGCGTGGGGAAGGGGTTTCAGTGTGTGGGGAAGAGGTTTCAGTGTGTTGGTAAGGGTTTCAGTCGGTGGGGATGGGTTTCAGTGTGTGGGGAGGGGGTTTCAGTGTGTGGGGAAGAGGTTTCAGTGTGTGGGGATGGGTTTCAGTGGGTGGGGAAGGGATTTCAGTCTGTCGGGAAGGGGTTTCAGTGTGTGGG